>NW_003526944.1:5419379-5421060 GCF_000181795.1 Trichinella spiralis | reverse complement strand
ATCTCTTCAAGCATGCGGCTGTTATCTAGTTTGTATGCAAATTTGCCCTCACCATATGTCAATTTGTTTGCTTTAGTGCTTATATGACTTGAACTATATGAGAGTGTTGGTTTAACTAAATGAAAATTCGTTTCATACTTGATAATCAGTAGAAATGAACTTTATGTAAATTTTCCAGAGGCGACTATTAGTCGCTCCAGAAACTCATTTCAAATGATTGTAGGCGAACGATGTGCGGCGAATGAACAATGGCGTTTCAATACGATGACAGACGAAGAAGAGCATTAAAACCGGCTTTGTTTTTTTATTTATTAAAACATTACTTCATTAAATTAATTCTCCAACATTTAGATACAGAAGAATAGAAGATAAAAGAAGACATCCCAAAGACAAGGGGTAAGTTTGGTAAGTATAATTCTTTGAGTTAGGCTAATTAGTTAAACTTCACTGAGGAGTTCTTGAGTCTGTAATTTATATAAATTCGAGCTGTAAGTTATCGAGCATTTAATTCAGATGTTTGTTAATTAGAGTAACTGGATGTAGATCATGAGTATTATTATAATAAATTTGAGTGGCTTTCCGCATTTGAACGTTTTCACGTCCCATGCCTTGTCGAGTTGAGTTTAGGGTTCATTTGCGGAAAGAGAAATGATTGAATAATTTGACGATCATTTCAAAGGACATTTTGAGCATAGTGAGTTTGTAGCACTGCTATAGTTTGAGTATTAGAATAAGTAAATGTTTGAGAATAGCAGTGCAAGGATAGGAGGAATGTGAGATAGGGTGGTGTGCAGGAGTTCGACGGGTTACACTGCACGACGCGACCCTAACCGTATCAAATGATGAAAGTCCATATTTTCAAAGCTCACCTCTTCCTCTCCCGGTTGCGGTACCAGAGGCCTGCCGCCTTGCTCGGATCCCAGCAATGGGATCTCAAGCAAGGTTTTTTTTCAGCCCGACCGCCCCCGCGCCGCCCCCCGCCCTCCTGCCCGTTAACGGGGACTTCCCTCGGCGGAGCCTCCTAGTCCCGTACTGGCCAGAGACCGGTTTTAAAGAGATGACCCTGTCCATTTGTGTGGTAATGGACGCTGTTTGAAATCTTGTGCAATGGGATTTCAACATCTATGTGAATTCGTAAGACGTATCTGTCCTAGAGGCAGTTATGCAAATTCGCAATTGACGTAGTGCCGAGACTCTGTTTCGGTGCCAATCTAGTGGTGATCGTTACTCCCCAAGAGAAACGGTAAGCGTCGCTATGCGTTTGTGTTATTGTTACGCCGGCTCTGACACTTGGCCAATGATTGACATCAGATTTGCCGTCACACCTTTAACTAGTTCATTTGGCGTTGCACCTTTCATCAGTTTAGGCATAATACTTTTGAAATTAATCTCCATCGAGAGTTTCCCCTTATAATCATGCTAAACAGTTTAAATTTTTTAAAATGTTATACATTAATTTATTCATTTAGGAACTTAAATGACATATAAAATCTAATGTTTCATTTATCTAATAATTGGGCAAATTCAGTTTTTGTTTACATTACACTGCTTCAAAGTAGAAAAGTTTATCAGCTCTTCATTTACATTTCATCATATAAAGATTCTACTATTCCTTAATTTAATACATGATAATCTATAATCTCTCAGTTCAAACACTTTTTTCACCATAAAGATTGCAATG
>NW_003526944.1:5417815-5419369 GCF_000181795.1 Trichinella spiralis | reverse complement strand
GCAATGGGATTTCAACATCTATGTGAATTCGTAAGACGTATCTGTCCTAGAGGCAGTTATGCAAATTCGCAATTGACGTAGTGCCGAGACTCTGTTTCGGTGCCAATCTAGTGGTGATCGTTACTCCCCAAGAGAAACGGTAAGCGTCGCTATGCGTTTGTGTTATTGTTACGCCGGCTCTGACACTTGGCCAATGATTGACATCAGATTTGCCGTCACACCTTTAACTAGTTCATTTGGCGTTGCACCTTTCATCAGTTTAGGCATAATACTTTTGAAATTAATCTCCATCGAGAGTTTCCCCTTATAATCATGCTAAACAGTTTAAATTTTTTAAAATGTTATACATTAATTTATTCATTTAGGAACTTAAATGACATATAAAATCTAATGTTCATTTATCTAATAATTGGGCAAATTCAGTTTTTGTTTACATTACACTGCTTCAAAGTAGAAAAGTTTATCAGCTCTTCATTTACATTTCATCATATAAAAGATTCTAATTATTCCTTAATTTAATACTGATAATAATATAATTTTTTTAGTTTAAAGCACTTTTTTACTATAAAGAATGTAATGTCAAAGTATATTTCTACTTTAAAACAGTGTAATGTAAACAGTTTAAAGGGATGTAATATGGTAAACATTAAATTAGCATAATTTTATGTATTAATTATTGGTGAATTAGCTATTGTTTGAATATAAATTTTTAACTTATAAAAATGTTAATCGGGGTCTCCTTTAATTAGGTACTGGCAAAAGTAAACTTCGTATAAATGAAATAAACAATTAGCTTAGACAAGGTGCAACGAGTATAATCTTTTTATAAATAGGAAGTAATCTTCTATAAATAGAATGTTATTAATCCGTAATATCTAGGAAAACAATGTATTAAATATGAGATTAATTTTAATATGCTAATTAGAATGTTTAAAAGACAACGTAAATGCAACAGTAGTATTGTATAGAGTAGTAAATGCAACAGTATAGTAACTGAGTATTTTAATTTTTAATTAGGTTAAATAACGTCACTCGAAACAACATATTTTAGCAGTGAGAGTTTTTTAATAAATGATTAACATACAATGTAAACCCAAAAGTGGGTCATAATATTTTCTAATTAGGTATAATAACATCACTCGTAACTACATATTTCAGCAGGGTTTTTAATAGTTAATTAGAATGTTTTAAATGGAATGCAAAAAACAGCAACTTACAGTAGTGAGTTTTATTTGAAAAGATAAGTAGGCATAATACATTAAATCAATAATGATGAGTTGTAAATCATACGGTAAGTATGCAAACATGAGTTGGTTCTGCAGAACAGTACATTAATATTGAGTATCAGGTGTGACGGCAATTTGATGTGCATGAGGCGGCAAGGCTTTGTAGGCGTAACGGTTCACATCTGCCTAGCAACGCACGCCATCTGGTGCGGAAGCTACGTCTTCGGCGGATCAGAATGGCCATCTGGTCCGTCGAGGGTGGATCAGATGGATTCACCACGTCATCTCGGCAAATCGTGAAGGCCAGCACGTGGCTAGGAGGCGATGA
>NW_003526944.1:5414504-5415934 GCF_000181795.1 Trichinella spiralis | reverse complement strand
AAACCATGTAAGTAAAGATAAAAATTCCAAAATAAACGGAAATCAAAAATTATTTCGACACATGAAAGCAGTTGCATACATAAATTTTGCTGCGTGAAAGACCAAGTACTGCATTAATTCAAAACTCAGCCATGTAAGTTGGTCGTTAACTTAATTACAACTATGGGATAACTTCACCCTTTCGAAGTATCCCAATCCCAGACCTACAGAATTGGGGTCCCAGGAACTTTGTCTTCTCTTGTTCTGCTTCGTGTCGTCCTCGATCTGCTTCGTGTCGTCCGCGATCTGCTTCGTGCCGTCCTCGATCTGCTTCGTGTCGTCCGCGTTTTCACTTCTTCTTTTCTTCATTCGTCATATCTGTAAGAATGGTAAATGTTAAATCAAAACTTTCCGCACTTTATTACACAGTGGAATTAAAAAATTGAACAAAGAATTTTCAAATAAAAGAAGTAACTGATTTTCAATTAAAGATAACAAAATTATTATACATAGAGAGTTTCGCAAAAAAGTAACAACGAGAAAAATTTGAATACTTTCAACAATTAAAAATTGACTTCAGCAGTTACTTAACGCCAACGTTTGACGATGCTGTTACTTGCCACGCAAGTCAAACAAGCAAGCGCACCATTACTGATTGATGATAAAGCAATTTTCAAGCGATCCTCATTTGCATACTGTAGTAATAGAAACCGGTTTGAGTTAAATTTGGAAAATTTTCTGGACGAAGAATTAATTCTAACCGAACGCTATGAAATTAGGAAAATTGAAGCCTCAAGCACAGCGAATGACCTACATAAATGGAACTCATCGCAAAATGTTTTCACTAAAATATAAGCACACTCGCTGCGTATGCTGACAAACAAAGTTAACCGAACAAAAGATGTAATTTACCAAATGGCTCTGATGCTGTGAAATTTGAAAAAATAATTTAAAGTGAAACTAAAGTCTATTGATATTCAATCTTTCTAAAGATGAAGTCATATCTAATCTTAATATGAAAAACGAAAAGTACAGTTTTACTCTGAGAATACCTTACTCATATATTACATATTACAAACTTGGATAATTTCCTTAAATTAAGGATTAACATCACCCTTACGAAGTATCCTTAGCCTTGCTTTACAGATCCACAAGAAATCGCATTTACCTCTTCTCTTCTCTTGTTCTGCTTCATGTCGTCCGTGTTTTCACATTTTCTTTGCTCCATTCTTTAAACCTGTAATAATGATATTAAATCAAAAGTGTTCTCACTTTACCACAAAATAGAGATTACAACAAATATAATAATTAAGTGCTATCTAATTAAAAAGTAATTGGTTTCCAAATAAGTATACAAAGTTTTAAAAAAAATAACCATGCAGAAAAGTGGAATACCTGTCAAAATTCTGAACGATCTCACCAGCTACTTTAACGCTTTAATGAACTTCAAA
>NW_003526944.1:5413982-5414494 GCF_000181795.1 Trichinella spiralis | reverse complement strand
AATATGTCCAGAAAGCGAACGACTCCTCATGCAAAATTTTATTTTGTTCTTTTCTGCTGATAAATGTGGCTATTACATATATTTCATTGCGTTTATTTACTTAACTAATGCATTCTGTTTGAAAAGAAAATTTAATTGTAGCTTTGCCGAACATATAAATACTTCTTATTACAGAAACTATCATTTGATCTTTATTACCAAGCATATTCTAAATACTAGAAATAATGTGAATATAAGAAATAAAATGCATGCTCATTTAATATTATATGCTGACTGTCAAAAGGTCAGAAAAAGTGATGCTTTGGGGAAAGAATTCAAATAAAATGTCAAATTATACGAATGACAGTTATTTGAAAATTCAAAAATGACCTTGAAATTTGAAATTACGTCTGATATACACTATCTGACAAATAAACGCCATGACAGAGACATTGACTTACCCAGAACACTCCTCCGCATGTCTTATTGTGCGATCTCGAATTTCAGAATGACCTACATATATAAATCTACTG
>NW_003526944.1:5391325-5413972 GCF_000181795.1 Trichinella spiralis | reverse complement strand
AAAATGTTTTCACTAAAAATATAAAGGCACACTCGCTGCGTATGCTGACAAACAAAGTTACGAACAAAAGATGTAATTTACCAAATGGCTCTGATGCTGTGAATTGAAAAAATAATTTAAAGGGAAATAAAGTCTATTGATATTCAATCTTTCTAAAGATGAAGTCATATCTAATCTTAATATGAAAAACGAAAAGTACAGTTTTACTCTGAGAATACCTTACTCATATATTACATATTACAAACTTGGATAATTTCCTTAAATTAAGGATTAACATCACCCTTACGAAGTATCCTTAGCCTTGCTTTACAGATCCACAAGAAATCGCATTTACCTCTTCTCTTCTCTTGTTCTGCTTCATGTCGTCCGTGTTTTCACATTTTCTTTGCTCCATTCTTTAAACCTGTAATAATGATATTAAATCAAAAGTGTTCTCACTTTACCACAAAATAGAGATTACAACAAATATAATAATTAAGTGCTATCTAATTAAAAAGTAATTGTTTCCAAAATAAGTATACAAAGTTTTAAAAAAATAACATGCAGAAAAGTGGAATACCTGTCAGAAATTCTGAAACGGATCTCAGCAGCTACTTAACGCTTTAATGAACTCAAAGAACGTTCAGCGATGCTACCAATTACCACGTAAATTAAACAAACAAACGCAACCTTACTGATGATAAGGCAGCGTTATAGCGATAGTTATTTGCATAATGCAGCGTTAGAAACCGGTTTTTCGTGCGTTAGAACTTTTGGCTGAAGATCAAATCTAACCTAAGTTGCGTTACAATATGAACGGAAGAAATGCACTGTAAAATTCTACCAATAAAGAAAACGACTACTTGAAAATTCAAAAATGACCTTGACATTTACATTTCAGTCAAAATATCAACTATCTGACAAAAAACGAAATAACAAAACAAAATTGACTTAGACAAAACACACCTACGTATGTCTGAAAATTTTCTTAAATCGGAAAACCCAGTAGCTAAAATGAAGCTAATTTTAAGTGAACAATTTTTGGGCAAAAGCTTGCTTATGGTCAATTGAAAGTGTGTGTTAGCTACTGCAATGGTGATTTTCAAAAGAACATATTTCAATAATAGATAATCAATGAGTACACGTTGTTTTAATCAAATTTAATTGTACGGAAATTTTGCGTTTATTAAGTCACATATCATCTCAAGCTGAGAATTCAGAGAGAATATATTGAGAAATTATGCGCGATATCGATTCTGAATTGCACTGTTAAGTGATTACGACTTAAAAATGAAAAACTGCTACTTACCGCAAAATGCATCATCTTCTCATTGTTGATGTTCATACTGTTTGGATGTTCATTGAAATATTATTTTTCAGAAATTATTCCAAAAAATAATAATGAATAAAAATCAAATCTAGTATTTGGCATTTGATATTGGTCTTCAGTTAATTTTCCAATCCAAACGCAGTGCTTGTATCCACGGACGGCCTCAAACTAAGATTATTTCCAATATGTCAATAAAGCGAACGACGTCGCATGCAAATTTTTATTTTATTCATTTCTGCTGATAAATGTGGCTAGTACATAGTTTTCATTGCGTTTATTTACTTAACTAATGCATTCTGTTTGAAAAGAAAATTTAATTGTAGCTTTGCCGAACATATAAATACTTCTTATTACAGAAACTATCATTTGATCTTTATTACCAAGCATATTCTAAATACTAGAAATAATGTGAATATAAGAAATAAAATGCATGCTCATTTAATATTATATGCTGACTGTCAAAAGGTCAGAAAAAGTGATGCTTTGGGGAAAGAATTCAAATAAAATGTCAAATTATACGAATGACAGTTATTTGAAAATTCAAAAATGACCTTGAAATTTGAAATTACGTCAAAATATAAACTATCTGACAAAAAAACGCCATAACAAAAACATTGCCTTAGCCAAAACACGCCTCCGCATGTCTTAACTTGGGATTCGAAATTTCAAAAATGACCTACATAAATAAAATTTACTGCAAAAAATAAAAAGTATATGGCTGCGCATTCTGACAAACAAAATTATCCGGAAAAAAATTCTCTAATATTAAGTGATAATAAAGTTTAATAATTTATGGTATAGAAAACAATGATTTTTCTTACATGCATAATAGAAATCACTCGGCTTGGTGATGCTAGATCAGTTTAGTTCACATGGAAATTCAACGCCATTTGCAAGTGTAAAGTGTACATTGAAAAATTGAACGTATTCTACAGTTACACCAGGATAACTGCAGAAAATGAAAAAATTGAAATGTTAATAATTTCAACCTTCAACTGCATATAATTGAAAAGTTTCTGATGATTATGATTATTAAACTAACGTCCAGTCGACGATCAAAAATTTGCATAAAAATTCTGGTAAAGAAGTTGATGTTCGTTTGCTTTGCAGCTATAGCTCACCACAAGCCTGAACTTTTAATATATGCATAATACATAATCTAATTTGACTTTTTTTCAGCAATTCAATGATATTTATTGTTTACAAATAATGTAATAATTACTGTGGTAAAGTTTTGCACAGTTTCTAATTGATGATGCACATATGCAAACATAAAATAGCAACGTAATGATGTGGATGATGTAACGAAAGAAATAAATCAAATGAATGGATGTTGACCATTCTAGCATTTTGAACAATTTAAGACTGTGATTCCTATAAATTCTTTCAATTTATGAATGACAGTTTTCTTAAAACACTGAAACAAAAGAAAAACAATCAAATGAAGTAAAGATTATTTTTGATAAACAAATATTTGCCAAAAAATGAATTTTAATATAATTTAAATTCGTACGTTTCATAAAAATAAAACGATTGCCTTTTATTATTAATTTATGATATTAGCTGTTCTGCATTTTCCATTTGGGATGTTGCAAAATAGGTGTTAGCTGAATAAATTGCTACCCATTTATATGCACCTTTTGGGACCTAATATAGCAGACAAGCCCTCAGTGTTGCTCAACATAGATTGGAACAAGTCAAGTTTGAATGAATGGGTTTGAAAAATAAAAATGAAAAGAATCTACTTTGGAAAGTATTGAAAACAAAACTAAATGTAAAATGTGAAAAAAGGAAATCAAAAATTAGAAAATGAACGAAAATGAAAAGTTGGATACATAAATTTTGCTGCGTGAATGACCAAGTACTGCAATAATTCAAAACTCAGTTATGCAGGTTTGTCGTTAACTAAATTAAACTATGGGATAACATCACTCTTTTGAAGTATCCCAAGCCCAGACTTACAGAATGGGGGACCCACGGCGGAACCGCATATTCTTCTTGTCTTCACTTGTTCTGCTTGTCTTAATGAACGTTAGCATAAAGATTATGTATAGAGAGTTTCCAGTAGCTTTCTCAAAAATGTATTATTTTCAACAATAAAAATACCGAGTTCATTAGTTACTAAACGCAGTGAATAAATTCAGAGAACTTTTTACGACGCTACCAGTTGCCACCTAAATCGAACATACCTGCGCACCATTAATGATGATAAGGCAATTTTCAATCGACCCTTATTTGCATAATGGAGCGCTAGAAAATAGCATTGGAAATTATTTTTGACTATGAATTCCAATGGAATGCTGATGCAATATAAACAATAAAAATTCACGTGCAATGAACGGATAATCCGGCGTATGCATCGCATTATTGGAATAGAATAATTTCAAATGCTTTGAAAGAAGAATTGAGAAGCATTATTAAATTCACCCAATGAGGACAATTTAAAAGCGCTGTCTCGCTGAACGCCACAACAACAAAATGACCCAGACAAAACACGCCCTCGAATGTCTGAATTTCAGATTTGAAAATTCAAAAATGTCCCACATAAATGGAATTTATATCGAAAAGCTTTTCACAAAAATCTAAAAACTCTGGCTTCTCCTTTTGACAAAGAAAATTTACCAGCCCATAAAAATGTAATTTACCTAATCTCCTTGTTGATGCAAAATTAAAAAAAATTTGATCAAGGTGATAAAATAGGAGTGAGGCATCTGCATGAAATGTGGCAGGAAATATCCCTCGATTTTCAAGCGAGAGACATTCAACTGCTTTCAAAAATTCGGAAGATATGCATCGATGGCAATTCATAAACATGCTCGCTGCAACGTTCAGTACACCTTGTAAGAGTGCACCAACCATCAAATCAACCACCAGTGGAATACGAACATGCGGACGTTTCCACTGCCAAGTGGAGTGAAATAATTTTCATATTCACAATTAAAGCAAAATATTATTGCTCATGATATTTACTGTTGATAATTATTAGAAACATATGAAAGAAGAAATCACGTATCAAAAAATTAATTTGATAATGAAAATTTAAATTTACTCGCAACATGAAAATAAAAATATTTCATTATTTATGTATATGATTTTCTTTGCTATTTTTTGGATGAATTCTATTTGAAAAGTTGTAAAAACGGGGAGTGATCGCATTTTGATCGAAAGACATTGTCACTAGATGATTGGGATCTTGGCATTGATTTCATATCATTAAAAGGTGTTGAATGAAGTAAATCATAACAGATTTATATTAAATGAATAAAGCGTGTATGTAAAAGTCAACAAGAAGTTACAACATTATCTTTTTTTTCCTTTGATATAAATGATGAGCATTGGAACAGAAGAGCAAACTTTATTAATAAAAAGCAGTTTTGGATAATGTTCTGCATGGGCTTTGCTTCGGCTGAAAAGGCTTTTCGCAGCTTTTCACAAAACAGAAAATCCCACAAAATTTCAATATTTTTAGAGAACATTTTTTCCTTACAAAAATCACTTGAATCTATCAGAAAGGATCATACAACTATTGCAAACATATCCGTACCGTGTTTTAGTGTTTAACGTTCGAGAAATTGCGGAAAAAATAATGGAAACACCATTCCAATATCTTAGCACTCAAATTACCAAGTAAAATTTATCTAGAACCATCCCGCTTAAATTGAATCACTTTAATTGCTTCTTAATTAAAAGATTATTATTTGCAAAATTAAAATACAGCATTTTGAAAAAATGTAACAATTAGAAAAATGAGAATAGTTTTCAGCAATTAAAACGGACTTTATTAGTTACTGAGGGCCGTAAATAAAGTCAGAGAATGCTTCATATGGCTACTACTTGCCACATAAATCAATAAAAAGAGTATTCATTCCATCATATGCTAATTCTGGAGTGCCAGCCAGTTTGTTCACTTTGTAAGAGTGCACAAACCACTATATCAACCATCAGTGGAATACGAACAAGCGGACGTTTCCACTGCCGAATTTTATGAAATAATTTTCATATTTATAATTAGAACAAAATATTATTGTTCTTGCTTTTATCATTGATTTTTAATAAATTTGTTTGAATACAATATATTAAAAAAGAAATATCTATGAAAGAATTAATTTTTCTATGGATATTTAAGTTTATCTGCAGCATCAAAATAGGTACATTCCATTTTATAATTAATATGTGATTTTTGCTATTTATTATATGTATTCTGTTTGAAAAGTTGTAATGCGTAGGGAGGCTGCATTTGAACTCTACTTCCAGAATTCAAGTAGTTGCATGAGTATTTTTTTGTTCTGCTTTATCCACTTCGCTTCTGATGTAACGGACGTCGCCAGCGCTGATTCCAATAAAACAATTTTTACATTTATAATTAAGAGTTCGAATTATTATTTTCATTTAATTTTTCATTTTTCACCCATTTTTTACAATTTTATTAAACTTTTATTTAAATGCCCTTTATATTTGAAATGATTAATATCATAAAAAGCACAGCTTTATTTTTGATGAAACTTTTTTATGAAAATAAGTGTGAAATGTTAAAACTACAATGTTAAAATGTTTGAATACAAAATTTATATAGGCGTTTCAGACTAATGTACAGTTTTAAATTTAGAAAAAAGTTATACGAAGAAAAATCTGCACAAAAGGGAAACATTGTTGTCTCCATATTTGGCCATATTTTGACTATATTATGAGATTTGTAACGTGACAATGGATAAATACATTTTATTCAAATGTTATTTTATAGCTCAGTATGACTGTTCTATTTTCCCTGATTACATAGCATATCATTAATAATATTAATTTGCAACAATTGAATTTCTCTTAATTTATTCAATTTTTGAATATCAAAAATCGCAATCGATGCAGAAATATTAGGTGATTTGGATTTTCCGAAAAATAATGAAATATAATGCCGTTGGACTTGTTATACGTCAAATGAATAGTACACGTGTAGCGTCCTTGGCTAAAACTCATCGCTGAATTCGTTTTCCTTCTGAATAAATTCTTAGAGCTTGTAAGATTGAGATCTGGCGGTAATTCGACCATATTTTTACGTAAAAACGATAAATCGGTTTGGTACTACTCGGTCCCGCTTTTCTCTCATTGGTCATTACCCACGCTATTTTATTGGACCGTCAAATCTTAATCACAACTGAAGAGTTTGAATCAATGAGCAATTAGACAAAAAAAACCAATGCGACAAAGACTTCACTGAGCAATTAGACAAGGAAAACCAATATGACAAAGACTTCACGGCCAAATAAAATGAAAACCAATACGACAAAGATTTGACGGTCTAATAAAATAGCGTGTGCAAAGACCAATGAGAGAAAAGCGGGACCGAGTAAAACCACCCCTTAGGCAAGTATTCATTTAATATCACGCTATAATTATAATTGCAAAATATTATCTTTTGAATGTGTATAGAAGTGTCTAGAATATGGCATGCGCTGTCAGTATCAGCAGAGTATGACAGAAAACAGAAAATGCCACACAGAAGAATGATGATATAGCCTCTTCGCAGATTTTGAGACGAAAGTAGAACTCAGCATTGAGGAATCAAATGGCGCATTTAGCTTGTGAATTTTCTCGTCGGTTAGTTTTTTTCTATTCGCTAATGAATTGCACGGTCGCATTGCAAAATTTTTCAAAAATTAAATTTTTTGAATTATAAAAAGCAATATTATTTAAAATTTATTTTTGTATATGAACATGTCATTATTACATATTTTCTTTGCAATTTGTTTATTTTACAAAATATGACTGCAACTTGATTTGTCTAGTAGGACTTGCATTACTTTAAATACAGTATGCATGTATTATAAATCAAAGTGCGAAGAGATAAAAGAAAATTCTGCTGATTTTTTTCATTTTGTTTGATGTGCATTTGTTCAGTTTTTCTACAAAATTCTTCAAAATTTCTGTTGACTTATCGATGTTTTGCTTCCATAAAAGGGTATGGAGTTTATGCTTATTTGTAAGCCCAGTTGTAAACTAATTGGAACTATTTTAGTGATATAATAATAATAATATGTTTATATATTTTTATATATTTTTATTTTATATATTTTCTTGAATATTCATTTTTTTCATTAAATTATTATTTAAGTGTTCGTCTTAATCACTTTGCTTCTATACGCTGAAGGTGAAAGTAAAAGTAGATCATGTTACGTGTAATATTTTTTAAAATAGTAAGAATTGTTCATATGTTCTTGATTTTTATAGCTCTACGACGGAAACATATTATGATGTTTTGGGAGTATCTAAAGATGCATCGATGCAAGAAATCAAGGAGGCATATTTTTCGTTATCCAAACAAGTGTGTATCCGTGCTGATAAGTATAAAGAGAAAGCATATTTTTCTGTATATCTGTATGTTTTTGGCATCTGCAGCATTATTATTGTTAATTTATTCAATTCAAACGTCCGCATCATAATTTTATTTGGGAAAGCAAAAAATAAACTATTTTTATTTAGTATCACCCAGATTTGAATAAAATTGACCAGCCTTCTGGTAACCATTTTAAACGTATTGCCGAAGCATACTCAGTTCTTGGGAAAGCAGAATCAAAGAATACATATGATTTTAGTTTAAATCAAACGCTTCCAGCTGTTGATTCTAAGGGAAAAAGGTGAAAATTTTATTTTTATATTTATATGCTGCATTTTCTTATATCGCTTCAGCTATTCTACGTCTTCTGTTTATGACATTTTTAACAAGCATCCTGCATTAACGGACCTAAACAAAATCAATCCTGTAAAAGAGATGAGCGAAAGAGATTTATGGAAAAGAAGATTAACAATTGGTACCTTTTTTTTCACAACGTTTGCTTTCATAGCTTTGCTTCATTTCGAGAAAGAGTAAAATTTTGCCACACTTTATCATCAGTGGGATAGAACAGAATTGTTCGTTTCAGGAAACTTAATCATCAGAAATTTCAACATTTAATAAAGCAGCTTGAAACTGAAGTGGAAACTGCCGATTTCTAAACAGCCAGGTTAGCCGTTTTATTATTAATATTTGTATATGTTAATAATCAAACGTTTCAGAAATTACGAAAAGCCACAAACACACTGTATCAGCATTTTACTGCAGTATGCGGACGAGCAGATGCACTATTAAGTAATTGTCATATATGAGAAGTTGCTATGCTGTACACGAGTATTTTGTTTGAATAAAAACGAAAAACTTTAGTGATGTGTAATTAGCAACTTACAAAAACAACAAACATAGTATATCCTGCACAGAAGTCAAAAACATGACTAATATGGAATTGTATATATAAACAGGATGTCAGCGGCCTGTTTACTTAACTAAGACTATCCAGAGACGACCCGCTCTTTACAGAGGTTCTTTCTTGGGTTCCTGAGCTTGGTCGAGTCCGGGCTCGGAGATCACTGATCCTGATGTCATTACGACTGTTAATGACGTGCTGGAATGCTAAGCAGATACTGATATTTTTGAACATCGATAATGCGGTTTTGATAATAAAATTATCAAGAAGCGTCGTCGAATCTCAGAATATGCTTGATCGATTGCAGCGTCACAGAAAAATCAGAAATTGTTTTATTTGACTTAATTCTATGCATATAGCTCTAAAAGAGTGTTTTCAGTTTTGTTCCACGAAATATCGTTCCACCATTTTGGAGCAAAATTCCCTGAAGGGAGACAAAAGGACTGTTGTTTTTATTATGGCTTCAATACTGACGATGGGGAACGGGATTTTTGTCAATAACTCTATAAATTACAGAGCCGTTCATGCATTACATCTGAAGACATATTTGAGGATAGATGTCGAAACGCGGATGGATCCCTTCACTATCACCATTAGTCATGTTTTTTACCTTTGTGCAGAATATACAAGTAGGAAATGCAACAAAATGCAGAATAGGTAAAATTTATTCTAAGCAACAAGAAAGAACACGCAAACACTATTCCAATACATTTTGTATTGTCCTTATTATCGTATTTTTTGTTACTTTTGTTTTATTTTCAGTATATACGGTAACTGAAGCAGAAAATTTTGCAGTTCCCTTGACAAATAATAATATATTGATGTGAAATAGTTTAAATTGGGATTTTTTGATTCGATTATTGATATTATTATTAATATTAAATTATATGATAATAAAGACAAATAAAGTCGCATCAGAGGACGGATCCAATGTATACGGCATGTTGTTTTTCGATTTTGCTTTTGCAATTGAAGCAGCTCTTTTTAGCCAACACTCGACGAGCATCGTGACGTAGATCAGGATGCACCAGCAAGAAAAGCAACGGTGGCAGTGGTAGAATGCACGTTTCGAGTTTTGCGAGCAATTTGAAGAATGCTGAAACGTGCCAAGAATTTTGCGTCAAATTCAAGCTGACCGTCCAGGGAATAATTTGCGTTGCAAAACTGCACGCGAAAACCATCATCAAACAGCGCAACGTGTAGCGGTCTCGTTGGCGTCGCATCACATTCAGGCAGGTGGCGCTGAGCACACGACTGTTGTGTATCAGAGCAAAAAATGAAATACCATACTGTAGAGCTTCGAAAACCCCAAGTGCGATTCGAATTATCGAATAGATTTTCATGTACTGTTGTGATATCACTTCGCTGCGTAAACAAAAAGCTGCTATTGGTTGGTCGAATCGAGGACTAGCGACGATGGAAATGGCCACCAAATCCAACACTGCAACAGCAGTGGTGCCTAATAATAATATCGAATTCGATGCCAACTGTTCGACCATACGACGATGCAACTTTGGGTGGGTGAAAAATGCCAGACGTTCGAAAGCACAGAAAAGCAACGACAAGGCTGCGGAATCGCGACCGAATTGAATCACCGGAAAATAGATGAACAAAAATATGCATTTCCATATTTCTACATTGAAAAAGTGTTTAATGACGTAAAATCGATGACAAGTCGACAAAAACGTGCCAACAGCGCATAGCATGTTACCAATTGCAAAATCTGCAACAAGAACAAATTCCTGCTTACAGTGAGCAAG
Source organism: Trichinella spiralis (assembly GCF_000181795.1). NCBI lineage: Eukaryota > Metazoa > Nematoda > Enoplea > Trichinellida > Trichinellidae > Trichinella > Trichinella spiralis. The sequence continues at coordinate 5,403,671 of NW_003526944.1, read as the reverse complement.
CTTTGTGGGACGGAGAAAATTTTTAACAAAAAAAAGCACAGATTATATGTATGTACATAGGGAAAGAAGAAAATTCTTTTTTGCTTAAATAATAATAATCTCCAACGAGCAACATAGCAAAAGTAGACTGTATATTTTTTCTTTTTGTTAAAATCTTACTTGTAATAGCACAGACGTCCAATTTGCGGTATGTATGCTTGTGGAAAATGGAAAAGATGAACCAGTCGAGCAAGAAGGCAAGAAATGCCGCATTGGCTTGTACAATCAAAATGATCTCGCTTATGTGTTTGGACTGGGTAACGGAGGAGGGGGAAGAAGAGATGAGAATTGTCTGATTCATTAAATAGAAAGCAAAATTTCTTTCTTCATCTTTAATATCTATAATCTAGAATACAGAAATTTTCAAATTTCAGCTTGCAACAGCAAAGTGCATTTCCAACTGCACGAGACAGTTTTGGGATTATCATGCGTCCGTCAGCCACTATGCTTTCCGCTTCAGAAATCAAATTTCATTATACCAGTTAAGCAAAATTTTCCGCTTCTCCAATTACTTACTTCCTCGCTTACTGTTACTTCATAACTTTGACAAGAATATTGTGATTTCTTTGATGATGCATCATTCCACTTATTGATCAGTGGAAAAGTGAAAGTAAACGTCACTGTCTTGAAGAAGCAAGAGGGGGGAAGGGGGTATAGACAACAGCACACAAGAAAGTTTCGCGATGAAGAAGAAGCAGCATAACATATATTCATTGACATTTGAAAAAGTTAAATAAGAAATAAAATCAGCGGTATTTAAACAATTGGTCTGTTTTTCCCATTCCAATCAGAAAATTATTGACTTGTCGAACAGAAATGCATAAATCAGTGAATTTTATAAACATCCTTTAAGCTAATTTTTGAATTAAATCAAATCAATTGCTCATAAAATAAAAAATGGAAATTATTGTTGTTAATATTTCAAATTGCAAACAATTTAAGAGATATACGTATGTTGTTGAAATAGTGTATTGATTTTAAAAAGAAAAGTGTGCAGCATAAATTTACATGAAGCCGAAGAGCTTCAACACAGCTCATTAATGATTATTTTTACAAGTAGTTAGTTGCAAATTGGGCTAGAAATGGATTTTTAAATTTAACAACGACAATTATTTTAATTAGGCACAAATGTATTTTCATATTTCCTTTTATTAATTTTTCAAAAAACAAACATGGCTAAACAACAAACGTATTCATCATATTTTAGTTTTTCAACGTAGATATGAGCATACAGAAGAACACCGTTTTGAAGAAGATGAATGGATAAAAAATAATTATAGAGAAAAAAAACAAAACCCAGAAGCCCGTTGAAAATCATCATCGACAAAACAAGTCGAATAATAGAAATATTGCCAACAATTTGCGAAAAAAGTAAATTTAATAAAAATTTGAAATTAATCTCATTGCAAACACATAACTTTTGGCAGAGCTAAAACTGGGTTTCGATGCAGAAAAATAGAATTATTTTGTTCAATCACTAAGCAATGTCGGCAGACATGCAATTATCTATGGCGGCACAATAGCTAAGTCTATCGCTTTGACCACTTCGACCCCCCGGTGAAGCGATCGTTGGCACCGAATAAACATAAGCCGACTCGCACATGTTCTCCTCTTCTGAAGCATATTCGTCCACTTTATCTTGCAACATTTCTACATATTTTTTGTAACGCTTCAACTGGAAAAATTAATATCGAACAATACAGATCGATCACTAAATCATTGAGATTCATTTAAATTCATGCATACCTCATACAACAGATTCACTTCCTTTTCAGCAAATTCCAACAAAAGATTCGGCTTGCAATTGCGGCAAGGAGGATGATCTCGGTGGGCTTCCAGAAGACGTTCAATTTCCATAACCCGATCACCGTGCGCTTTCAACTGGTCAGTCATGGACAATTTGGTCGACATGGTCGTCGACATGGCCGGTCGGCCGAACAATGACCAATTGCTGACCGATTCGTCAACAACGATCGGTTTGGGAGCCGAAAAGCAGGCGGCAATAAAATTGATGGCGTGAATCCACGATGCCACTTCGTTCGGATCACTGGATTAAACAGCAAAAAAAAATAAAGACCACATATCCACCATCGTTCATTGAAATTACAAATTATCACCTGGTCTGAAACAAATATTCGGCGTATGTGTATGTTTGCAGCTTAAATACATGCTGCTTTTTCGTATAGTCCACAGCACGTTCGGCAAATGAATGGTGCAAGCCAATAGCATTGCGGTACGTTATGTAAGCGCCACTTTTTGCACTGCCTTCATCCTTAATCATACATTAAAAATAAAGAGGAATTCAATTAAAAAAAGCAAGAAAAAAAACAATTTTTTCCTCTCACTTTTTGCAAGTACAGTATGGTACCTTTCAAAATTGCGTAAAACATTCTCCAAGTTCGACGACCGAATGGAACTGGAACGTAAATTTGCATGACTGACAACTCTTGCTTGGACTGTTTAAATGAAATTTACCTTTTTTGCCTCCTTTGTCGACAACGCATTTTCGCATTACCCAACCTTTTTTATATTCAACCTGAGAATCTGAATCTGGCATCTGAGAATTGCAAACGATAAAAACTGTTAAAAATCACATCACCAACAATAATAACTATTGATTCATCACCATTCGTGGGTTGGGACGTAAAATTGAGTTTCCATAACCGGAACACCGTTCACCATTTTCAACTTGGCTAAAAATACATTATTATTAATATCACGAATCATGAAATAAAATAAATACACGTACGCAAAATCTCGGAGCGGATTTCTTTTCAATGAACTGTACAACTTTTTCAATAAATCTCTGGAATAGACATAACCGGCCTGTGAGGTGCTTTCAATAAAATCATGGCACGTGATTCGGCAAGATTTAGACTAAGAAAATGAGTTATCAATTTTTCAAATTGTCTCCATTATTGAACTCTACATCTACTATCATCATTCTTACATTGCCTGCGTGCAATTTCAAATCCAGAGCAAGAAGAGAACAAACTAAGCTTAAAATTTCATCTGAAATTCAAAAACAAAATTTATGTCCAATAATTTATTTATTATTTTTTAAAACACAAAACTTACCTTCAGAGTTGAACAAACATGGGTTACATTTGTGGTAACGTTGGGAAAACAGAGCCAGCGGTACACAATCAGATAAGACCATTTGATCAGGCGACAATAGCACATACGTAAGAAAGCAACGTAAAGCAGCATCAATACGAAAACCAGAAAAATTGAACATCTTCATGTACTCTTGACTAACCAGCATGGAAAAGTCATCACTGAAAGGGCAACAGAAAAAAATGAATGATAATTTTTTTAAATAAACTTTTCATTTCTTCAAATTATTCAAAATTTCCTTTTCCACATTTACTCCATTTTGAAATTACACCAATACTCTACTACTATATTACTGATAATATCACTTCAAGAAATCAAATTAATAAACTGCTTTTTTAATAATATTATCGATTTTAATAATAAAAGTACTTTTTCATTTGAAAGAACATATTCTGTATTCCAACAAATGAACAACACAAGGAAAAAATGTAAGCACCAGTAGAGAGCAATAAAATTTTTACACATGCAAGTTCTATTGGAAAAATTTATAATTCAGTTAATTTTCCATGAATTATCCATATATTTTCAAATTTTCCACCTTCAATATGATTAAATTATGATAGAATAAAAAAAAGTAGAAAAAATCCAACACAATGCTATTTATCCAGCCTTGAAATTTTTTTATTCTTCTTCAAAACTCATTTTTTACATGAAATTTTTTTACATCGAAAAGCAATACTAACACAGATGTTTTGGTCATTCCAGTGTTATAATTTAATTCTAATTAATCAATCAAAATTAACAACACCAACATGCACATGGTTGGAACAAATGTTCGAAATATCATCAAAGAGGAAACTAACCACTGGAACATCTAACATGCAGTACACAATCGGCAGCTGTCCACGTGTTTTACACCGTGATCACAAATTTCCAAAGATAACAAGCAGTATACCCCCAGCGCCGTCCTACCCCTCTCCAACTAAGACAATGTTTCGAACAACAGCCGATAATGCAAAGAATTATAAGAAAAAAAATTATTATTAATGAAACAATCTTATCCATGCACATTTCCAATATTTATAAAATTCATAAGCGATATGAATTCACGGAATTGAAATATGAATGTAAATTTCACTTCGATTTGTTTAAAATGGAAAAAAAACTCAAAATCAATTACTTTAATAACAAATTCGCTACTCAAGTACATGCCATATTTATATATATTCTGGCAAATTATATCATATAAACATAATTGCATCAGAACAAAAATTGTTTTATTATTATTATTATTACCTTTTTGAAATGTGCGCATAAACGTCGGATGGTTTGAAACCATCCAACTGGTACAAGCGTCTGGCCAAACGACGGGCGGTTTCCAAACCGCCGGCTCGTAATACTGTACTGTTCAAGCTGCATGCATCGTCGCTGTCGTGCAGTCTGGTCAACTGAGCCAACTTGTCCAACGTTGTGGAACCATTTTTCATACCGTCGTATCTGCTGCTGCACGGCGGTGATTGTTCAACGTTGGCAATCGACGACGCTTCGGCTATTATCAATTCGTCTACATCCTTTGTATCCGACGCTTTGATGATTGGCACTTTTTCTTCCTCTTCTTCTTGTTCCACTTGTTCAACATTTTCAACTCCAAAATTACCTTGCACCTTGCACGCACGATCATCATCGTCATCATCACCATCACCATCACTGTCAGTATCGCTGTCCGAAACAGAATTAAAATTATCATATTTTTCTTTGTCTCCAATTGCAGCAGCAGCGACATGCCCGTCGACGATTTGTTTGTTGTTGCCACTTGTTGGGGTAAAATTCTCCTCCTCCTGATGCAATGCATTACCTGCAACAACCATGGACGAGATTTTCTGACCAGATTCGTTCAATGAATCCGGCTCAGCCGACGAACCAGAGGTAGAAGGTTCGACCAGTTGAAACGACTGCGGCATCGTGGCCACACCGGATGTAGCAATTTCCATGTGTTCCGGCAATTCCAATCGTTTCAGCTTGGCATAGCTCTCGGATATTTTCGGGGTGAGGCAAAGTATCTTGTCACCGGTCATCACAAACGACTCGAAACGAGGGGTTCTTCTGCAAGCGGTCTGTTCGGCCATTGTCACCGTCTCCGCCCCCTTCTGCTTCTTCACAACACTCGAAAACGCTTCAGACCCATCTTTCTTCTCCTCCACCTTTCGTCCCACTGATTCTTTCCCTTCTGCAGATGCGTAGTGAATCAATGGCGACTGCGATGCGACGTGCATCATACTCGCCGCACAGAATCCTAAGAAAACAACCAAATATTCCACACACACACACACACACACACACACATGTATATATATATATATTATACAGCAATTTTCAAAAATAAACAAATCACAAAACCAAACCGAAACAATGCAAATAGCATTGCAAATTCATGCTATTATAAAAAAAGAAATATCGAATTGTACATAATTTAAATAAAATACCAACTACAGCAAATCAGTAGAATTAAAAAAGAAAATAATAATAATAGATACAAAAGATGATGGGCACACGACGACGCTCGCGTCTGAGAAAAGTAAGTGAATCTATTTTTCCAGAAAGCAGTTCGATTGCCTTGACCAAAACTGAGCAAGAAAATGAAATAAATACAAATGATCAGACTTGCTCAGGCTAGACGACGAGGACAGGGATGCAAAGATGGTCAGAAATGACAAACGACGACCTCGCTCATGCAGATTCATCAATTAAAATAAAAAAATAAATGTATGAAGAAAAAGGCCAATAGTGAATTGACCAGTCTGAAAAAAATATATATCTTTCCCACAGTTAACAGATTTAAAAGATCATCATACCATGGATTCCGCTATGGATTAAAAATCTAAAATCAAAGAATAATCACGCTATTCTATCACTATGCAACATCAATGAAAATTTCATGTCCATCAATTGTGCAGAGAACAATTCAATTCTCATCACTACACATCAACACACACACACACGCAGAGGCTGACATAATGAGAATAAAAAGATAAATTATCTTTTAGCATAAATTCCATTGAAGCTGCTATGAATGAACTTCTTCAATAAATTAAAAAAAATTCATCCGAACAGAAATATTCATCGATCAGTTATTCATTTAATCTTACCGTATACAAATTGACAATGAAGTTCATAGAACTTATAAAAAAGCATTAAATTAGAAAATTAGAAATTACGCTCACATCCGCTGGTGAAAATGCTTTTCATATGACACATGATAAAAACTGAATTTCTTCCACGTAATGTAAAAGTAAAATAAAACTCGTTCAAACGAGCTTCTTATTGAACAAACAAAATTCAATTTTCACAAACACATTTCAATGATTCAAGTGTCAAAATCAACAATGCCAGTACAATAAAATTCTTTTGTCTGCACATTAATCGCATAACATGATCAGTTAAAAAGAAAGTTAAGATTAAAAGATTAAAGTCTTTTCGAGGAGAAAGAATAAAAATTGTGAGAACCAAAAGAACAGTACAAATTTTCTTGAAAAAAAAACTGTCCTTTTACAATTATAATATTAACAGCATCAAATATATATATATATATCGACTAGTACTAATGTGCCAAACATTGTTGAAATTCTCAAAGTTTACCAAATGAATAGCATATAAATTTCACAGAATTTCTTAAATGATTAAAATCGTAATTTGAACAAGATTTGATTGAGAAAAACAATTTAGTTCAACAATGACGTCGACAAGCCTGTTCTTCTAATATTTGCACCAGCTATCAATAGAAAATGTCCATATAATATAATATACTAGTGTTCAATGTTCCAGTTAATCGTTCGGATTTCCTATTCACAATTTTTAATGTTTACAAATGATAAAGGCTGAGCAAAATTAATAAACGTGAATTTATCAATCAAGAAGCAACATTCGTCCTCTTGATTTTAAATATTAATATTCGTATCCTTTATAAAAACTGTGGGAAACATCTTCAAATTCAGACATCTGTTATAATATCTACCCAATTTGTTACAATACAAAAACAAATCGCTGTTAACTTGTAAAAAATTGCACTTTTCTTATTTTCTTTCAAAAAATAAAAATTCAACTTTGTTTATTTGTAAAAAAAGTTCAAAGCTTCTATTTCAACTTGCAAAATGGAAGAAGCGTTGGTGATGAAAATTTTAATAGGGCAGTTTAATTTTAATTTATTCATTTAAATAAAATAAATTCTTCTTCCGAATCAACGAACAAAAACAGCAATTTTACAATGAAATTCAAATGAATAAAATAATACAACAATTGCGCTTACCCAAAATGGAGATTTTCCAACCAAGTGGAAATACGGTGGCCACATTCAATTGAAAAAATCTAAAATTATATTCAAAAATTAAAACAACAAACTGCAGTGTAATAGTAATGATGAAAATTGGATGTGAGAAATTTGAAAATGAGTTTAAACAAAAGAAGCCGCTTTTAATTAAAATCGCAAGCGAATCAAAAAGGGAGCGCCAAACTGCGATTGGCATGCACCACAGCTGTCGTGGTTTCTGACCTTAGCAAGAATAATGGAGAAAATCAAAGCAACAACTGCTTCAAAATTTTTGATAAGCTAAAAGAAGCAGACGAGAATAATTTTCTTCCTCTTTGCAAAATCACCATCCATCCAAGCCTGAAGCTAATTTTAAACAACAACAACAACAACAACAACAAACAAACAAACAAACAACGTCGCTCAGCAAACATTGCCTGGGTCAACAAATATCATCATCGTCTCGTGTCAATTTTGTCACCACAAAATAATAAAAATTGAAGAAAATTACCATTTTTTTTCTTCCAAAAAAATATTTGTCATTTGCATAATTGTATAAATGCAAAATTTTGAACAAAAAATCTCTGATGAACTGCATGAAATTATAAGGAGACCTATTACTTATTATGTGGAAAAGTTCTCGCTCTCGTCAAGCAACCAACCAACCAACCAACCAAGCAAGCAGGCTAGTAAGCATAATAATAGCTAGCTAGCTAGCCAGCTAACGAAATTGCTCGCTCGTTGAAGAGCAAGCAACTGAAAGCATTTTGCAACCACAAGAACAAAAACATCATCACTTCAACGACACAAACAGCCAGGCAACCGCACACGCCACTACTCTGAAAACTGTTCACCAAAGCATCGGCAATCAATTAAACGAATTGGAATAGCATAAGAAGAATATTATTTAAGAGCATAAAAACGTAAATCGTCAGCTCAGTTGTTCATTCATCAATACGAAACAATCGCCATTCATGCATTCCAATCGTCCACTAACTGATGCTTTCAAAACGATGCCTCTGTCGATAATAATTAATTTCAAAAAAAAGATATATATATATTAAAAAATAAAAATAACTTACAATTGATACTATTCTTCATTCATTTTGATATACGTGATTTAATTGATGATCACTTAATTTAAAAAAAAGCATTTTTCAACAACAAAATTGAAATTGTGCAATTCGAAATTCATACAAGCATAAACAGTATCAATTTGTACTAAATGAAAAAAAATTTTGTTTTCAATAAATCATATTTTATTTCAAACAAAACGAGATCATCAAACTTGTTTCTTCATAAGATCTGCAAATTTTCGGCAAAAGTTTTCGCCCACCCAGAATTTATCGACAATTACTTTCCACTATAGCGATGAAAATTATGTACTAAAATTTACAGCTTAATGTAAATTTCTCCATCGCATAAAATAGGTCAACAAAATGATCAATCACACTCCGTATTGCTGTTTAAAATCACTTAATTCTTGCAGGATATATATATATATATATGACAATCTAAAATTGGGTCCTTTTCAAACACAAATACATCCATCTATTTTTGCAATAATAAAATTATACATCAAACGCAAAAAACATACTACTACTTGCTATTATCCGCATCGAATAAATATTGTTTGCAAAAAAAAGAAAGAAAAATATTTACCACATCAAATGCTATTTTTTAATTCAAAATTACACTCCTAATAACAATACCCAAACGATCAATTTTACCAATCAAAAAACAATTTTCATGCAACATGAAATAAAAGACACAAAAGAGGAACTTCCTCCGGCAAATAGGTAGTATAACCAACCGGCTTTTCAATAAAGCGAAATGAAAAATATGCGCAGCATTTCCGCTCGTGCGTATTAAAAATGCAGACAATGATGGATTAAAAAATTTTCTCGCATCACGACATACGTCGGTTCTGACGTTCCAATCATTTCAAAAGCGACATTACATTACATGTCAGGAAAATTTTGAAATTAAAAAAGCATCTTTTCAAACACCACCTCACCATGCACTTAAAAACACCTTTCTGTAACATAATTTATATAATAATATAAGAATTTTTATCTATATACAAATCAACAGCTTGAACGCTTCAAAAAATTAAAGATTACCATACTTAATTAAACAGATCAAACCTAATTCAATTATTTTGACAAAGCGACGACTGTCTGCCGTCCTAGCTTATTTTCTAAGCCGTTCAAACTAATACAAAATAAAAATTCAAAAAGTGAAATAAAATACAATAAAATAAAGCTTCTCACCTTTATCAATTATTCAAAAAGTCCAGAACAGGATCGCCGGGCGGAAGTGACAAACAAATAAATCAATGCTGAATGTGAACCAAAGGCGACAAATCGCCTTGGCAAACAATGACTGCCAAAAGAGCGTATTTACTTGCCGGTCGAAGATTGATATTACCGACAGCTAGTTAGAGCAAGCACAGAAAATGATCAATAAAAACAACAAACATGCAAAATGATCACAAATAGGCACATCAAGGAAAAATATATGTTTCAGCAGTTAAATACAAAAGCTCCCAAAACAATATGTTTTGCAAAAATTATAAATCAAAAACATAAGAAACACATATCACTAGAAGTTGGCAGCAACGTTCATAACTGCTCAAATTAGCACCTCCTCAATATTACAATTAACCAATCGTATACTGTATGAAATTTGTGATATTCAAGCAGTAAAATCAAACAATTAATGCACAAAGAAGGTAATGTAAAAGAAATTCTTATTTAAGAACGGAATTAAAAATCACGTTTAATTAAAATAAATGTAAAAGATATCACAAATACAGCCATACCTTTTTTATTCCCACTTTTAATGCATTAAGGACTTCCAACATTCTATGAAAAAGCGATGAATCATTTAAAAAATGAAATCAGCGTAAATATATCAAAGGCAAATAAAATAATTTTGCAATTTCAAAAGAAATATTCATTCCACCACGCATCTTTCAAATGGTTATGCGGCAGTACCGGCTAGCCCATGACGCCTGCTGTATTCCAGAGTTAAAGGAAGAAGAGGAAGAAAAACTGAGCTGATCTTGTAAGCACCAAACCATTGCACTCGGCTACCCCTGCAGGTACATTTGGACCTGACCATCGTTGAAAGTGTACTGTAGTACGGTGGCACGTGGCAATCATTGATCGTTGGTGATGTGCGGTTTTGGTTAGCGATCGATCGCGTTGTCATTTATTATGGTGGTTGTCGGTGTAATAAACCTCTGAAATGATTGTTTGGTGTTCGTTTTATAAATAAATCACCCCACATGTCTTGTTCCAAAAGTGCAGGCGCCGTAAGGTCAACTCGGACGGTGATGACCCGGTCGAGAACAGCAAGGCGGAGGCCGACCCGCTTGATGTGACGGAAAGTACGTTACATTTAAAATAAAACGAATCACTTTAAACTGTTCCGGAGGTAACGGCACCGACCTCGTCGGTGACACACCCATGAGCCGGGGCTCATGAAATGCGCACTTGGGCGAGAACAATGCACGCGCAACGTCGGATAGATCGCTATCGCCGCGTCTGGCGACACGGGATCGGGGTCAGATGAGACCCCACACGGTGCCCTGGATCAGCCATTGTTCGCGGGACAGTGGCTGCTTGTGCAATCAACGCCGGCGGCAGGTTAACCGATGACCTTGTAGGAGCAGCCGTCGTAACAGAATCGTCAATTGGCCACCGGCGCTGCGGACCAATCGAAGATGAAAGGATCTGAACCCGGGCGGCTTACTGGAAGCCGACGGTGATTTAGATCGGCGCCTCAGATATCGAGTGCCCCCGCGGCGAGCAAGTTACCCATTGGCAGTTCTGTTGAACTACCCGCCGGCCCGCTGACCCCGGGACTCTATATCTAGAGCCATGTGGAGCGCCGCTGATACAACAGGAAAACGAGAACAAGAAGAGGAGTTGGGACGTGTGCGTGTAGAAAGCGAGAGCTGTAGCAGTACCCGTCGTGCGTATCGTGGTGGCGCATCGTGAAGAACAACCCGAGCATCCTGACGACTTCATCCAGAGAGGATCGAAGTCAGGCACCGGTCATACAGTCCACTGTTGATTATTTGACCAGCGAACGGCTGGCAGAATTGTACCTGATGTAACAGCCTTTGCTATACGGCGGCGTTGCTCATTGCTGATCCGGCTGAGGAAGACGCGAAGCCACCGGCGCGGACCGCGGGTGGCTTCTGTCGACAGACCCTCATGACCCGACACGTCTATACCCAATTAGCCATTGTACGGCATTGATCCGAGGGCACGCCGCTCTCTAATGATCCGTTGGGGCAGCGGATCAAACCCCCGCGTAACGAGCCGCTGATTTATAGCAGTGTAACGTTTTCGCCTTTTAACAACAAGCCAATCTTTTTATTTAACGAAACAACACTTTTATTCAGTTGGGAATAACTATATAAAGCGATAACACACACGCAAGGGGTACACTCACAGCAATACCGAACTCTTTAGCACGTCGACTCCATGTCACTTTATGCCAAAAATTACCTCTCCTACTGTGGGTTATCGATGTTCAGGTTGTTGAGATCGTAATCACTTTACAGAAGGGCCGCAAGCCGGGGTCTGTCAGCAAGACAGTAGGGGATCAAATTTCAGTTGACGCATCCCGGTGCCCCCCTGCGGCGAAAGCCCCTACTCTGGCATGTCGCCTCCGGTGAAGAGCCCTTGAAGAGTGAGGAGGGGGCAATACTGCTTGTGGACGGTCGACGAATGAGCATCAGCGGAATGGGGTGGTGCCGTTGGATGGGACGTGTGACTGTGATGGTAGTGAAGAGCTTAGTCGTCCCAGGAATCCTGCCGACAGCCCAGCCCAAATAAACGACGGCATGGGTGGTCATGTGACACTGAATCTGGGAAGCAGGAGCTGAGAGACCACTGAGGGGAAACCACACATGGGGCGATGGCGACCTGG
>NW_003526944.1:5378942-5391315 GCF_000181795.1 Trichinella spiralis | reverse complement strand
TTTCTCTCATGGATAATGCAAGTGAAAATCGTCACAGAAATTCAGTTGGAGATGAAAACAACAAACGAATATGAACGACAAAAGCAAACAGTTTAAATAAGTTATGCTATCATTTTTGCAAATATCTTACATTATCCTAATCTGGAGTCGATTAAGTCACAACAATATTAATATTAATAGGTGAATTCTATGTTCAGTTGTAATTATGCAAAATAATAGTCATATTCTTCAATGAATTATAGATAATTTAAGATCATAAATTTTCTGAATAGGAGCGATCAGGGATGAGGAGTAGTAAAACATAGCACAGGAGTCAGTTTCGTAGGAAAAAAGCATCCAAATAACCAATCTCACTAGCAGGCAGGATAGTAAGCATAATTATAGAGAGATAGGTTGCCAGCTAAGGAAATCGTTGGGGAAAAGAAGAGCAAGCATGAGAAAGCAAATTGCAACCACAAGAACAAAAACATCATCACTTCAACGACACAAACAGCCAGGCAACCGCACACGCCACTACTCTGAAAACTGTTCACCAAAGCATCGGCAATCAATTAAACGAATTGGAATAGCATAAGAAGAATATTATTTAAGAGCATAAAAACGTAAATCGTCAGCTCAGTTGTTCATTCATCAATACGAAACAATCGCCATTCATGCATTCCAATCATCCACTAACTGATGCTTTCAAAACGATGCCTCTGTCGATAATAATTAATTTCAAAAAAAAGATATATATATATATATATTAAAAAATAAAAATAACTTACAATTGATACTATTCTTCATTCATTTTGATATACGTGATTTAATTGATGATCACTTAATTAAAAAAAAAGCATTTTTCAACAACAAAATTGAAATTGTGCAATTCGAAATTCATACAAGCATAAACAGTATCAATTTGTACTAAATGAAAAAAATTTTGCTTTCAATAAATCATATTTTATTTCAAACAAAACGAGATCATCAAACTTGTTTCTTCATAAGATCTGCAAATTTTCGGCAAAAGTTTTCGCCCACCCAGAATTTATCGACAATTACTTTCCACTATAGCGATGAAAATTATGCACTAAAATTTACAGCTTAATGTAAATTTCTCCATCGCATAAAATAGGTCAACAAAATGATCAATCACACTCCGTATTGCTGTTTAAAATCACTTAATTCTTGCAGGATATATATATATATATATATATATATATATATATATGACAATCTAAAATTGGGTCCTTTTCAAACACAAATACATCCATCTATTTTTGCAATAATAAAATTATACATAAAACGCAAAAAACATACTACTACTTGCTATTATCCGCATCGAATAAATATTGTTTGCAAAAAAAAGAAAGAAAAATATTTACCACATCAAATGCTATTTTTTAATTCAAAATTACACTCCTAATAACAATACCCAAACGATCAATTTTACCAATCAAAAAACAATTTTCATGCAACATGGAATAAAAGACACAAAAGAGGAACTTCCTCCGGCAAATAGGTAGTATAACCAACCGGCTTTTCAATAAAGCGAAATGAAAAATATGCGCAGCATTTCCGCTCGTGCGTATTAAAAATGCAGACAATGATGGATTAAAAAATTTTCTCGCATCACGACATACGTCGGTTCTGACGTTCCAATCATTTCAAAAGCGACATTACATTACATGTCAGGAAAATTTTGAAATTAAAAAAGCATCTTTTCAAACACCACCTCACCATGCACTTAAAAACACCTTTCTGTAACGTAATTTATATAATAATATAAGAATTTTTATCTATACACAAATCAACAGCTTGAACGCTTCAAAAAATTAAAGATTACCATACTTAATTAAACAGATCAAACCTAATTCAATTATTTTGACAAAGCGACGACTGTCTGCCGTCCTAGCTTATTTTCTAATCCGTTCAAACTAATACAAAATAAAAATTCAAAAAGTGAAATAAAATACAATAAAATAAAGCTTCTCACCTTTATCAATTATTCAAAAAGTCCAGAACAGGATCGCCGGGCGGAAGTGATTAACAAATAAATCAATGCTGAATGTGAACCAAAGGCGACAAATCGCCTTGGCAAACAATGACTGCCAAAAGAGCGTATTTACTTGCCGGTCGAAGATTGATATTACCGACAGCTAGTTAGAGCAAGCACAGAAAATGATCAATAAAAACAACAAACATGCAAAATGATCACAAATAGGCACATCAAGGAAAAATATATGTTTCAGCAGTTAAATACAAAAGCTCCCAAAACAATATGTTTTGCAAAAATTATAAATCAAAAACATAAGAAACACATATCACTAGAAGTTGGCAGCAACGTTCATAACTGCACCTCCTCAATATTACAATTAACCAATCGTATACTGTATGAAATTTGTGATATTCAAGCAGTAAAATCAGACAATTAATGCACAAAGAAGGTAATGTAAAAGAAATTCTTATTTACGAACGGAATTAAAAATCACGTTTAATTAAAATAAATGTAAAAGATATCACAAATACAGCCATACCTTTTTTATTCCCACTTTTAATGCATTAAGGACTTCCAACATTCTATGAAAAAGCGATGAATCATTTAAAAAATGAAATCAGCGTAAATATATCAAAAGCAAATAAAATAATTTTGCAATTTCAAAAGAAATATTCATTCCACCACGCATCTTTCAAATGGTTATGCGGTAGTACCGGCTAGCCCATGACGCCTGCTGTATTCCAGAGTTAAAGGAAGAAGAGGAAGAAAAACTGAGCTGATCTTGTAAGCACCAAACCATTGCACTCGGCTACCCCTGCAGGCACATTTGGACCTGACCATCGTTGAAAGTGTACTGTAGTACGGTGGCACGTGGCAATCATTGATCGTTGGTGATGTGCGGTTTTGGTTAGCGATCGATCGCGTTGTCATTTATTATGGTGGTTGTCGGTGTAATAAACATTTGAAATGATTGTTTGGTGTTTGTTTTATAAATAAATCACCCCACATGTCTTGTTCCAAAAGTGCAGGCGCCGTAAGGTCAACTCGGACGGTGATGACCCGGTCGAGAACAGCAAGGCGGAGGCCGACCCGCTTGATGTGACGGAAAGTCCGTTACATTTAAAATAAAACGAATCACTTTAAACTGTTCCGGAGGTAACGGCACCGACCTCGTCGGTGACACACCCATGAGCCGGGGCTCATGAAATGCGCACTTGGGCGAGAACAATGCACGCGCAACGTCGGATAGATCGCTATCGCCGCGTCTGGCGACACGGGATCGGGGTCAGATGAGACCCCATACGGTGCCCTGGATCAGCCATTGTTCGCGGGACAGTGGCTGCTTGTGCAATCAACGCCGGCGGCAGGTTAACCGATGACCTTGTAGGAGCAGCCGTCGTAACGGAATCGTCAATTGGCCACCGGCGCTGCGGACCAATCGAAGATGAAAGGATCTGAACCCGGGCGGCTTACTGGAAGCCGACGGTGATTTAGATCGGCGCCTCAGATATCGAGTGCCCCCGCGGCGAGCAAGTTACCCATTGGCAGTTCTGTTGAACTACCCGCCGGCCCGCTGACCCCCGGACTCTATCTAGAGCCATGTGGAGCGCCGCTGATACAACAGGAGAACGAGATCAAGAAGAGGAGTTGGGACGTGTGTGTGTAGAAAGCGAGAGCAGTAGCAGTACCCGTCGTGCGTATCGTGAAGGCGCATCGTGAAGAACAACCCGAGAATCCTGACGACGTCGTCCAGAGAGGATCGAAGTCAGGCACCGGTCATACAGTCCACTGTTGATTATCTGACCAGCGAACGGCTGGCAGAATTGTACCTGATGTAACAGCCTTTGCTATACGGCGGCGTTGCTCATTGCTGATCCGACTGAGGAAGACGCGAAGCCGCTGGCGCGGACCGCGGGTGGCTTCTGTCGACAGACCTTCATGACCGGACACGTCTGTACCCAATTAACCATTGTACGGCATTGATCCGAGGGCACGCCGCTCTCTAATGATCCGTTGGGGCAGCGGATCAAACCCCCGCGTAACGAGCCGCTGATTTATAGCAGTGTAACGTTTTCGCCTTTTAACAACAAGCCAATCTTTTTATTTAACGAAACAACACTTTTATTCAGTTGGGAATAACTATATAAAGCGATAACACACACGCAAGGGGTACACTCACAGCAATACCGAACTCTTTAGCACGTCGACTCCATGTCACTTTATGCCAAAAATTACCTCTCCTACTGTGGGTTATCGATGTTCAGGTTGTTGAGATCGTAATCACTTTACAGAAGGGCCGCAAGCCGGGGTCTGTCAGCAAGACAGTAGGGGATCAAATTTCAGTTGACGCATCCCGGTGCCCCCCTGCGGCGAAAGCCCCTACTCTGGCATGTCGCCTCCGGTGAAGAGCCCTTGAAGAGTGAGGAGGGGGCAATACTGCTTGTGGACGGTCGACGAATGAGCATCAGCGGAATGGGGTGGTGCCGTTGGATGGGACGTGTGACTGTGATGGTAGTGAAGAGCTTAGTCGTCCCAGGAATCCTGCCGACAGCCCAGCCCCAAATAAACGACGGCATGGGTGGGCATTGGTGACACTGAATTCCTGGGAAGCAGGAGCTGAGAAGACCACTGAGGGGAAACCACACATGGGCGATGGCGACCTGGAAGAGTGGGGACGCTGCCTGGGGGGCGAGTAAGCGGGCCCTCAGCAGCGTACTTTGGCGGTGTGGGAAGGGCATCTCACGTGGTGAGACTCACCTGGGGCGAACAATCCCGTCCAACACCACATCGAATTGGTAGGGGCCCGACCAGTGAAACAGCCGCCTCCCGCAATCGCAAAGGGCCGTGATGGACGAACTGATTGGTGAGATGTTGCGATCAAGAGTAATCGAACCGGCGTCAGGGCCATGGAGCTCGCCGGTGGTCCTGGTGCGCAAGAGGGATGGCTCGCACCGGTTCTGCGTCGATTATTGCAAGCTAAATGCGGTGACGTGCAGCCAATCCCGCGTATAGATGATACCTTGGACGCGCTGGCAGGGGCCCAGTGGTTCAGCACACTTGACCTGGCGTCCGGGTATTGGCAGGTGGAAATGGCAGAGCGTGATCGCGAAAAGACCGCGTTTTCCACACCCCTTTGACTCTTTCAGTTCTGCGTCACGCAATTCAATTTAGAATCAATAATTATTTTTAATTTTTGAATTTGTGGCTTCCTGCATTTTTGAACTTTGACGGATATTTTTGAGTGCAGACTAAGAAAGAGAATTATTTTTGTTTTCATGCGAATTTGCACTATTTTATGTTTTATTTCAGCATTTGGAAAATTTTTCACGGTCAATTTGTAAATTATATAAGATAATAACCATCCAAAATTATCATCTGCCATCGATTATTAGCCAGACATAGGAAGCAACATTTAATTTTTTACCAACGTGTAAAACGTTACTCAGAAGAATATCTCCTAAAAAGATTTTTATTTGATGTGACATTAATTTGGAATTTTGGACAATTCTGATGTCAAATATCTATATGGATCACCAACAGCAATTAATATATCTTCGTAAAAAGCATATGCCGTAGAGTGGTATTTTTCTTACTGTTGACACTCATTTTTATTAACGGACGAAAATCAATATTTATCGTAAAGTATAACTCATGAATTTGCATGTTCCGTGTAATATGATTTTCAATTATTTGTTGCCATTCATTAGATTGCTTTATTGCCTCTGTTTTTTATTACCAACAGAAACAAAAAGCCTAAAAATTTGCATACTAATTCAGTTTTGCTCTTTTTTTACCTTGATTTCAAATAATTGTAGGCTGATGCTTTAGAGATAAAGCACAATTGAAGACGTTTTCAAAAGGAAGAAAGCATCAAAAGTTTAATTCGAATACGTCATTCAATTTCTACAACAGTACAAACAAATTTAGTTATCTAAATGAGGTGAGTTTGACTATTTTTCTGTACGTTGCATTTCATTACATCAGAGTACTGTAGAACATACATGAAGAAAATACATGCATTTTTATGAATTTACAGTCACTGAGCATAATTACATTAAGCATTAGTAAGAATAGATCTGTTTTGCGCATAATTTTTTGTTTAAGTTCAACTGCAGTTTGTAAAGGTATTTAAATTTTGAAAAAGAAAACAAATATAAGATAAACAAATTATTATTAAAAGTGAAATAGTTTAAGCATGGAAATGGACTTCTGCTAAAAGTTGAATTTTTTATATCGCATATTTGGTTGAGATGCTATTATGATTTATTATTTAAGAGGAAATCTAATAAGGGTTGATTTTTAGCCAAGAATGCTACGCGCGTACCATGCAAATCATCTTTGTTAAAAAATCATTTATTTTCTAATAATAGGCAAAACGCTTGCCTATTATCAATAATAGACAATTTTCAACATTATGCGTAACATACATAAAAGATAAAATGAAATATTTTTATTTTCATGCTAGACGTAAATTGAAATTTTCATTACAAAATTTCTTGACATGATATTAGTTTTTTTAATATGCTGTATTCTGATAAATTTATTAAAAATCAAAAATAAAATCAAGAATAATAATACTTTGCTTTAATTATAAATATGGAACTTAGTTCATTTCACTCGAGGGTGGAAACGTCCGCTTGTTCGTATTCCACTGGTGGTTGATGTGGCCATTTGTGCACTCTTACAATGCGCGCAGATGTAGCCAAAGAGGAATGCTAGCAGAATTCCTAGTACGCCAAAAAGCACATACTTCTGATAAGTGCTTTCGTTTCACACTTGGCATTTGCATTTTTTTAAATTTTACATAATTAAAAGAAGTTCATAAATTACATTTTTGATTTGCTAATTTTGTTTGTCAAAGCGAAAAACCAGAGTCTTTACATTTTTGTGAAAAGTTTTTGTCATGAGTTCCATTTATGTGGGTCATTTTTGAATTTTCAAATCTCAAATTCAGACATGCGGGGGCGTGTTTTGTCTAAGTGAATTTTTTGTTATGGCGTTTTCTGCCCGGTAATTTATATTTTGACTGAATTTTAAATATCAAGGTCATTTTTGAATTTTCAAATTGTTTTCATTGGTTGAATTTGGCACGGTATCTCAATTTTTTACACGTCATTATTCTTTTTTAATGCAATGCACTCGCTAGATCATCCGGTTACTTTACATGAACTGCTATTATTTCAATTATGTCCACTAATTTATAATCATTGAACATGATTATATTAAGCATTATTAAGAATAGATCTGTTCTGTGTAAAATTTTTTGTTGAAGATCAACAGCAGTTTGTTCATGTATTTATATTTTTAAAAAGAAGACAAATATCTTATAAACCAATTATTATTAAAAGCGAATTACTGAAATCAATTAATATTTCTGCACCATTTACATTTTTTTATATTCAAAAATTGAATAAATTAAGTGAAATTTAATTGTCGCAAATTAATATTATTCATTACATGTAGAGTAATGCGCGAAAATAAGAGAGTTAAGCTGAGCTAAGAAACTACTGAATAGTATTTGAATAAAATGTATTTATTCATTTTCATGTTGCAAATTTCATAATATAGTCAAAGTAAGATCTGATATGGAGAAAACAGTATTTTCTTTTTTTGTTAATATTTTTTCACACAATTTGCATTTAATTTAAAGCAATACATTAGTCAGGAACGCGTATAGTAATTTTGTTTATGAACAATTCTACCCTTTAATTTTATTATTTATACTATTTTTCCATGAAAATCTTTTATGAAAAACAAAACTTTACTTTAATTATAAATATGGAAATTATTTTTTTTCAATTGGCAGTGGAAACGTCCGCTTGTTCGTATTCCACTGATGGTTGATATGGTGGTTTGTACACTCTTACAAAGTGAACCAACCAGAATTCTGAAGTATGCATTTGCGTTGCTGCAATGCTGTAATGTGATATCCTCCAAAGTTTTTTTCATCACTGAATCGCATTGGATTCCAACCAAAATATTCTATACAGCATGTTATTTAAGTTTATTTTATCACCGCATTATTATTTTTGAAATTTTACATCATCTGAAATATTTGATATATTACATTTTTTGTTTGTTTACTTTTGTTTGTGAAAGCGATAAGCAAAAGTCTTTACATTTATGTGAAAAGCTTTTTTCCTGAGTTCCATTTATGTGCGTTATTTTTTAATTTTGAATTTTCAAATTTTGACATCTGTAGGCTCGTTTTGTCTGAACAAATTTTTTTGTGTTGGCTTACAGCCCGGTAGTTTGCATTTTACCTGAATTTTTAATTGGTGACTTTTGCCCTCTGAAGTCTATTTTAAATTGCTGGAAGGCATTCCATTTTTTTAATTGATCCAATTAATTGAATATTTCCATTTATTAAATTCATTTAATTGCTAAGTGAGTTGCTCCTTTTATTTCTGCTTTGCATAAGATATGAACGTAGTGACCAAAGCGTATCAATCGTTTTGTCTTTCAAAGACGATCGTAATATTGTAACGAAACGTCCAGCTCCCCTGAAGCTTCCCTCAGCTTGACAGGATGTCGTTGGTACTGTTATCAGTGCATCGTATGATATTTGTATTGTCCTTGGACGTTGCTATCGGCTCGAAGGAAGCCATTTCGTTCATGATAATTTGCATAATGTCTTTACCAAGACAACTATCCATCGCGTCACATTTAAAATACTTTCCTCTTCTGATCAGTGTATCAAATTGCTCCGCGGTACTTTCACTTATATCATGATCCCTTTTTTCGCTATCATTATCATTGCCGTCAATGTTTATTTTGACCTGGATTTTGAGCATCCTATCAGACAGATCTTTCGCAGTAACATTCGTGCCTCGTTTATTCAGCCAGATTAGTATACAACTTGAACTTGATGAGCAAACGCTTTGCTTGGAAATGCAACTGCTTTGCTCCTTAATGTTTCGTAACAAAAATTTCCTTTCCTTTGATACCCGCTTTATTTGTCACCGGTTACTCATCTAATGCCTGTCCATTATCATCGTCAAATTCCTCCCTAACATGCTCTCGCACATATTTTGAAGACAATTTTTGACTGGTAATCGCCATATGACAATTTGCTTCCATATGACGTGCATTCATCCATGGCATTAAGATTTGAGGACCAGTCATCCGTAGACACGAAAAGCACTGAAGGCTGCAGGAAATCTACGCTTTGCAACATTTCAAATAAATTTCATAGAGAAAATAGCAAAAATTATATATATATACATAAAAGATAGAATAAAATATTCTTCTTTTCACGCTAGACGTAAATTGAAATTTTCATTATGAGATTAACTTCTTGACATGATGTTTGTTTTTTCAAAATGCTGTATTCTAACAAATTTATTAAAAATCAAGATGAATGTAACGAATAATAATATTTTGCTCTTATTATAAATACGAAAATTATTTCATTCTACTTGGCAGTGGAAACGTTCGCTCGTTCGTATTCCACTGGTGGTTGTTGTGGCCATTTGTGCACTCTTACAATGTGCGCAGATGTAGGCACTCTGAGGTATGCAGCACCATCTAGAACTGCTTCTCCTTTTCCCAAAAGTTATTTGCACTTTTACTTATTATATTGTTTTTATTTTACGTAATTAGAAACACTTTGTAAATTGCATTTTTGATTTGGCTAATTTTGTTTGTCAAAGCGAAAAATCAGAGTCTTTACATTTTCGTGAAAAGCTTCTCGCCATGAGTTCCATTTATGTGGGTCATTTTTGAATTTTCAAATCTCAAATTCAGACGTGCAGGGGCGGGTTTTGTCTAAGTTAATTATTTGTGTTAGCGTTCAGTCCCACAATTTATGTTTTAACCGAATCTTTAATTGGTGACCTCCGCCAGTCAAGTTCATTTCTGAATTTCCTAAAAGTCTTCATTGGATAAATTTAACAAGACATCTGAAATCAGATTCAGATAAGTTTAATGTAACCGTCCCTACCTGCTGGATCAGTAAGTTTTTGTACATGAATGTCTATAATTTCCATAACGTCAGCGCCAGGTTAGCATTCATCTTTGAGAATAATTTCAAATGCACTAAAACCCATTTCTAACGCTACAATATGCAAATCAGGGTCCTTTAAAAATTTCCTTACTCTCAGTAATCTTGTATTGGTTTCTGGCAAGTGGCAGCCATATGAAGATTCTCTGATTTTATTAGTGGCGTTAAGTAACTACTGAAGTCAGTTTTCAATTGCTGAAAGGCATCATATTTTTCTATTTTGGTTTCGTTTTTTTCAAAGCATTCGATACTTATTTTGTAAATAACTATCATTTAATTGAAAATAATTAATTGGATATAATTGAAAATTCAATTTCATATTTGTTGCATCTTTTACTATGTGTTTGAAGCATCAAAATTTTTCATTTAATATCACTTTTACAGGAATAAAAATGGATAAAGAAAAAGTGAAAACGCAGACAACACGAAGTAAAACATGTGAACACAAAGGGTAAATGCGATTTTTTTCTATGCTGATTCTGTAACGTTTGGCTTGGGATGATTCTATAAACAGAAGTTATTCCTTTGTTTAATTAAGTTAGTGAAGTTTGTAATATGTTAGATGTAAGTAAGATATTTTTCAAAGTAAAACTGTATTTTTGTTTTCTTTTCATGTTGAAGTGAGGTGAAAATTTATCTTTATAAGAATTTCTATCTCACTTAAAGAATTTTTAATTCTGCGTGCAAAGTGTCGATCTATTATGCACATCATTAAGTTGAAGTATATTTCAAAAATGAAAGCATGGAAATATAATTAATAATTATAAATACAGTTCTATACAGTATACTAATTGCCAAATTACTGATAAGAAGGTTTGAAAGAAACGACCTCATCAGAGAAGAGCGAACATTGCATCCATAGTTAATATCTCATTTCACTGGTGTGTGATTAGCGGAGGCAGTGCGTAACTTAACTGCAAGGGAAAAAAGCTGTATTCAGAAAAAAATTCAATGTCAAAACTTTTTGTACTCATGCTTTTTGTGCTTTGTATATTTCAGCGTCAGTATTTTTCTGTATTTACGTAGGTTTTGAATAAATATGCACAACAATTTTATACAGAATTCTGAAGTACATAAATCTATACATTGTAGGCTCTGATCAAATTCATTTTTCAATTTATTACTTTGCGTAATAATCTAGATTTAACTGTAAAAGACGATAAATTTTTCAATTTTCACTTGCTTATAGCATTCAATTTCATTCTGAACTGAACAGGTGGAATATCACTAAGCGGATGGTGTTCTCTATTATGCAGGTCAGAAAAATACTGTTTTCATACATAAATTATTTAATTTCATTATCATTTAATATTGTTTTTAAAATTTTACATCATCAAGAAAATAAATGAATCAAAATTTTCATCCAGTTAATTTTGTTGATCAAGGGGCGCAGCCAACGTGGGCACATTGTTTATATTATGTTGAGATTATGTCCTAATTCATCTCTGTGTAGCACATTCAACTTACTTACGCCGGTTTATTCGGCTGCATGCGCATTGCCTGACTTTTATGCAAATTGGGCCATTTGAAAATTGCCATCAGATTAGCAGAGCGCCAGTCAAACAGACTGTTGACTTATAGCAGGGTTGAACGGCATCTGATCAATTCACTTTCGCGTTAAATGTAAAGCAAGATATGCTTTAAGATATGATAGAATGTTATCTCTTCAAGTATGTGCGTTGTCTAGTTTGTATGCAAATTTGAGTACATTTTCAATTTGTTTGCTTTTGAGCTTATGCGTGGCCCAAATAATGTTTGTCCAACGAAATGAAATACGTTTCATACTTGTTAATCAGTAGAAATGAACTTTATGTAAATTTTCCTGTGGCTACTATTAGTTGCTCTAGAAACTCATTTCAAATGATTGTAGGCGAACGATGTGCGGCGAATGAACAATGGCGCTTTCAATGCAATGACAGACGAAGAAGAACAATACTAACGGCTTTGTTTTTTTATTTATTAAAACATTACTTCATTAAATTAATTCTCCAACATTTAGATACAGAAGAATAGAAGATAAAAGAAGACATCCCAAAGACAAGGGGTAAGTTTGGTAAGTATAATTCTTTGAGTTAGGCTAATTAGTTAAACTTCACTGAGGAGTTCTTGAGTCTGTAATTTATATAAACTCGAGCTGTAAGTTATCGAGCATTTAATTCAAACGTTTGTTAATTAGAGTAACTGGATGTAGATCATGAGTATTATTATAATAAATTTGAGTGGCTTTCCGCATTTGAACGTTTTCATGTCCCATGCCTTTCGAGTTGAGTTTAGGGTTCATTTGCGGAAAGGGAAATGGTTGCATAATTTGTCGATCATTTCAAGGACAATTTTTGAGCATAGTGAGTTTTTAGCACTGCCTATAGTTTGAGTATTAAGAATAAGTAATTGTT
>NW_003526944.1:5368394-5378883 GCF_000181795.1 Trichinella spiralis | reverse complement strand
TTTTTTCAGGCCGACCGACCCCGGCGCGGCCCCCGCCACTTGCCCGTTAACGGGGACTTCCCTCGGCGGAGTCTCCTAGTCCCGTGCTGGCCAGGAGACCCGGTTTTAAAGAGATGACCCTGTCCATTTGTGTGGAAAATGGACGTTGTTTGAAAATCTTGTGCAATGGGATTTCAACATCTATGTGAATTCGTAAGACGTATCTGTCCTAGAGGCAGTTATGCAAATTCGCAATTGACGTAGTGCCGAGACTCTGTTTCGGTGCCAATCTAGTGGTGATCGTTACTCCCCAAGAGAAACGGTAAGCGTCGCTATGCGTTTGTGTTATTGTTACGCCGGCTCTGACACTTGGCCAATGATTGACATCAGATTTGCCGTCACACCTTTAACTAGTTCATTTGGCGTTGCACCTTTCATCAGTTTAGGCATCAAACATTTGAAATTAATCTCCATCGAGAGTTTCCCCTTATAATCATGCTAAACAGTTTAAATTTTTTAAAATGTTATACATTAATTTATTCATTTAGGAACTTAAATGACATATAAAATCTAATGTTCATTTATCTAATAATTGGGCAAATTCAGTTTTTGTTTACATTACACTGCTTCAAAGTAGAAAAGTTTATCAGCTCTTCATTTACATTTCATCATATAAAAGATTCTAATTATTCCTTAATTTAATACTGATAATAATATAATTTTTATAGTTTAAAGCACTTTTTTACTATAAAGAATGTAATGTCAAAGTATATTTCTACTTTAAAACAGTGTAATGTAAACAGTTTAAAGGGATGTAATATGGTAAACATTAAATTAGCATAATTTTATGTATTAATTATTGGTGAATTAGCTATTGTTTGAATATAAATTTTTTACTTATAAAAATGTTAATCGGGGTCTCCTTCAATTAGGTACTGGCAAAAGTAAACTTCGTATAAATGAAATAAACAATTAGCTTAGACAAGGTGCAACGAGTATAATCTTTTTATAAATAGGAAGTAATCTTCTATAAATAGAATGTTATTAATCCGTAATATCTAGGAAAACAATGTATTAAATATGAGATTAATTTTAATATGCTAATTAGAATGTTTAAAATGCAACGTAAATTCAGCACTGAGTATTTTAATTTTTAATTAGGTTAAATAACGTCACTCGAAACAACATATTTTAGCAGTGAGAGTTTTTTAATAAATGATTAACATACAATGTAAACCCAAAAGTGGGTCATAATATTTTCTAATTAGGTATAATAACATCACTCGTAACTACATATTTCAGCAGGGTTTTTAATAGTTAATTAGAATGTTTTAAATGGAATGCAAAAAACAGCAACTTACAGTAGTGAGTTTTATTTGAAAAGATAAGTAGGCATAATACATTAAATCAATAATGATGAGTTGTAAATCATACGGTAAGTATGCAAACATGAGTTGGTTCTGCAGGACAGTACATTAATATTGAGTATCAGGTGTGACGGCAATTTGATGTGCATGAGGCGGCAAGGCTTTGTAGGCGTAACGGTTCACATCTGCCTGGCAACGCACGCCATCTGGTGCGGAAGCTACGTCTTCGGCGGATCAGAATGGCCATCTGGTCCGTCGAGGGTGGATCAGATGGATCCACCCAAGGTCATCTCGGCCAAAATCGTGAGGCCAGCACGTGGGCTAGGAGGCGATGATGCCGTGGGGGTCCCCGGGGCAGGAGGGCGGGGGGCGGCGCGGGGGCGGTCGGGCTGACCGAAAGGCAGGCCTCCACCGCAACCGAAAACTTTTTTTTAAAAAAAATTCACAAAAAAAAGCAACCTTCCCCCCCGCTGAATCGACGAAAACGCGAAATCTCCCCCACCCTCACGATTTTTTCATGGAAAGCGCAAATCTCCTCTCCCCTGTAGACAAGGAAAAATGCAAAATCTCCCCCACTCTGTTGGGCAGACAAAACGCACAATCTCCCCTCCCCTTGGAGCGGGGAAAAGCACTAAACTCCCCGCACATCTGAGGCAGGTGAAACAACTAAGTCTCACCCGCCTCTTCAGCGCGGAAAGCCTAGGCTTTCCCCGCTCCAGGGAAGAGGAGCGTGCGCTCTGCCTGCCCAAAGAGCAAGGAAGAGTTTGCACTCTCCCTTGTCTAAGGGAAGGGAGCTTCACGCTCCAGGATGGGGCCCATTTTTGGTCTCTCCATCCTCCGCCTGCATTAAATATTTCAAGTCCCATTTCCGGCATGTTTGCCATTTCGCAGAACTCATTTATGCCAGACTTTATCTGTTTGTTTGTATTACATTGCACATTTATCTTTTTTTAGAAAAATAAACTTTTTCATTAATAAAGAAATGTTGTTGTTGTTGTTGCATTGTTCTTGGTTTATATTAAAAGAAAAAAATTTTTTTTCTTACTTTTAAATAGATTAATAATTTACATGTATTACGTGCATTATTTCATTTTTCCCCATTTTAACTGTTTTGTTTTTGTTCCTATAAACTGATTAATATTGCTGGCAGGCAACTAGTAATGGCAAACATGATTTTTCCCTTTTTAACTAATCCTACATGAGCATCATCGTTAAGAAATAACGCAGTATTGGTCTTTTGTTACGTCTGTGTATTGTATCTTTGTAATGAAGAAGCTTTCCACACTCGACTTTGCCAAATCGTATCTATCTTCTCCAACGTGCCAATACTTACCTCACTTGACCAAGGACGGAATTGACCAACGAACGCAACTGACCAACAAACGATTCGATCCAACCTATCCACAACCTTTCACCGATCTTGGCTTTCTCCACTTGTCTTCTTTCTTTTCCATGTGCATTATTCTTCCATGGTTTATTACGTGTTTACTTATTTGTATGCAATGCTTTTCATGTGTCAGAGGTTTTACAAAGTCATACTCAAAATAAAAGAATCAGAGAAAAAATATTTGGAGACATAAATTGAAAAAAAACAAAATGTACAATATAAGAAGAAAAAAAGTGGAAATCAAAGAAAGAAATAGAAATAATAGGAGAAATTGAAAAATGAATAAAATGTATAAAGTAAAGTAGGGGAAAATAAAGATTGAATGAACGTTTGAAGTTTAACAGTTTGAAAAATAAAAATAAAATGAAAGGAATTTGCTTCAAAAAGTGTTCAAAATAAAACCATGTAAGAAAAGATAAAAATTACAAAATAAACAGAAACCAAAAATTATTTCGACACATGAAAGCAGTTGCATACATAAATTTTGCTGCGTGAAAGACCAAGTACTGCATTAATTCAAAACTCAGCCATGTAAGTTGGTCGTTAACTTAATTACAGCTATGGGATAACTTCACCCTTTCGAAGTATCCCAATCCCAGACCTACAGAATTGGGGTCCCGGGAACTTTGTCTTCTCTTGTACTGCTTCGTGTCGTCCTCGATCTGCTTCGTGCCGTCCGCGATCTGCTTCGTGTCGTCCGCGATCTAATTCGTGTTGTCCCCGTTTTCACATTTTCTTTTCTTCATTCGTCATATCTGTAAGAATGGTAAATGTTGAATCAAAACTTTTCGCACTTTATTACACAGTGGAATTAAAAAATTGAACAAAGAATTTTCAAATAAAAGAAGTAACTGATTTTCAATTAAAGATAACAAAATTATTATACATAGAGAGTTTCGAAAAAAAGTAACAACGAGAAAAATTTGAATACTTTCAACAATTAAAAACCGACTTCAGTAGTTACTTAACGCCAACGTTTGACGATGCTGTTACTTGCCACGCAAGTCAAACAAACAAGCGCACCATTACTGATTGATGATAAAGCAATTTTCAAGCGATCCTCATTTGCATACTGTAGTAATAGAAACCGGTTTGAGTTAAATTTGGAAAATTTTCTGGACGAAGAATTAATTCTAACCGAACGCTATGAAATTAGGAAAATTGAAGCCTCAAGCACAGCGAATGACCTACATAAATGGAACTCATCGCAAAATGTTTTCACTAAAATATAAGCACACTCGCTGCGTATGCTGACAAACAAAGTTAACCGAACAAAAGATGTAATTTACCAAATGGCTCTGATGCTGTGAAATTTGAAAAAATAATTTAAACTGAAAATAACGTCTATTGATTTTCAATCTTTCTAAAGATGAAGTCATATCTAATCTTAATATGAAAATTAAAAAGAACAGTTTTACAGTGAAAAATATCTCACTCATATACTACATACTACAAACTTGAATAATTTCATTAAACTAAGGAATAACTTCACCCTTTCGAAGTATCCTTAGCCTTGCTTTACAGATCCACAAGAAATCGCATTTACCTCTTGCCTTCTCTTGTTCTGCTTCGTGCCGTCCGTGTTTTCACATTTTCTTTGCTCCATTCTTTAAACATGCAATAATGATATTAAATTAAAACTGTGCTCACTTTATCATAAAGTGAAATACAAAAAATATAATAATTAAGTGCCATCTAATTAAAAAGTAATTGTTCACAAAATGAGTACACAAAGTTTTAAAAATAACAAGCAGAAAAGTGGAATACTTGTCTGTAAGTCTGAAACGGCCTTCAGCAGCTACTTAACGCCCGTAATGAACTAAGAGAACGTTCAACGAAGCTACCAATTGCCACGTAAATTAAACAAACAAATGCAACCTTACTGATAATAAGGCAGCGTTATAGCGATCCTTATTTGCATAGTGTAGCGTTAGAAACCGGTTTTTAGTGCGTTAAAACTTTTGGCTGAAGATAAAAGCTAACCCAAGCCGAGTTACAATATCTGCAGAATAAATGCCCTGCTAAATTCTACCAATAATAAAACGACTATTTGGAAATTCAAAAATGACCTTGACATTTCAAATTCAGTCAGTATATAAACTATTTGACAAATAACGCCATAACAAAACAAAATTCACTTAGACAAAACACACCTACGTATGTCTGAAAATTTTCATAATTTTTCATTCAAAGCTAATTTTAGGTGAACAATTTGTATGCAAAAGCTTGCTCGAGTCAGTTGAACCTCCATGTTAGCAAGTGCAAAAGTGATATTTGAAAGACCATATTCTAATAATAGACAAACAAAGCATACAGGGTGTATTAAATCAAACTCAAGTGTACGGAAATTTGGCGTTTATTAAGTCACTTATCATCTCATGTTGAGAATTCAGAGAAAATATACTGAGAAAATATGCTCAATATCGATTCTCAATTGCATTGTCAAGTGATTACGAATTATAAATGAAAAAAACTGCCACTTACCGCAAAATGCGTTATCTTCTCAATGATGATGCTCATGCACTTTGGATGTTGATTAAAAAATTATTTTTCAGAAATTATTCCAAAAAATAATAATGAATAAAAAGCAAATTCATTGTATGTCATTTGATATTGGTCTTCAGTTAATTTTCCAATCCAAACGCAGTGCTTCTATACGCGGACGACCTCAAACTAAAATTATTTCCAATATGTCAACAAAGCGAACGTCCTAGCATGCAAATTTTTATTCCATTCGTTTCTGCTGATAAATATGGCTACTGTATATTTTTCATTGCCCATCATTTACTTAACTAATGCACTCTGTTTGAGGAGAAAATTTTGAAACAAATTAATTTAATGACAGTTATTTCAAAATTCGAAAATGACAGTGACATTTAAAATAAAGTCAAAATATAAACAATCTGACAAAAAACGCCATAATAAAACCATTGTCTTAGCCAAAACAGGCCTCCGCATGTCTTAAGTTTGGATTTGAATATTCAAAAATGACCTACAAAAATGGAACTCATCGAAAAAAGTTTTTCACCAAAATATATAAGCACACTGCTTTCCTGTGCTGAAAACAGAATTACTCGGACAAAAAATGTAATTTACCAAATTTCTCTGATGATACAAAATTAAAAAAATAATACAGCAAAACGATAATGAAGGTAAGCAAACTTCTTGTATGAAAACTTTTCGTAGGAATATGCACAGCTTTTCCACTGGCAATTGGTAAAGCAGCAGTCCCTTTGTATTGACAAAACAAACAGTTCATCACAACAACACAACTGCAATTTGTTAGACTTAACAAGCCTAAACATGCAAGAGTGCGCAATCGAGCATTACAACCTTCAGTGGAATACGAACAAACGGACGTTTCCACTGCCAATTAATATGAAATAATTATTCTATTTATAATAACCGATGCACATTATTACTATTATATTTGAATCCATATTTTTGAATACAACAGATTTTGAAGAGAAATGTTTATCAAAAAATCAATTTTATAATCGAAATGAAAACGACAGGAGGAAACTGATGATAATTTGAGCATTTCAAAGCTTCTGAATGCTGGCAGCAGTTGTAACATTTGCTGTTCAAACCTGATTTATATGCGCAACTATTGATGAAAATGCCATACAACATATGCAAATTTGAAAATAGCAATGTAACAAAGTAGACGAAATATAGATATAATAAATGAAAACAGTGGATGCTGAGTATTTTGGCATTTTCAACAAATCTGGACCGGAAATTTTTTGGATTCTTTCAGTTTATGGACGATCCCTTTCTCAGTACACTGAAACAAAAAGAAAAACAATCAAGTAAAGTGAAATATAACTTTAAAAAGCAAATATATGTCAAAAAATGAATTTTATAAAAAAAATCAAAATTTAAATTCGCATTTACCATCGATACAATCCGTCTGATGGAATTCACCTATTTGGGATGTTGTGAAAAATGCCATCATTGTGATGATGCATTTGGCTTTTCTGGCCCATGTTCACGTAGCAAAGCAGACAAGCCTTTACACTTTGGTGCATCAGTACCAAATATGTTGGCAATTTGGTATTGCTCTGCATACGAGTGGGCGCATGCCAGCAAATCAACCACCGATAAAATAATAAAGAACAAGCAAAAGTTTCCACTGCAATTTGTGATTTTTATATTTAATATGAAGCCAAAATACTATTATTACTGCCATTCATATTTTTATTTTAAATCTCTTTGTTTGAATATAGCGTTTTGAAAAATGAAATATTTATCAAAAAATGAATTTTGTTATCAAAATTTAAATTTACGTGCAGTATAAAATAAAAATACTGCATTCTATTATTATTAGCATAGGATTTTTGTTGTTCTGTGTGAGCTTTTCTGAAAAGTTAAAAAACGTAAAGCGCCCGCTGGACTGCAGCATGAAAATAAAAATATTTCACTTTATCATTTACAAATATGATTTTTGCAATTTTCTGTATGAACTTTATCTGAAAAATTGTAAAAAGGTGGAGTGCCCATTGATCGTCACTGTTAGTGTAGCTTTCCAAATGAACCATACCAGTCGAAGGGCGGTGGCACCATTGTTTGCAAACGTTCCCCTGCCATTACACGCCCTTCTTGGTACTGGCGATACCCTAACCAACACATCAACCATCAGTGGAGTACGAACATGCGGACGTCTCCACTGCCGATTGAAATAAAACATTTTTTCTATTTATAATTAAGAGTATGCAAATTACTGTTGCAATTTTATCTTTTATTTTCAACCTCTTTGTTTAAAATTTTGCATTTTTATTTAAATAATTACCATTTAGATCATTAGACTTTAGTTTCAATGGTTTCAGTTCAAAGAACAGCAAAATTTATAGTTCTGTTCATGTATTTTTCAGCAATATTAAAAAATAAAGTTTTCTCAAAATTGTATTACTTTACCTGAATACATTCAGAAATGAAGTTCAAATACATCCGAACCATTGATGACGACATATTCGTTGAGATTATGTTAATTAAATTTCCATCGTTTGATATAAATCTTTCAACAATGTGCATATAATAAAATCGAGAAAGTGGCATAGGAGATTATTTTTTAATTTCACAAATGTAAATTTTCAAATTCGCTATTAACAACATCAAATATTCAAATAATTATTGTTCTTAAAAATTGATTTTGTAATACAGACTCCCTACAGTTGAAAATTTTTGTTTTACAACTTTGATTCAAACTGAACAATTTATTATAAAATGAAACCGAATATGCATTGTTAATTTAATTCTTTTGATATGTCATTGAAAATTATTCATTTACATTGTTATAAATTATATTAAAAGTTCATCTACAAAACTGCTGCGTCGAATAATAAAAAAAAAGAATTAATTAAAATTGACACTTGCTTAATATCAGTAAAATATGATTGAATGATTGAGCAATTTTGCAATGTGCTTATGCTTCGTTTTTTAATATGCATACCCTTTGAATGTGAGAAACATGGCAATGGGATGTTAAAGAACATTTCTACCAATTCGATTGATTGTAATTGAATATTATATAAATTTTTAATTAAATAATATTGTCCTGTTAATTTCTTCATTTCAATATGAACAGTTTACATATTTGTTTGTCAGTTACTTCGAAATATGGATTCAAACAATCCATCGCCCTAGCAGTAATTATCGTGGCAAAAAAATGTCTGCCAGTTTACTGGATATGCACATTTTTACATTCGAATGAATTTTAAGTCAAAAAGCTGAATTACTCTTTCCGGATGATGAATAGCTGTTCGGATGTGTCGAATTCCAAATCTATCTACGAATAATCTCTTAAAATTCCTGAGAAACAAAAAATATTGCATCGTCTGTGACAATGATCTCTGGCAGGCCATGTTTCGCAATTTCACACTGCATTATTTCAAATCTCAACCATACAGGTTTGTCCTTAGCTTAATTCAACTGGTGGATCACTTCATCGTTTCGAAGTATCCTCATACCAGACCTACAAAATAGGGACCCACGGGAGACCCTGTATACCTT
Source organism: Trichinella spiralis (assembly GCF_000181795.1). Lineage (NCBI taxonomy): Eukaryota > Metazoa > Nematoda > Enoplea > Trichinellida > Trichinellidae > Trichinella > Trichinella spiralis. The sequence continues at coordinate 5,370,138 of NW_003526944.1, read as the reverse complement.
TTGTTTTCCATTTCTGCTTCATGTCGCCCGCATCTTCATTATTTTTCGAATCGATTAAAATACGAAACATAAAATCAAATGCTCACCTTCTTAAGCAGTAAAAATTGTAAATATTATGTTAATATTAAAATCATATCCTCAAAAGTAACGTATCAGTGCTTTTCAATTAAACAGAAATTTCATAAAATAAAATCATTACAGACTCAACATCAATATTTCATTCTTAACGTGAAGATATAACGATAACATGAAAAAGAATGCCGTTTTTCTGAATAGGCGCCTCCTCATCTATCAACTCCATCTCGTTCTTCCAGTGCATTTCTAAATGATAAAGAATTATTTTCAGATAATTGAAATAAAGAATAAACAAAAAAAATTATCTGCATAATGGATGCTCATTCCGCTTTCCAGTGATTTCTCGTATTTGTTCAGTCAGCGCATATCGCTAACCTACAATTCATTCAAATGAAACTCACTGATTGACAGTAGCCTAATCATATTATTGCACAGCCACGTCAGCGAAGCGAACAAAGCGCCCTGCTACTGGTAACACTAACGTTTACAAGAAAACTAATTTGCATAATTGTAAAACAACCATAACGTAGTGTTATTCAACCTTGCCTATGTGCTTTAAAATGGAAAACATAATTCGTTTTAAAATTGGAAAATATTCTCTCATTTACCTCTATCACGCCAATCACAAAATTGTGGTTCAAAAAAAGGAAAAATAAACTCCTCATTTTGAGAAAAAAATTTGAGAAAAAATCAGAACTGCTGGACAGCGTTCAAAGGAGACATTAAGTAAAAACTGTAACCCAGATCAAAATTGACTCGGCTTTGGTTATCGGAAGGTTAATGAATCGTCGAAATTTAGAGATCATTATTACCGTCTTGTTTTTTTATTATTTTCATTATTGACAACGAAACATAAAATGTTGAAAGTTTTAATGAGTGCTGATTGCTGAATTCAATGATCAAATAGTAAAGTGAGCAGCAATAATACAGCCAGCATATTATTTTTATATATCTGTATATAAGAACATAGATTCAAAATGGATCAACAATATTTTGGTCATATTTTGAACATATAATAAAGGATAAGTTTAAAAAGTTAAATATACTTTTATTTTTTACAATTTTCTCCGGTCATTTGCTACATAATCAATTTCTGTTCCAGCCCAATTAGAACGTCTACAACAGTGTTTCTCAACCAGGGGGGCGCGCCCCCCTAGGGGGGCGTAGGAAGGTTCCAGGGGGGGCGTGAGAAGTAGGAATTTTTATTCCTGCAGAGGTGTTTGAAATTCAGCTTGGTCCACTTCAGCTAAATTTTAACCGCCTATTGTTTCTGGTCATTTTAGTTTTAGCGTAACCGCGTCAGCTGTGCGCAATTTATAATTTCCCTTTGCACTAAAATCGCCTTTCGAAATTCACCTGATGTGACGAGAGACGTGAATAATTTTTGACAGAGGCATATGCACGATATTTATCAAACTCATAGAACAAAGCCGTATTTTGTCTAATGGTGGAAACAAGCAATGCGGTGAAAATTTCGCCTGAAGTCGACCATCACACTTTATTTTCTCATTCTTTCCTTCATTCGACCATCGCGGCAACACCAACTTTTGTCTCATGTGTGCATATATTTGCTGTTTTTATTTTGTTTCAGTTTTCAAGAGATTTTGTATATCAGTGCTTTAGATTGTCTGAAATCACATCATTCAGGTTTGGTTTTTCCGCTCCTAAG
>NW_003526944.1:5350377-5367835 GCF_000181795.1 Trichinella spiralis | reverse complement strand
TTGGTTCCTTTTTCCTCAACGTACCTTTGTGAAACGGGATTCTCAGCTCTCATGACGCTTAATACGCAACATCGAAACAGGCTAAACGTTGAGAGCGACCTGCGATGTACCTTATCACCCACTCCACCAAGAATAGACAACTTAGTCGCAAATAAGCATTGTCAATATTCTCATTAAAATTTTATTGTGAATCATTCAGGAATGTTTTACTGTGGAAACTAGCTTGGCTTGATGCAACCATGAAGCAAAATGTTGCTTTGCGTACACTGAATACATACCGTACTACTTTTTATTAGAGGGGGGGCATTAACTGCCGAACTTTTATTAAGGGGGGCGTGCGCTGACACAGGTTGAGAAACACTGGTCTACAACGATGACAACTAGCTTGCTTACATAACTTTTGAATTTTCCCGCTACCGCTTAATCATACACTTAACACTCAATCTTATTAATTTAACTGAACAATACATCCTATACCAGGTGTAGAATCACTAAAAACTAAAAACAACAAATAAAAAAACATCCAATAACAGTAGACCCATAACTGTGCATCAGTAAAATTCTCATCGACCATAACACTAGTCTATCAATCGACGAAAAAGTAAATAAATCAAAATTTCATACTTTTCGAGAGAAAAAACTGTTTAACAGAAAAAAACTATTACAAAAATATAATAATGCATATTAAAATCTAAGTGCAAAAATAATTACCTTTTCTGAAAAATTTCAATGCCATTGGTGTTGGACGTTCACAGCAATTATGTTACCATCCTTGCATATTACAGATGGTCATACGTTGTTTCATCCGACTTGTTGCAAAAGCACTGGACCATCAATGGAGAAGTCATCCGTATGAGATGGAATCAAAAGAGATATCACATGGCATCGCGTATTGTTCACTTTGTAAGAGTGCACAAACCACCAAATCAACCTCCAGTGGAATACGAACAAGTGGACGTTTCCACTGCCAAGTATTATAAAATAATTATTATATTTATAATAGCAGTTAAACATTATTATTATTATTGTTATTTACGTTTTATTTTTAATTTTATTTATGTGAATACGACATCTTGAAAAAGGAAATATATATTTTTTTAATACCAAAATTTAAATTTTCGTGCAGCATGAAAATAAAAAATTGCATTCTATTATTAGCATAGGACGTTAGCTATTTTCTGTATGTAGTTTATTTAAAAAGTTGTAAAACGGTGAGGGGCTGCTTGCTTTCCTCCATTACTTTGTATTCTTTAGGTTAATTTTTGACTACGGATAGACGGATAGATAGGCGGAGAAGCTCGAGCTGTTTGATTCTTCAATTACTGATGAAGGTACAAGAATCACCGCATCAACCACAGTGGACTACGAACGAGCGGACGTCTCCATCGCCAAGTGGAATAAAACTTTTTTTTATATTTATAATGAAGTATACAAATTATTATTGCCATTCATTTTTTTATTTTAAACATTATGTTTGTTTAGAATTTTATTATATTTTTATTTAAATACTTACCGTTTATATATATTGAAATGATTAATATCATATAAGCACAGTTTTGTTTTTGATAAAACCTTTTTTATAAATAAAAGTGTGAAAATAATAAAACTGCAACATCTTACGGAAAATTGAACGTGCATGTTTGTTAGCTAGTGAAGTGATGATTTTCAAAAGACCACATTCTAATAATAGATAAACAGTGCGTACGGGGTGAATTTAATCGAACTTAATTATTAGGAAATTTGACGTTTATTAAATCAGCTTTCATTTCATATAGAGAATTCATGGAGAATATATTGAAAAATTATGCTCAATATCGATTCTCAATTGCATTGTTAAGTGATTATGACATAAAAGTGAAAAAACTGCCACTTACCGCAAAATGCATCATCTTCTCATCGTTGATGTTCATGCTGTTTGGTTTTGACTGAAAAATTATTTTTCAGAAATTATTCCAAAAAATAAGAATGAATAGAAAGTAAATCTAGCGTTTGGCGTTCAACGTTGCTCTTCAGTCAATTTGCCAATCGAAACGCTGTGCTTCCCTCCACGGACAGTCTCAAACTAAAATTACTTCCAATAAGTCAGTAAAGCGAACGACTTAGCATGCAAATTTTTATTTGATTTATTTCTGCTGATAAATATCACTAGTGCATATTTTTCATTGATACACTCTGTTTAGAAGAAAATTTGATTGTAGCACTGCCAAACGTAAAAGCAATTCTCATTGCGGAAACACTAATTTCATCTTTATTACGAAATATATTTTAAATATTAAAAAATAATATAAATACAAGAAATAAAATGCATAATAATTTTATATTAAATGCTGGCTTGTTGTAAGAAGAGAGAAAAAGTAATAATTTGAAGAAGCAATTCAGACTGAGTGACAAATTAAACAATCAATGGCATTTATTTGAAAATTCAAAAATGACCTTGAAATTTGAAATTACGTCAAAATATAAACAATCTGACAAAAATACGCCATAACAAAAACATTGCCTTAGCCAAAACACGCCTCCGCATGTCTTAACTTGAATTTCAAATTTCAAAAACGACCTATATAAATAAAACATTGCAAAAAATAAAAAGTATATGGCTGCGCATTCTGACAAACAAAATTATTCGGAGAAAAAGTCTTTGATGATGTAGAATAAAAAATTAATATTAAGTAATAATAAAGTTAAATAACTTATGGTATAGAAAACAATGATTTTTCTTACATGCATAATAGAAATCACTCGGCTTGGTGATGCTAGCAGTTGAGTTCACATGGAAATTCAACGCCATTTGCAAGTGTAAAGTGTAAATTGAAAAATTGAACGTATTCTACAGTTACACCAGGATAACTGCAGAAAATGAAAAAATTGAAATGTTAATAATTTCAACCTTCAACTGCATATAATTGAAAAGTTTCTGATGATTATGATTATTAAACTAACGTCCAGTCGACGATCAAAAATTTGCATGAAAATTCTGGTAAAGAAGTTGAAGTTCGTTTACATTGCAGCTATAGCTCACCACAAGCCTGAACTTTTAATATATGCATAATACATAATCTAATTTGACTTTTTTTCAGCAATTCAATGATATTTATTGTTTACGAATAATGTAATAATTACTGTGGTAAAGTTTTGCACAGTTTGTAATTGATGATGCACATATGCAAACATAAAATAGCAACGTAATGATGTGGATGATGTAACGAAAGAAATAAATCAAATGAATGGATGTTGACCATTCTAGCATTTTGAACAATTTAAGACTGTGATTCCTATAAATTCTTTCAATTTATGAATGACTGTTTTCTTAAAACACTGAAACAAAAGAAAAACAATCAAATGAAGTAAAGATTATTTTTGATAAACAAATATTTGCCAAAAAATGAATTTTAATATAATTTAAATTCGTACGTTTCATAAAAATAAAACGATTGCCTTTTATTATTAATTTATGATATTAGCTGTTCTGCATTTTCCATTTGAGATGTTGCAAAATAGGTGTTAGCTGAATAAATTGCTGCCCATTTATATGCACCTTTTGGGACCTAATATAGCAGACAAGCCCTCAGTGTTGCTCAACATAGATTGGAACAAGTCAAGTTTGAATGAATGGGTTTGAAAAATTAAAATGAAAACAATCTACTTTGGAAAGTATTGAAAACAAAACTAAATGTAAAATGTGAAAAAAGGAAATCAAAAATTAGAAAATGAACGAAAATGAAAAGTTGGATACATAAATTTTGCTGCGTGAATGACCAAGTACTGCAATAATTCAAAACTCAGTTATGCAGGTTTGTCGTTAACTAAATTAAACTATGGGATAACATCACTCTTTTGAAGTATCCCAAGCCCAGACTTACAGAATGGGGGACCCACGGCGGAACCGCATATTCTTCTTATCTTCACTTGTTCTGCTTGTCTTAATGAACGTTAGCATAAAGATTATATATAGAGAGTTTCAAGTAGCTTTCAGAAAAATGTATTATTTACAACAATAAAAATACCGAGTTCATTAGTTACTAAACGCAGTGAATAAATTCAGAGAACTTTTTACGACGCTACCAGTTGCCACCTAAATCGAACATACCTGCGCACCATTAATGATGATAAGACAATTTTCAATCGACCCTTATTTGCATAATGGAGCGCTAGAAAATAGCATTGGAAATTATTTTTGACTATGAATTCCAATGGAATGCTGATGCAATATAAACAATAAAAATTCACGTGCAATGAACGGATAATCCGGCGTATGCATCGCATTATTGGAATAGAATAATTTCAAATGCTTTGAAAGAAGAATTGAGAAGCATTATTAAATTCACCCAATGAGGACAATTTAAAAGCGCTGTCTCGCTGAACGCCACAACAACAAAATGACCCAGACAAAACACGCCCTCGAATGTCTGAATTTCAGATTTGAAAATTCAAAAATGTCCCACATAAATGGAATTTATATCGAAAAGCTTTTCACAAAAATCTAAAGACTCTGGCTTCTCCTTTTGACAAAGAAAATTTACCAGACCATAAAAATGTAATTTACATAATCTCTTTGTTGATGCAAAATAAAAAAAAAATTGATCAAAGTGATGAAACACTAGTGAGCCATCTGCCTGATCTGTGGCGGGAAATATCCCTCGATTTTCAAGCGGGAGATATTCAGTTGCTTAACAAATTTCAGAAAGTATGCATTGGGGACAATGCATACACGTGATCTTGGCAACGTTCGGTACACCTTGTAAGAGCGCACCAACCAACAAGTCAACCACCAGTGGAATACGAACAAGCGGACGTTTCCACTGCCAAGTGGAGTGAAATAATTTTCATATTCATAATTAAAGCAAAATATTATTGCTCATGATATTTACTGTTGATAATTATTAGAAACATATGAGAGAAGAAATCACATATCAAAAAATTAATTTGATAATGAAAATTTAAATTTACTCCCAACATGAAAATAAAAATATTTCATTATTTATGTATATGATTTTCTTTTGCTATTTTTTGGATGAATTCTATTTGAAAAGTTGTAAAAACGGGGTGTGATCGCATTTTGATCGAAAGACATTGTTACTGGATGATTGGGATCTTGGCATTGATTTCATATCATTAAAAGGTGTTGAATGAAGTAAATCATAACAGATTTAATAATTTTGGAAAATATAACAAGCAAATGAATAAAGCGTGTATATAAAAGTCAACAAGAAGTTACAACATTATCTTTTTTTTCCTTTGATATAAATGATGAGCATTGGAACAGAAGTGCAAACTTTATTAATAAAAAGCAGTTTTGGATAATGTTCTGTATGGGCTTTGCTTCGGCTGAAAAGGCTTTTCGCAGCTTTTCACAAAACAGAAAAGCCCACAAAATTTCAATATTTTCAGAGAACATTTTTTCCTTACAAAAATCACTTGAATCTATCAGAAAGGATCATACAACTATTGCAAACATATCCGTACCGTGTTTTAGTGTTTAACGTTCGAGAAATTGCGGAAAAAATAATGGAAACACCATTCCAATATCTTAGCACTCAAATTACCAAATAAAATTTATCTAGAACCATCCCACTTAAAGTGAATCACTTTAATTGCTTCTTAATTAAAAGATTATTATTTGCAAAATTAAAATACAGCATTTTGAAAAAATGTAACAATTAGAAAAATGAGAATAGTTTTCAGCAATTAAAACGGACTTTATTAGTTACTGAGGGCCGTAAATAAAGTCAGAGAATGCTTCATATGGCTACTACTTGCCACGTAAATCAATAAGAAACTTCGCTGTTCTCTTTCTTTTTTGTTCTGTGGTGCAGCGAGTTTGTTCACTTTGTAAGAGTGCACAAACCACTATATCAACCATCAGTGGAATACGAACAAGCGGACGTCTCCACTGCCGAATTTTATGAAATAATTTTCATATTTATAATTAGAACAAAATATTATTGTTCTTGCTTTTATCATTGATTTTTAATAAATTTGTTTGAATACAATATATTAAAAAAGAAATATCTATGAAAAAATTAATTTTTCTATGGATATTTAAGTTTATCTGCAGCATCAAAATAGATACATTCCATTTTATAATTAATATGTGATTTTTGCTATTTAATATATGAATTCTGTTTGAAAAGTTGTGATGCGTAGGGTGGCTGCATTTGAACTCTACTTCCAGAATTCAAGTGGTTGCATGAGTATTTTTTTGTTCTGCTTTATCCACTCCGCTTCTGATGTAACGGACGTCGCCAGTGCTGATTTCAATAAAGCAATTTTTATATTTATAATTAAAGTACGAATTATTATTTTCATTTAATTTTTCATTTTTCACCCATTTTTTACAATTTCATAATACTTTTATTTAAATACCCTTTATATTTGAAGCGATTAATATCATAAAAAGCACAGCTTTATTTTTGATGAAACTTTTTTATAAAAAAATGTTTGATATTAAAACTACAATGCCAAAATGTTTGAATACAAAATTTATATAGGCGTTTCAGACTAATGTACTGTTTTAAATTTAGAAAAAAGTTATACGAAGAAAAATCTGCACAAAAGGTAAACATTGTTGTCTCCATATTTGGCCATATTTTGACTATATTATGAGATTTGTAACGTAACAATGGATAAATACGTTTTATTCAAATGTTATTCCATAGTTCCGTAGCTCACCTTAACTCTTTTACTTTCCCTGATTACAATGCATATCATTAATAATATTAATGTGCAACAATTGTTTTTCTCTTAATTTATTCAATTTTTGAATATCAACAATCGTAATCGGTGCAGAAATATTAAGTGATTTTGATTTTTAAAAAATCTATGCAATATAAAACGGTTAGACTACTTATACGTTAAAAGAATGACAAGTGCCAGGAAAGAAAGCGGGCTTTAAGCAACTCTGATTTGCATATTACGCATCCATTCGAACATCGAAGTAAATCCATGTTGTCTCAGTACAAGACTGTCAGTGATTCTTTTCGTTGTATGTGATCCGCTGTCAAATGGATAAGCACATGACTGTCATGTCATGTGGTTGCTGTTCAGTGATCACAAATATTGCTGTTAGCAAGCAATTTATATAACGTGGGTTTCGCATTTGTTTCGCTTTGGTCGTTTGTTTCTTCGTTCAGTCATTGATCTCAGGGCACGCCACTCTCTGAAGATGCGTTGGGGCACCGGATTAAAGGTCCCTCGTAACGAGTAGCTGATTTTAGAAGGGCCGCAAGTCAGGGGACTCTCAGCATGACAATAGAGGATGAAATTTCAGTTGACCGATCCCGTTGCACCCGGGTCGCATCACCTCATTCCCGAAGGCAAGGAAACATGTAAAATCTCCCCCCTGTGGATGGCAGGCAAAACGTACAATCTTCCCTCTCCTGGGAGAGAGGTTAAACACTAAACTGCCCGCACATCTGAGGCAGGTGAAACGACTAAGTCTCACCCGCCTCTTCAGCGCGGAAAGCCTAGGCTTTTCCCGCTCCACTGAAGGGGAGCGTGCGCTCTGCCTGCCCAAATAGCAAAGAAAGAGTTTGCATTTTCTTTTAATTTTACTATTTTAACTGCTATGTTTTTGTTCTTACAAACTACATAATATTGCTGGCTGGAATCCAGTAATGACAAACATGATTCCCCCTATTAGCTAATCTTACATAGACATCATCGTTATAAAATAACACACCACTGAGCTTTTGTTACGTCTGTGAGCATGGTAATATATTGTATTCATTGTGTCTTTGTAATGAAGAACCTTCCTCACTCGACATCGCTAAATCGTATCTTCTGCAACATGAATATACTTACCTCATTTGACCAACAAATGATTCGATACAACCTATGCATCCTTAACCTGGTCGTGGCTTCCTCCAATTTTGTTCTTGATTCTTCATGTGCATTACGCTTTATTACGGGTTTACGTATTTGTATGCAGTGCTTTTGATGTGTCAGAGTTTTTATAAAGTTGAAGTAAAAATAAAAGAATTAGAAAAAAATATTTTGAGAAACAAATTGGGAAAAAGCAATAAAGTGTACAATATAAGAGAGAAAAAAGTTAAAATAAGCAAGAATCAAAAGAAACAATGGGAGAAATTTAGAAATCAATGAACTGTGTAAAGTAGTGTAAGGGAAAATAGATTAAGTGACATTCAATGGTTGCAAATTAATATAATTCATTAGTATTTAAATCAGGGAAAATAGAAGAGTTAAACTGAGCTATGAAATAACATTTTAATAGGATATATTTATTCAATCCACCACTGAAAATCTCATAATGTAGTCAAAGTAAGATCTAATATGGAGAAAAGAATATTTTCCTTTTGTGTAGATTTTTCCTAATACAATTTTTTTAAATTTAAAACAATACATTAGTCAGAAACGCGTACAGTAATTTTGTTTTCAAACATTTCGACATTGTAGTTTCATTTATTTACAGTTGTTTGATGAATATGTTTCATCAAAAACAAAAATGTACTTTTATGATCATAATTATTTAAAAATAGAAGAAAAGAATTTCAATATACGTAATCGGCTTGTGTTATGCAATCATATGCAGATCATAAGTAGGCTTTAAAAAGAAAGAAAATGAAATTTAGTTCCATTGTACTGTGAGGTTATAATCTACTAGGATTCACATGAAATCAGAGAATTTTTGAAAATAAAAAAACATCAATTAACATATAAAAAATTACATGGCAGTAGAACGCTTGCACATATAAAAATTAATTTTACTTTTATGCATTATAAAATAATGATACTTTGAACTTGCATAACAAAATCAAAATAAGCACACATGTGATAGTGAAAGAATGAAATGAAATTTACGTGAGTAGAAAAGTGAACGTCACTGAAAAAAGAATAACTGACTAACGTTCAGAATGGTTTTCGCTTTGGTGGTAAATGGTCTTTGATAGATGGGACGTCCGCCATTGTATCTCTAGCAGACTGACCTTTAGCCATGCCTTCTAGCTCAGGATCAACTCCATCTTCAGATTCTACAGATGCAGGCGGTGGTGCTGGTGCAGCAGCTGGAAATTGTGTCGGAATTGTCGGAGGTGGTCCTGCAGTGTAATTAGGAACAGGCATAGGCATGAATCCCGGTGCTCCCATTTGCTGTTGATACACCTGCCCAGGTGGATAGCAAGGATATAATGGTTGTGGTTGTCTTAGAGGAGCTGCTTGTTCATTTCCATCTCTTTCTCGTTTGCTACACCATCCGCAAAGAACCAAAAATGCAATCATTGCAGCGAAAGCAATCAACAGCATAAGAATTTGGACCTCTAAGGTAGAAGTAACTACAGGTACATTCAGAAATGCCATCGCTAACTCAGAGAAGCTTAGTGTCCCGGTAGAACAACATGAAATATCTGATAAAGCTGAATTGAAATGAATATTTTGCCTAAAGATTGTAAATTTAAACAACATTCACTTTAAACAGCACAGACACATGCATTAAAATGGTTTAAATGCTGAAACTTTAAAATATGCTGTATTCTGTTGAAGCTGAAAATTAACTGGTACTGTGAAAGATATAGAAAATAATCATTTTTGGATTTGCGTACTAACTTAGGGCATTTTCGTGAATGTCAATTACTGTTGTCATCTTTGAATGAAGCTTTGAAACTTCCCGGAGAATTGCCGCAAATGGGGCACATCATCTCCGCTACACTGCTATTCACGACATCCACGATTTGATCCACCAATCGATTCGCTTCCTGAAACAAAAACAAACACAAAAAAAATTAATTAATCTAAAAAACAAACTTCAAACAGAATACAATTTAGCAGACGCATGCATACATCAAGCTGTTTTTGCATTTCTTCTCTTTGTCGATTAGCTGAACTGAGTTCCAATTCGAGTTTTTTCACTTGCGCGCCATGCATTTCACTGAACAAATCCATCGGTTGGTAATGATCGCTTTCACCGTCTTCTTCCATTGACGCTTGCAACTGCTTGAACATAGCCGGACTGGACACTTTGTCGTCCACGAGAATTTGCATACCAAAAACGCTTTGCGCCAAATTGCTCATATTCGAATTGAACAATTCGGCATTTTTCAACTGGTCAACTTCTTTTTTCAAAGCCAACCTTTGTTCACGTTCTTGCTGCAACGAACGTAGCGCCTCTTCAACTTGACGTTCGGCGATCTCTTTCAATTCTGAAGCTTCGTCACTTTGAAAGCGCAACACTTGCATATCTTCGTACAGTTTTTCCAATTCAAATTTCATCGAATCAAAATCAATTTGAACTCGTTTCGTAGAATCCAACTAATTTAAAAACAGTAAAAAATCATCAATATCGGTGCAATCATCATGTTGAAAGACGCTGGGAATACTGTAAGCGTGCGTGCGTGCGTGCTTTAATTTCTAGCGTGTGTTACTTTTGTTCAAATAAAAGTATAGTTCACGTTCAATATGTGTTGTTCCTTTTACCGATCTATGACATTATTAAAATGGTGACGAAGATGAGATTCCACGGACAGTGGATTCGTCATATCTATAAAGTGGACTGTTATGTGGTACGCTAAAAGAATTTGTTCCAAATGGATCAGTATCATATGCTGAGCAATGCAAACGGAAAGGGCAAGGCGAGCAAATTGGATAAAGAGAATGCAAACGCTCGTTGTTCTCATTGCCTCAGGGAAAATGGGCCGCTAGAATGTCCATATGTAAATGCCGTATGCAGATTCTGTAAGAGAAAAGGTGACCTGGAATAGGCATGTTTTCACAAAAATAAAAATCAGAATAATAGGGCCACAAATAATCTATGGCAAAAAGGCAAGAGACATAGCACACACTTCATGGTGGATGGGCCTGAACAGCCTGATGAATAGATTTTGAATATGGATGGAGCGAGCAAGCAGAAATTCCAACTAAAAGTAGAATTGGACAGAGAAAATCTACAAATCGAGATAGACTGACGCATAAGATAGACTGACTATTCACTCATAAGTGAACGCCCGTATCAGACAATCTTTAGAACAAATAAGGAAGTCAGAAGTTTTTTTTTCATAAGTGGACGCAGCAACGGCTAGAAATGCTAAGAGAGATGGACATAGTAGTTGAATATAAAATGAGGAAGCAGATATTACCCTTAATGGTAATAAAAGGCAGAGGTCCAAGTTTAATAGGCAGAAATTGGTTCGATGCACTCAACATAAAAGTTGCAAGGCAAACATGTTGACAAAGAATTTAGCTGGAGCACTCATGGAAGATTTCTGGATGTCGTCAGTGAAGGAGTGGGCAAGTATACAGATCGACCACTAGAAGTAATTGTTGATAAAGATGCAAAACCAACATTTTTGCACCATAGACAAGTCCCATTTGCTTTGAAAAACAAAGTGGAAGGAGGTAGATAGGCTGGTGGAAGAAAAAGTGTTGGTTGCTATCAGCTACTCTAAGTGGGCGTCACTCATTGTATCTGTAGTAAAAGCAAATAGTAAAATTCATCTATGCGGGAACTATAAAGGAACAGTGAACCCAGCAATAAAAACAGATGTGTACTCCTTACCAACAATCAATGACGTTTTCGCAGAACTAGCAGAAGAAAAACTGTTCACAAAATTGGATTTGGACAGAGCTTATACAAAAGTCTTAGTGAATGAATCGTCGCCCCTATTGCTTACCTTATATACTCAACGTGGATTATGTAAAGTGTAAAGGCTCCCCTTTGATGATCTAGTGATGAGCACTAATTATCTTTTTAAAGACTAATGCAGTCAATCATGTCAAATAAGGGACACGATAGTGTATTTAGACGACATGTTGATAGCGGAGAAAAATGAGGCTTATCATTGGAACAAGTGAGAGCAGTTGTGCAACGACTGAGGGAAACCAGACTGCGGTTAAACAAAGAAAAATGCAGTTCACACTTGAAACTGTCATTTTTGGGATTTAAAATTGATTCAAAGGGAATACACCCAACGAATGAGAAGATCAGGCGGATGAAGAATTTTAGAACCCCAGGAAACAGAAAAGAGTTAGAGGTTTTTCTTGTAATGCTGGATTTTTACGAACGATTTTTACCAAACAAATCAGCAGTGCTGAAACCACTATTCCAACTGTTGAAAAAAGAGGTACCCTGGGAATTGAGAGGGAAACATGTAAAATCTTTCGAGGTGGCAGAGAAATTACTCATGTCACACAATGTGTTAACACGCTATTCAACAGACCTACCATTGATACTAGCTGGTGTTGTTTTAGCTTTCTGTGTTACTGCAGTGTTGGCACATAAACTGTCAGATGAAATAAAAGCACCGATAGCATATGGATCGCGAATCTTGCAGAAAAGTGAAAAATCTACTCACAGTTAGACAGGGAGGCACGGGCGATCAGTTTTGGAATCAAAAAATTCTATCAGTACCTGGCAGACTGATCGTTTAAAATAACAACAGACCACAAACCGCTTCTAGGTCTTTTCCACCCAAATTGACAAATTCCAAACATGTTCCCATCTTGAATTTTGAGATGGACGCTCATGCTAAGCTCATACAATTATGTTGAATATAGAACGGGAAAGCAAAATAAATGCAAACGCCCACTCCATGAGCAGACTGACATCATTAAATGAAAGTTGTAAAACGCAGATCCCACAACCTAAAGAAGTGCTATTTTTGAAATCTACACTTAGGGACAGCCACTGGATTCAAAGTCAATTGCAGATGCAACGGTGAGAGATCCCATTCTTGCAATAATGTTGAGAGGGATGCAACATGGCTACAATACCAATGAATAAACACAAGAATTTAAACCTTTCGTGAACAAAAAGAATGAAATGTCTGTTCAGAGAGGCTGTTTCTTGTGGGGAACAGCATAATAATTCCAAGTCTCAAAAACAAAGTACTGCCATTGTTACGCGCAGCGAATAGAGGAATTGTACAAACAAAATCATTGGCAAAAAGTTGTTTGTTGGTCAAGAATAGAATCAAAAGTTGAATACATGGTAAACAATTATCAGATGTACGCACAAAAGAATATGCGTGACTTACTGAGATGTAAGAGAAAAGATGCAATCAAAAGAGAATGAAGGAAAGACAGGGGGCTGGCTGTCCGTGGCACGTTGTTTGGAAAAGTTGTGGAACTGGAGCGAGATGGCTCCCTTACACAATTAGTGAATTCCTCGAAATTATGTGGTGTCAGTAGAGCAAGGGGGAAAATGCGCTACACTGACAAGCTATGGCTACAAAACAGAAAGCAAGAGTGACCATCTAAGAATGCCAAAATACCGACCAAGGACGCTGAGTCCATTTCTACTCTTGAGTCAGTAAGTGCTGAAGATGGAAGAACACGAACCTGGAAAACCACGGAGACCACAAATAAAAAATGGAACGATTGAACATTGGATTCCACCATTAAGACGATCGACAAGAACGCATAGGAAGCAGAAATATGTGGATGATCTTATATTAAGATTAATCTTAAGATCATGAGATGTATCAGATAATTATGTTCGAAGACACTGGGAGTACAGTCAAAACGGCGGATAGTCAGTTAATGAGGGAAGGCGTGTGTGCGCGTGCCTTAGGTACCAGTATGTCATTTTTGTTCAAATAAAAGCATAGTTATCCTGCATTACAAGCGCTGTTTCTTCTACTGATCCAAGACTTTATGGGTTCTTTTGTAATCAGAAAGCTGAAAGCAAGCAACATGAAATAAACATGCTATTATAACTATAATTTTAAGACTCAGTACCAAATATGTTAAAATTGTCTGCTCACGTTCAACACAAAAACCGCCGCTCGACATGTCACCAAATTTAACTAGCTTAAAAGCAAGGAAAATATCAATGGCTGTCGTTGCAATGAATTATATTCGTTGTCGCAAACCTTCCACTGGTTATCATTGTAATGCGTCCTATTTGACAAATTTTGGTAACTTCTTAATGGCCACTTTGCTGAAATTCAAAGCTTGGCTCACCTTGCAACTTTCCCATGCCTTCAATTAAAACGTACTCATGGAAAAACTACCATACAAGCGTTCCAGCAGAATATTGCGCACTCAGTATGACTTGATCCATTAGAACGATGATAGCCACTCCACTAGTACTACCAATCCGGGTCAGAGGACCATAAACCACATACCAAACTGATCAAAGCAACTACGCATTAAGGGCCATCACTCACAGCGTATTTTTCAAGTGCAGCACTGAAATTGAACGCATTGCAGTAATGATAGCGCTGTTCTTCTGCGAATATTTGCATAATAATAGGCAACTGTTGGAAAAACAGAGATTTATGTACAGAAATCACTTCTGGGTCTGAATACTGCAAAGTGCTTGCATCAAACTGCCGTAGGCAAGTTTATAATCATATTTTCATAAACTTACTCTCGTGACGTGCACAACTATTTATAGGAATGTAATGGTTTTCAAGCACGGATTCGACCAGTCAGATGCTATTATAAATAAATATCCATTTTACATCATCTAAATGAAAGACCAACTACATCCGCAGAATAAGTAAATAAGTAGAATTAAAAAATATAATAATAATAAGAGATACAAAAGATGATGTGCACACGATGCTCACGTCTGAGAAAAGTATCATGTCCATTAATTGTGCAGAAAAAAATTCAATTCTCATCACTACTTATCAAAACACACGTACAGACTGACATAATGAAAAAGATATGACAAAAAAGATAAATTAACTTTTAGCATAAATTCCATTACAGCTGCAGCAAAACTAAATGTTGTAAATGAAACGCAACCAAGCCTGTGTTATGCAATTTTATGTAGATCTGCAGTAGGCCTTGAAAAGTAATAAAATGAAATTGTATAAATTCCATTGTACTCTCAGGTTATTAATTAACAAGCATTCATTTGGAAAATTTGATTACGAAATATTTAAGCCTTGTTGGAAATACAAAATCTATCACATCATTTAATTCATTGAAAAAATTACATTGCAGTAGAAGGCTTGCACATATAAAAATTAATTTTACTTTAATGCATTATAAAATAATGATACTTTGAACTTGCATAACAAAATAAAAATAAGCACACATGTGATAGTGAAAGAATGAAATGAAATTTACGTGAGTAGAAAAGTGAACGTCACAGAAAAAAGAATAACTGACTAACGTTCAGTACGGTTTTCGCTTTGGTGGTAAATGGTCTTTGATAGATGGAACGTCCGCCATTGTATCTCTAGCAGACTGACCTTTAGCCATGCTTTCTAACTCAGGATCGACTCCACCTTCAGGTTCCACAGATGCAGGCGGTGGTGCTGGTGCAGCAGCTGGAAATTGTGTCAGAATTGTCGGAGGAGGTCCTGCAGTGTAATTAGGAACAGGCATAGGCATGAATCCCGGTGCTCCCATTTGCTGTTGATACACCTGCCCAGGTGGATAGCAAGGATATAATGGTTGTGGTTGTCTTAGAGGAGGTGCTTGTTCATTTCCATCTCTTTCTCCTTTGCTACACCATCCGCAAAGAACCAAAAATGCAATCATTGCAGCGAAAGCAATCAACAGCATAAGAATTTGGACCTCTAAGGTAGAAGTAACTACAGGTACATTCAGAAATGCCATCGCTAACTCAGAGAAGCTTAGTGTCCCGGTAGAACAATATGAAATATCTGATAAAGCTGAATTCAAATGAATATTTTGCCCAAAGATTGTAAATTTAAACAACATTCACTTTAAACAGCACAGACACATGACATCAAAATGGTTTAAATGCTGATACTTTAAAATATGCTGTATTCTGTCGAAGCTGAGAATTAACTGGTACTGAGAAAGTTATAGAAAATAATCATTTTTGGATTTGTGTACTAACTTAGGGAATTTTTGTGACTAATGATAATACATAGAAATCACTGCTCTACACATAAGGAAATAGCATAAGTTCCTAATCCATTAGAATTATTATCCAATAGGCAGAAACTGTACTTACTGATGGCAATAAAGTGCTGCTGCAAGCATAAAGTGCAGCAAAATATTCATTTTCACTTTGCGTTCATATAACCACCCGGTCGCAAATGAAATCAATGTTTATTAGACAACGTCATGCAGTTGTAATTGATGATAAAGGATGCATTATACCATTAATATTTTTGTAATAAAATTGATATTTTTAAATTAATTGAAAATTGTGAAAATCACTTTATTTCAATTGTAAAGTCTTTTCAATTATAACTGAAATTATCGAAACAATTATTAATTACGTAAAGCGTATTTTAAATAAAATGTATTTTATACCTATCATTATACTTGCCGTAAAAAGTTTAATTAATCGAATGAAATAAAAATATTTAATTTTAATTCATATTTTTTGCAGATAGTTGCCTATTCCAGGTTTCAGGAATAAAATACTGATTTTTGAAAGAGATTCCAGGAGCCTTTTTTGATGGAATGCAATTTTCATTCCCTTGCACATGTGAATGACGTTAGTATCTGATAACACTTTTCATTTTGATTGTTCACATATGACAAAATAATAAAACTTTATCACTTCTGATATATTAAAAACATAATTATTATCTACGACAAATTTCAATATGAAACAAATATGTGCAAACAAAGTTCTCTTCAAGTGTTAAACTCAATCGAAATGAAATTGCATGCGGTATGTTTTTTACAAATAATGATTGTCCTCAAGTTTGATTGTACTGATACTTGAAAGATAATGATTTTTTGCAATTAAGTCGTAAAATCAGGCACAATATTTTTTAGCATTATGATTACATGTTATGAATATTTCAACTGCTAGAAAAATAAATGCAAAATGCATGCCACTCAATTATGGTCATTTTTTTCCTTTAAAATGATGGTTAAGTATTTCAAGATCAGTTTAAAGCTTTTTATAGTGACTCAATGCATTTATAAATTGCTTAGATTTCTTTCCTTTCTCATGATGCGAAAGTATGAATGGTGTAACGAAGCGTTTGCCGTGGAGTGGAAAGTTAGTCTAAAAGTTAATTTCTTCACGTGTAATGTCGTGTTTGACATTGCCACCAGCGTTTGTTCATTCGTCAAGAAAAGCATTGTGGAAGTACTCAGTCTAAGCAATCTGACTGAAAGAATTCTCGTCGAATCACTGTGTGGAGATCACAACAAGTGTCAAAAAGCACAACGTTATCAGTCGAAACGATTGGAAACGTTGCAGTTTGTCGACGACATCAGATGAAGTTCCAAAGCTTTAAACGTTTTCATTGGCTTGGACATTACTATGAGTTGATAGATCAGAAAATAAATCGCGGAAAAAGAAGGGAGCCCATAGACATCCATTCGACCTTAGGATGATTGTGTGCGGCCTGATAGTAAACGAGAAAATGGAATCTGCAACATCTGTTAAGCCAGTGTTGCTCGAAACTGGTGTCAGCGCACGCCACCCTTAATAAAAGATTCGGGAGATAATGCACTTGGAACATCAGACGACATGAGTACGGTACAGGGGTCCCCGCCTGATCAGCACAAGCTTTGAACTTTCCTTACCCTCTGATGGAACATTGTACACCGTACGTCT
>NW_003526944.1:5322014-5350367 GCF_000181795.1 Trichinella spiralis | reverse complement strand
GCACACATGAGACAAAAGTTGGTGTTGCCGCGATGTCGAATGAAGGAAAGAATGAGAAAATAAAGTGTGATGGTCGACTTCAGGCGAAATTTTCACCGCATTGCTTGTTTCCACCATTAGACAAAATACGGCTTTGTTCTATGAGTTTGATAAATATCGTGCATATGCCTCTGTCAAAAATTATTCACGTCTCTCGTCACATCAGGTGAATTTCGAAAGGCGATTTTAGTGCAAAGGGAAATTATAAATTGCGCACAGCTGACGCGGTTACGCTAAAACTAAAATGACCAGAAACAATAGGCGGTTAAAATTTAGCTGAAGTGGACCAAGCTGAATTTCAAACACCTCTGCAGGAATAAAAATTCCTACTTCTCACGCCCCCCCTGGAACCTTCCTACGCCCCCCTAGGGGGGCGCGCCCCCCTGGTTGAGAAACACTGTGTTAAGCCCTTTGCTTGAAAGTGGATGAACAGTTGACTGAGACGATAAAAGATTTGGGGAGATGAAAACAGTTGGAACATCAGACGACATGAGTACCGTGGCAGGGGTCCCCGCCTGAGCAGCACAAGCTTTGAACATTCCTTACACCTTGATGGAAATATGTACACCGTACGTCTCCCGTGGTTGACAGACAGACTGAACTCCTGAATAATGATTATCAAGCAGTGATCAGAATGCGACAGACTGGGGAGCTGATAAAAAATCCTGACAAAGCCTCCCAGTACGAAAGGGGTATGAAAGAATATCTAGAAGAAGAATTTGTGGAAGAGGTGTTTCATACACATAGTCAGATAGGAAGAACATGGTATCTACCACACCATACGATTGTCCGTGAAGACAAACTCAGCAGAAAATGCTGAATCGTATTTGACGGTTCAGCAAGATACGAGGGAACTTCCCTCAATCAACATCTAAACCAAGGACAACCTCAACACAACGACCTTGTCAAAATTCTGCTAATCTTCTAGAGATTCTGTATAAGTACCCAATGTGACATTTTACCAATCAATCAATACCAATGGTTTAGCCAATCAGGTTGCATGAACAGGGTCATGACTTTTGCTGATTTTTCTGGAGAAACCATGAAGTCCAAGAAACACCTAGTGTATTTCTTTTTAAATGAGTATGCTTCAGACTAACATGCTCCCCATTTTTGGCGACGTGCGTGATAAAGCATCATGCCAAGAAAAATCGAAATGAATTCCCTGAAGTGGGAGAGAAGTGAAGTAGCTCCCGTCGAGAAACGCCATCGAAAAGTGCCAAGATGAGCTTGTTCGTTTGCTCTGCCAAGATAACAAATTTAAAATAATCCGTTTCAGTTTGCTTGTTGTCGCTCTTATGCGTTCTGTTAGTCAGGTACTGGTTTCTTAGCGTCACATTACCGCCCCCTCGATTATCTTTTGTTCGCTTAGCATCAAAATTGAAGTATGCTGTTCACTTATGATTTTGCATAGTGATTGTCCCTGACGTATCCTGCTCACATAGGCAATTTGGAGTTAAGCAGTCCCTTATCTAGGCATCCTAATCCCATCAAAGCGACAACCCATGAAATTTAGATGAGAAAAAGTAAGTGGGGTTCGTTGAGGGGAAATCAGTACTAGATTCTGAACGCTTGAACTGCTCATTCGCTGCTATCTCACTGTCCATCCTTGCTTGAACTGAATAAATAAAATCACATCACGTACCTTGTCATCGATCGACCATGTTTAGCTTGGTAGATAGCGTTTGCAAATCCAATTCAGTTTATTCAGAATATACTTCAAAAAATGGCCATTCCAAATATACCTCATTCTCAGAAAATTCTTGCACCTTGCGTGAGGATTGAATAATTCGTGCTAAAAGCAAATAATGCGTAATTGATATGCATTGATATTTCAGTTGTGATGAAAAGTTCCAACTATAGTACAGATAATGCAGCAATATTGAAAGTTAAAGAATATCCGCTTCATATGTATAAAGAAATTCAACGTGGATTATTAATTTCAACAGAACTGAATTGCATGAATAGTTCTAGGAACTAAAATATCATCAATTCTTCATGGTTCACTTTTACTTTATGATGTTCATTTTATAAATAAATAACAAATGATAATGAATAGTTACAAATCCTTTGCTATTAATTAATGTTCAGTGTTGATGAACCAATTATTTACATGGAAATAGTATTTCAAAGTTTTCAATGTTTGCATTTTTAGAACAAGTAAGTAATCATAATGTTTGTAGTTTACACAAATGTTGCTTGAAGCTATGAAGCAAATTGTGACTAATAATTCAAAAGAACAGATACCACAAAAAATATTGAATGTAATGTAATCAAAAATGATAATCTAAAGTAATCACAAAATAATCAAAAACAGATATTGAATGGGGAATATTATCTTACCTAAAAATGAAATACAGTAAACAGTATCAGTTCAGAAACGTGTAACACCTGGTGCTATGGTTCGCTTTTGCCGGTCACCCGAGCGAGACATATCAATGATTTCTGACATTTAATTAACGAACATATATAAGCACTAACAGCACACAAGCGCACACACGAGCGCCTAATTACTATGCTATCACACCGCGCCACAATCACGATATGTATTTTTTGAATTGGCGCCTGCCCTATTTTTTTCCTTTCGTACGTTGATAGCTTTCACAATCATATCCATTACGAACTTATATAAAATTAAAAAATGATAAGCATGACGACTTTTTTTCCAAAGGAAATGATAATTATTTTGAAACTGAAAACAATTTTATGTAAAGATAAAGGGCGTTGATACGTCTAATTTATAGGAAATACAGCATCTAGAAGATTTATTTGGAGCCGGCAGCCCAATTCACCCCTCCCCTCTTATCAACGCTACTGTATATATAAATATTTAATTTTGTGTTATTATCAAATTTGGAATGGGGAATGCAAATTTTAGCAGCATAAGCTTCAACAAATGTCAGTATTTCAACAGTTTTTAAGTCGACATGACAAGACCCAAAATCGAGCAAATCATTTGCGTTAAGATAATTTCCTGATATCATCGTCGACTCGTTATCAGTTTCCGTTTGTTGTCTCAAAGCCAGCAGTATTTTCTTGAGTTGCAAATAAAAATTGCGGAAACTTTCAGCTCGTAATCTCTCACCACGCTGTAATGCCGCAGCACATTGACAATCTAAATGCAATTTTATTTGCATTAGATTTTTTCATAAAAGGCATGCTTTAGTCGACAATCTGGAACTTCAATTAATTTATTTATGCCAAACGTTGATGTCAGATTTCAAAAAACTAGGCTACTATCCTTTCTTATTTTACAGAGATTTGAATATGCTCTGCAGAAAAGTTGCAGAAAAATTGAAAAATACTTCTTTTCACTACTAACTTGAGACACTTTTGTTGAGCTGCAAATTTCATTACAGCGTGGAATATCACCGCCTGTTTTTCGACCCACAAGCAAATTAGCAACTTCTAGCAACGATTGAAGTATTCTTTTGCCTTGTACATACTGATGCTTTTTAACCACTGCACAAGAAAAGCATCGTTGGCCTGAAAATGCACCCAATCAGTAAGCATTTAAGAACGTTAAATTGCAAATTCCATAAATATCTGCTACCTATTGTGAAAACTCAATTTCAAGTGTTCAGAGGGAATTTAGATGCTAAGAAACCAGTACTTCACAAATAGAATGCATAAGAGCCACAATCGAAATTTAGATGCGAGCACAGCAGCAAAAGTTACTGCAGAAAAGTAGGCGGAGTTCATTGGGGGAAATCAGGTCTACCCTGATTTGATCATGGAGAATTTAAACACCAATAAGTACATATAAAAAAATATTTCTCAGGAGAAGGGTTCTTCTGCAAGCGATCTATTCTGCCAATGTTAACGTTTCCGCCATTTTCTGCTTCTTCACAGCACACGTCAACGTTTCAGACCTAATTCTTTTCTCCTCTTCCCCTCTTCCCGCTGATTCTTCGCTTCTGCAAAAATGCAATGAATCAATGGCAACGTGCATCACTATCAACGTCGAATAGAGTAATAAGAAAACAACCAAATTTTCTACGTGTTTAGTAAATTTCAAAAATAGGCAAACCAAAAAAATGCTAATAGAATTGGACAAGCTCCCTTACAAGCTTCCCAGTTGCGTATTGCGCACACAGTATGACTTGATCCATTAGAACGATGATAGCCACTCCACTAGTATTACCAATCCGGGTCAGAGGACCATAAACCACATACCAAACTGATCAAAGCAACTACGCATTAAGGGCCATCACTCACAGCGTATTTTTCAAGTGCAGCACTGAAATTGAACGCATTGCAGTAATGATAACGCCGCTCTTCTGTGAATATTTGCATAATAATAGGCAACTGTTGGAAAAACAGAGATTTATGTACAGAAATCACTTCTGGGTCTGAATAGTGCAAAGTGCTTGCATCAAACTGCCGTAGACAAGTTTATAATCATATTTCCATAAACTTACTCTCGTGACGTGCACAACTACTTATAGGAATGCAGTGGTTTTCAAGCACGGATTCGATCAGTCTGATGCTATTATAAATAAATATCCATTTTACATCATCTAAATGAATGACCAACTACATCCGCAGAATAAGTAAATAAGTAGAATTAAAAAATATAATAATAATAAGAGATACAAAAGATGATGTGCACACGATGCTCACGTCTGAGAAAAGTAAGTGAAACTATTTTTCCAGAAAGCAGTTCGATTGCCTTGACCGAGACTGAGCCAGAAAATGAAATAAATACAAATGATCAGATTTGCTCAAGCTACACGACGAAGACAGAGATGCAAAGATGGCCAGAAATGACAAACGACGACCTCGTTCAAGCAGATTCATCAATTAAAATAAAAAAATGAATGTATAAAGAATAAGGCAAATTGTGAATTGACCAGTCTGAAATATATCCCCTTCTCACCGTCACCAGATTTCTAAAATCATCAAACAATAAGTCCGCTTTTGATTAAAAATCTAAAATCAAAGAACAATCATGGCATTCTATCACTTTGGAGCATCAATGAAAATTTCATGTCCATTAATCGTGCAGAAAAAATTCAATTCTCATCACTACTTATCAAAACACACGTACAGACTGACACAATGAAAAAGATATGAGAAAAAAGATAAATTATCTTCTAGCATAAATTCCATTAAAGCTGCAGCAAAACTAAATGTCGTAAATGAAACGCAACCAAGCCTGTGTTATGCAATTTTATGTAAATCTGCAGTAGGCTTTGAAAAGTAATAAAATGAAATTGTATAAGTTCCATTGTACTCTCAGGTTATTAATTAACAAGCATTCATTTGGAAAATTTGATTACGAAATATTTAAGCCTTGTTGGAAATACAAAATCTATCACATCATTTAATTCATTGAAAAAATTACATTACAGTAGAAGGCTTGCACATATAAAAATTAATTTTACTTTTATGCATTATAAAATAATGATACTTTGAACTTGCATAACAAAATAAAAATAAGCACACATGTGATAGTGAAAGAATGAAATGAAATTTACGTGAGTAGAAAAGTGAACGTCACAGAAAAAAGAATAACTGACTAACGTTCAGTACGGTTTTCGCTTTGGTGGTAAATGGTCTTTGATAGATGGAACGTCCGCCATTGTATCTCTAGCAGACTGACCTTTAGCCATGCCTTCTAACTCAGGATCAACTCCATCTTCAGATTCTACAGATGCAGGCGGTGGTGCTGGTGCAGCAGCTGGAAATTGTGTCGGAATTGTCGGAGGTGGTCCTGCAGTGTAATTAGGAACAGGCATAGGCATGAATCCTGGTGCTCCCATTTGCTGTGGATATACCTGCCCAGGTGGATAGCAAGGATATAATGGTTGTGGTTGTCTTAGAGGAGGTGCTTGTTCATTTCCATCTCTTTCTCGTTTGCTACACCATCCGCAAAGAACCAAAAATGCAATCATTGCAGCGAAAGCAATCAACAGCATAAGAATTTGGACCTCTAAGGTAGAAGTAACTACAGGTACATTCAGAAATGCCATCGCTAACTCAGAGAAGCTTAGTGTCCCGGTAGAACAATATGAAATATGTGATAAAGCTGAATTGAAATGAATATTTTGCCTAAAGATTGTAAATTTAAACAACATTCACTTTAAACACCACAGACACATGACATCAGAATGGTTTAAATGCTGAAACTTTAAAATATGCTGCATTCTGTTGAAGCCGAAAATTAACTGGTACTGTCAAAGTTATAGAAAATAATCATTTTTGGATTTGTGTACTAACTTAGGGAATTTTTGTGACTAATGATAATACATAGAAATCAGTGCTCTACACATAAGGAAATAGCACAAGTTCCTAATCCATTAGAATTATTATCCAATAGGCAGAAACTGTACTTACTGATGGCAATAAAGTGCTGCTGAATAGGAAAAAATAATAAAATGCAGCAAAATATTCATTTTCACTTTGCGTTCATAGAACCACCCGGTCGCAAATGAAATCAATGTTTATTGGACAACGCCATGCAGTTGTAATTGATGATAAAGGATGCATTATGCCATTAATATTTTTGTAATAAAATTGATATTTTTAAATTAATTGAAAATTGTGAAAATCACTTTATTTCAATTGTAAAGTCTTTTCAATTATAACTGAAATTATCGAAACAATTATTAATTATGTAAAGCGTATTTTAAATAAAATGTATTTTATACCTATCATTATACTAGCCGTAAAAAGTTTAAGTAATCGAATGAAATAAAAATATTTTATTTTAATTCATATTTTTTGCAAATAGCTGTCTATTCCAGGTTTCAGGAATAAAATATTGATTTTTGAAACAGATTCCAGGAGCCTTTTTTGATAGAATGCAATTTTCATTCTCTTGCACATGTGAATGACGTTAGTATCTGATAACACTTTTCATTTTGATTGTTCACATATGACAAAATAATAAAACTTTATCACTTCTGATATATCAAAAACATAATTATTATCTACGACAAATTTCAATATGAAACAAATATGTGCAAACAAAGTTCTCTTCAAGTGTTAAACTCATTCAAAATGAAATTGCATGCAGTATGTTTTTTAGAAATAATGATTGTCCTCAAGTTTGATTGTACTGATATTGAAAGATAATGATTTTTTGCAATTAAGTCGTAAAATCAGGCACAATATTTTTTAGCATTATGATTACATGTTATGAATATTTCAACTGCTAGAAAAATAAATGCAAAATGCATGCCACTCAATTATGGTCATTTTTTTCTTTTAAAATGATGGTAAAATATTTCAAGATCAGTTTAAAACTTTTCATAGTGACTGAATGCACTCATAAATCGCTTGGATTTCTTTCCTCAAACACTATACGAATGTATAAATAGCGCAACGAATCGTCTCCCGTGGCTGACGGATCTTCCTGAGTTTCAGGCCTTCAGCGCGACTATCTTCCCCGTCTGCGTTAGCCTTTTGTCCTCGCTCGCATTTATTTTCTGAAATCAAATATATACGGAAACTAACACATGAGCAACACAGATAGCACTAATATAACAACAATCAATGAACGGCAAAAATTGCCAGTTATCGCTCCTCCATTTTCTACCATAACCCAAATTTTGGCAATCAAGTGCAAATGTGTTTTCTTTTGTAATGTTTTTTATTGTGATGTGAATCCCACGGTGTTGTTTCAAGAAGAAAATAAATTCCGTAGTTTCGCCTCTTCTTCAGCCGGATCTGGAAAAAATCACCATCTGTTTATCGAAATTTGAGCTTTTACTCTGCTTGAGAAAACTTCACCATAAAACTATTCTCACAGTACAGCTTTCGGTTGTTGGGTAAAATAATTTTGAAATGCCAACAGATCAACTAAAGCAGTGGTTTTCTAACTTTCTGTGACCCACTTTCGAAACGGTTATTTTTTGCGATCCACCTGCTTGCAATGCATATTTTAAAAGGCGAAGGGTTAAATCAAAAATATTAGTTTAATACTTTAAATTTTTTAATGAACAAGCCTAATTATAATGTATAAGTTTATTTGTCAAATGCATAATGAGGTGTATGCGAACAGTGGGCTTGTTTTCTGTTTTGACTGATGACTTCTTCGACATGCACACTAACACGTGTTAGTTTTAGTCGCAAGATGTTGGATGATTGTAGCTTATTTCTAAATTTTTGCTTTTAATTCAATTCATTGCTTAAAATCAAATTTCCCACGTGTAGGAAGTAGTAAAAGGTAGCAGCACTTTTAATGCTGTGGTGGAAAGAGTTGGGCATATGTTGGATGACTGATAGCTAAAACTGTATTAATGTTTTACGATCAAAACTGACTTTAAACGAAGAATCTTCAGACAAATTGATTAATTCTCCATCTGCTTTTGTGGATATGTCGGTATGGACAACATCTGCGTGCTGTGAGAAGCCGGACAAAAATAGTGATTCTCAGGTCATCAGTAACTGCATCACAGTTCACCCAAAAATTTCCGATGAGTAAAACTCTGCTACAAAAATGAAGACTACTCCCGTATTTTAATATTTTATGTGATCCACACTTTGATAAACACTGAACTAAAGTATCGCAATGCTTTTTGATTTCAAATGTTCAACATTTTCTTGCCACTGAAATAAATATATTGAGTACTTGTCAACCGTAGAGTCGGATTAATCTAGATACTGAAAAACATATTTTGCATAATTTTCACAAAATGAATAAACAAATATGTTCATTTATTTCTAAATGAGAAATTCCAGATTTTTATTTTTTTTTTCTTTAAATAAAACATATGAAAGATTAAATTAAAATTTTTGATTGCAAACAAGAAAGATTTTCAAAGAATGGTTAGGCGAAATCAGAAAAATATTTCGATGGTAACATTCATTAGTTGTCACACCTAGTTTTAGCTGAAAACTGCAGCTGTGGACAATTTATCATTTGTAGATTTATTTTCCCTTAGCTAAGAAGGTAATTTACATGACGAGTGAAAGCAACTGTTGGCTGACATTTCTTTTCAACCGTATTTTTAATTTTAAACTCGGATGGATAAATAAAAGTGAAGCACTTCGAAAGCAGAAAGAAAGCAATGAACAGCGCCAATTGTAATGTATTGTAAAAATTTTAGTCTAGCAGTATTATCGCTTGAATTTATGCCTTGCGCATTTCTATGGCATCATGCTGGTCACAAATACTGAAATTCTAGCTCCTGTAGGGTATCGTGAAATGTTTAATAAACATTTGGTGCAGTATATACTGACTTCACGTTATATACAAGGGTCTGTAAAAAATTTCTCAGATGCAGCGTAGCTGCTGCACAGATTGAACTGAAAATGCTTTTGGCTAGCTTGGGGGAAATTTAATTCATATGTGTGTTGTTGATCTAGTGAAATTTCAAAAAATCTTGTGCAATGAATTTTGAATTTGCTCATGATAATCGCTGCATAGATTTCTTCATTATCAAATTCGTTGACAAGGCTAGCTTCGCTGCCATCGTAAAACGTCATTTCGTGTCGAATGATGAAAACAATGAATGACCCGGATAAGCACGTTCACTTAACATCTCTTAGTTCAGTTATCTCTTCGTTAGGCAGTTCATTTGATTAGAATAATGCAGTTGCATAATAAAGATATTTATTTAATTTGTAAAGAACAAGACCTTCAATTGTAGTTTTCCTTATTTCACTTCACTAGCTTTTGCTATTTGCTCTCTCGAATGTTTGAGATATCTTTTCGAATGATGGGAATAAATAATGATGAATTTCAGTTTGTGAATTACGGAACCAACATAAACCAATACACAAAAGGAGGTGATACATGCTCAAGCGTCAGTAAAACATAGAAATTTTTTCAAATCATATTACAAATACTAATCACTAAAAATGCAAAGTAGAAAAGTAAATATTTAAAAGAAAAAACAGCTAAAAACAATTTAAAAATTCCACTGTCAAATTGGTGACGTCACGGATCAAACAATAAAAGAGGTCAAAGGTTGCGTAATGAATTGTGTAATTAAAAATTTAGACCAATGAAATGAAAAAAATTGTAGCTAATCACAGCAGAACAATTTTAATCAATGAAAAGTTTAGGCAATGGAACCAATGCCATAACTATGCAATGAGAAGCGATCCAATGAAAACTCGAATTTTTGCCAACCAATAGAACATTAGCATTGAAAATTTTACCTAGAGAGACTAAACCGTCACGCAAGTCTAATTAAATAGACTTATCATAAGATTATTATCCATCGACGCAATCGAATTATTCCGCCAAAGGCAGAATAGAATTTTTCGCCAAAATAATTACAGTCACTGCTCACTTGAAAATCGAAGTTTTCAACGTCAAATTATTGATAACAGTTTCATTTTAATTTCTTGTTTTCTGTCCAGTAAATTCTATGCCAAAGAAATTTATTTAAGTAGATATGGAAGATTCATCGCATTTCAAACAGTCATATTTCATCGTAAACAATTGTAGCGGTTGTAGCAAATTCATCACTGAATTTGACTGCATTGAAACATGAGCAAATTGGATTGGCACTAATATTAATCATTTTAAGATATTTCAAATTCGACAATTTGATGGTCTCATTAATTCTGTTATTCTTTACAATAATGTACATCAATCCTTGTAAATTTTCAATACCTTTTAAAGAGCAGATCTGATTGCCGCTTGCGTATAGTTCACGCAAATGAACTGCGTACTGTAATGGTAGCAGAGAAGCGATCATATTATTACATATATCTAAAAAAACAACTTTCTGAAAATCAAACCCATTTCCTAAATAATACAGATCACAATTTTTCAAGTCTGAAATTTCACAGGATAATTTCGTTTCAATAAAAACCATGCTCTTCCAATATCGATACATATTTATCCTTTTCGAATCCACTTTCATAAGATGAGAAATATTTTCAAATGTTTTTAAATGTTTTGAATCATCCTGCAAAATATCTGTAATACCAATACAAGCGACAACTGGGCAGTGATTTTCCTGTTCCATGGATATCAAAGTTTCATACTGATTTCGACATTGCAACAAACTTTCTTTAACACGCTCATCTATTTTACAGTTCAAACATGCAATGTTATCGTTTTGCCAAGCAATAATTTCCTCTCCATATATTGAAATTGTAGAATCAAATTCCTGTAATTTTCCTGCTTTTATAAAATTGACAGTGCCTTTAAATTTGGGACAAAATTTGCACTCCAGTTCACTATACCAAACTCTCGTTGATGCACTGTTGTCTGAAGATTTCCAACAAAAATCTACAATGCGGTTTCTTTCAAATTCCAAAGCAATGCTAAATTCGTCTAATTCCACAGCCGTCGAAAAGCACAATGAGACAATTTGCAGTTTAAAGTCAACATACAGTCGAAGCAATGTAAGCGGAGGTTCACGTTTCCCGGCTAGCCAATTTCGATAAAACCAGCAAGTCTGATCATCAGGATCGGTGAAAATTCCATTATCGACCAAAGAAATCTCTTCGAGAAGTTTTTCAACGGCGATTGGATATTGAGACATGCTAATATCGTTAGGAGGATACAACTGCGGCAAAAGTTCTGATCGATAATGCCAAGCTGAGTAGTTTGAAAAATCTTCATTCACTTTTGTTTCTGAATATGCTAATTCTTCTTCAATATTACGTTTGGAAATCCTTTAATAAAAGACCTTTCTCAAATGAAAATAGCAGAAAAAATATTCAAGTAATTATTTTCTATTTTATATTTAAATGAAAATAATAACTTATCTATAAATAGAACCTAAATTATCCTGAAATTTTATATAAACTTCAACACCGAAAACATTAAATTATGCAAATGCCGTAAATATTTACAGGCTGTTATTATGTGCACATTTACACAACAGTAAAAATAAAAGAAATTCACCTGATAACTCATCTAATCCAGCTTTATTTAATACTAGATTCATTAGCTCAACTTACTTGCATACAAAACGACGATAATCCCAACAGTGGAAGTTTCGGTCATCCAACTGAAGTGCTTCATTAATAAGCAAAAATTCTTTCTCAAAATTTGGATTACTTTGATGACCAAGGACCCAACTGCGATGAAACCAGACACAATATGATTTGGGATTATCATACAAGCAATCTTTGGTTAAATTTAATTCCTCCTGAAAATGTTTTTCAAGCTCATCGCTTTTCGGTTGTGACAAAAGAAACCGACGACGATAGTTCCAGATTGTTACAAAATCAGCATTCTTTAACAAAAAAGCAGCAGAAATTTGCATTGCCTCTTCATCAAAATTACCTTAAAGGAAAAAAATTCAATCTCAGAAAAAGTTTCAAGAAAATATTATTCGATATCATATTGTTAAATAAACTACCGGATTTAATTTTTTCAAAAACACTGTTTCTCAGTTTAGAGTACTGTTCCAACTTCTTTTTTTTCTTGATTCGCTCTTCGTCAGTAATGACACGACGTACACGACCGTGCATAATTCAGCAATAAGAGTGACTGAAAATTATCTTCACTATAAAAATGACAATACTCTTCCCGTCATCAACTGCTAATAAAGAAGACACTCAATATTTACAACATTATGAGCGTCCATTCATTGAATAAATTTTGATAAAGTGCTAAAATATTCTACAAATATATATATATATATAAGAACTTTAGCATTAAACAATTAAATCATACAAAACTTGTCAACATTTACAACTACTAGCTGCGTATTTACAGAAAAAGATAATCATGTATATATATATATATATATATATATAATAAATAATTTTTATCCTACCCTCTTTTAAAAAATAAAGATCTTTTTCTTTAATTTTAATTATAATGTTCCTTCAAAATAGTTAATAAAATATTCCAATCATATTACCTTTATTTTCACTTTTTACAGTACAATTGAATGATTAATTATTGCCGATTATTGTTAGCATTATATTTGTTTATTTGAATGATTTTTCGTTTTATTCCTTTGAAAATAAAAGTTTTTCATATCACAAATAGAACCTATACTATTTTATTTAATAAATTTATTGACAATTATTACAACAGGTGAAATGACGTTGGTTTGATCTTTGATAACAGTGGTTCTACAATTCTGTTTACTTTTTTAGATATAACAAAAATCGTGTGAAACAATTAGGTTGTCAGCGTTGTTGTGCGGAATGGCTTATTCGATGTGCTGCCATTTTTCGGTAAAAAGATAAAGTTTAATAGATTTTTATAATAAATTGATCACAGGGTCAGTGGAAGTTCAGAATTTGTATCATCGAAGCGTCAATTATTGCAATTATTGGAACCATTTGAAATTGAAGAAGTTGATTGCAGCGATTCCTGTATATCCACACCAGGACTTGACCATTTTCGTAAGTTATTTGTATGTGAAGAATATTATCGTTTGTGATCAAAATAACAACATCATAAACGATTTGTTTTTATGGTTGAAATGAATTATTTCAGAAGGAGTAAACACAATAAAGACCTTGCGATTGTCCTATTGCAGTTGGATCAACGATGATAGTTTATATAAAGTTGCTTTCCATTTGAAAGATTGCTTGAAAGCAATTGAAATTGTGGATTGTGGTTGCATTTCTGGAGCTGGACTTCTTTATCTTCAAAATATGACTAAACTGAGAGAAATTGTGATCAGAGATCTTCCAATGGTTATGCCTGGTGAACGAATCATTGTTATTGATAGTTTAAAGACGAAATTTGAAAAAACATGCAAAATAACTTATCCATTAGAAAGATGGTTACATTCTAATGAAGTACGTTAATCAAAATACGCTTGTACGAAAATTTAGGTATTTTTCTCATTTTTTCTTAAATGAAATAAATCAATTTTGCAGAAAGAATGCTATATTTAATACGGAATCGTATGTCGACACCTTATTATCTAAAAATAACAGAGAAAATTCAGTAATAAAAAGAGATTTCGGAAAATTTAAATTTTGCTTTTCAAATGATTCGTTGTTTTCTCTTGTTTCCATAGTTATGCTAGCAAGTAGAAGAAAAGTATGAAAGAATATGTTAGCACTGGCCACTAAAATTATACTAAATTGAAATTTTTGAATTTATAAATTTACATTTTCATATTTTAATTATTGAAATATTGGGTTTATGGGAAAATACATTCTTTCTTCTAAACTGCTTATCTAGTTGAAGCAATCAATGAAAAATAAAAATTGCACTTGTTGATCACAAACTACAGTATGGCAAAATCTTTTATCAAGGTCGACCGCCTTTATTTACCCAGGTGAGTTTGGCTTGCCCTACGGTGGGACATGGTCACGAATGGAAGGTGCTTTTTAACTGCCACCAAATTGGTATTGTTGGACGTTCAATGAACGGCGTTATCTTGGCTAATCAATGATTGACAATAAGTAAAAAGACGCCAGGCGTGGGATGATGCGTAGTGTCTAGTCGATCGGTGAATCATGGAAAATTCGCAGCTCGCTTTCGATGGCAGTTGCAACCCTACCAAAGCGCACGGTACTGCCAAAGCCTGTCTGTTTCCTCCGTTGACATTTTGCAATGGCCATGGTGAAGCGTTGTCGATGAAAAATCTCAGTTTGACTGATGCTAGCGAAACTGCTGACGATCTGTCCCTATCAGCTGTAGCTAGCGATGCTGTGGAACTTCCTCATTGTTTGAATTCATGCCCGGTAGGAATGGCGAATATTTCGATAAGAAAAATGTACGAACAGAATCCTAAAATGTATGAACAATACATCAGGAAGCAGGAACCGAGACCAGGTGAAGATCGGCCACCGTCGGCGCATTTTATAACGCCTCAGCAAGCTTTGAAATTCTGCCAGAATAGCCTTGTTCCATACGAAGAGCGAGAAATTGTCAAGTATAAAAAGATTTATTATGTCGGTGAAGATGCGCAAAAGTGTTCAACGCTGGATTCTTTGAACAACTATGGCAACGATGATGCGAACGGCTTTTATCGCATTGTGAAAGCGGATCACATTGCTTACAGATACGAAGTGATTCGTCTTCTGGGAAGAGGCAGTTTTGGTCAGGTGATCAAAGCTTTCGATCATCGGAAGCGTACGTTTGTAGCTTTGAAAATCATCCGCAACCAACAGCCATTTCATCGTCAAGTTTGCTCCGAAGTAAATATATTAAGCCTTCTTTGCCGTATGGATGAAGAAAATAAATCGAACACGGTTCGCATGATCGACCATTTTACATTTCGAAATCACAAATGCATCACTTTTGAATTGCTCAGTATTTCCTTGTATGATGTGCTTCGATTGAGCAAATACAGAGGAATCAATTTGAAAGTTGTTCGACGTTTTGCATTTGACATTCTTCAATGTTTGGATTTTTTGAAACGCTATGGAATTATTCATTGCGATCTAAAGCCTGAAAATATAGTATTACGGCAGAGCGATCGCACTGGAGTCCGAGTAATCGATTTTGGCAGTAGTTGTGTTAAAGGAAGCCGACTTTATTCGTACATTCAGTCCAGATTCTACCGTGCTCCGGAAGTGATTTTGGGCTGCATTTATAGTACACCGATTGATATGTGGTCGTTTGGTTGTATTTTGGTTGAACTCTTTACTGGAAATCCACTTTTCCCGGGTGTGGACGAGACAGATCAAATGGCATTGATTATTGAAATGCTCGGAGTGCCTCCACCTAAATTAATCAACGGAAGACGTGGTTCCATATTTTTTGATCCAGATGGTAAGCAACAATGGCCATAAATTTTTTTTACAATTTACGCATATTTTTTATTTAATGTTTTAATTTTAAAAAAGTTTTTGTGGAATAACGCGTTTAGCGAAATCAATTTATGATTTCATCATAATATTATTATTTGCAGAATGGCATGTTACTGTTGATATTAATGTTTTTGGTGAACTCTGTTTGATGATTTGAAAAATGTTGCAGCTATTTCGACAGTTTATTTTAAGCGTTCAATGTATTTTTCAGTTGTCTGTTTATACTGTTACTGTTGTTACTGTATATTTAATTGTACTGAATCAGAGTGAAATCAGCATTTGAATTATTCCAAAAAGATTGATTATTCTGATGATGAGTTCATTTTTGTTTGTATTATTATTATTATTATTATTATTTATAGGCTTACCGAAATATTGTCGAAATATGAATTGTTCTCACAAAAGTAAAGAGCGAGGTCCTCCGGGTAGTCGATCGTTGCGCGACGTTCTGAAACGTTGTGACAATGGAGATTTTATTGATTTTGTGAGTAAGTGCCTGGCCTTGGATCCTGAGGAGCGGATGACGCCCAAGGCAGCTTTGAAGCATTCGTGGATTCGAACCAAACAAAGCTCATCACCGCAACAACGCAAAGCAATAGTGGAACCTTCGGATCCAAAACCATCAACAGATCAAAGTAATGTGACAAAGTCCACCGATCGTCGACGTAATAATAATAATAATGGTCAAGAGAATGCAGATATTTTATTACCCATACCCAGTGGTCAGCAGAGATGCGCAAATGGTATTGCCAAAAATAACAATTCAATCACTTTCCGAGAAAATGGAATTGGCAACATTTTAGCGGAAAGTGCCGCCGGTCCGGCATCAGGCCGTTTGAAATTGCCATTTTTATAAAAGAAAAAATAATTTTTATTTGTCTGTCCATGGCGATATTTTATTGTCACTTATTTTATTAATAGCCAACTTTATTATTTTATGGCGCCGCTACCTATTAATTAATTATTTATTTTATTGTTAACGTTAGTCGTTATTCTCCAATTCTTCTTTCTCACTGTTGGTATTGTGTACCTGTTGAAATTGGTTATTGTTGTTATTTTATCCTTATTTATTGTGCAAGAAAAAAGTGCGTTCGTTCATATTTATTTTGCATTCGTATTATATATATATATTTGCATACTTCGAACATTATACTTTTACCATAATATCAAAAATGATTCTTCAATTCTGCCAATGTATTTTTGCCAGTGTTATTGTTTTTAGTTGAAACATGTTTGCATCATCTGTGAAGTTTTTTTTTCTTTTTCAAAATCAGCCCAAAATGTTACGTTTATCAAACGGGATCTTCTCTGAAATATACCGGATACTCTCTGTTCGAAATAATTAAAAATTGATTTTCTGTTAAAATTTTCTTTTCTTTTCAAAATAAATCACATCATAATGGATGGATAAAAAATGATGAAAAACCAAGTTATAAAAATTTGTCGGTCAATTACAAAACTGAAAGAAAGCTACAAAATGAAAGCATGGTATATTGCGCATAATTCGAATAAATAAATCACTCATCACATGTAATCGTGATTATCACAGATTCTGGATTGGAAAACAAAAAAATTAAAACTGGAAATAGATGCAAGTAAATTTGAATAACGAATGAATGGGGCAGAAATTGAAATTTCAATAAAAATTTTCAACTTTTGATTACCTAACATTATTGCATTCGACACAAAGAATATTTAACGCGCCTTCGACGACGACGTCTCAGTTAAATCAATGTTAATTTTGAAAAATACATAAGGATAATAATCTTGTTGACCAAAGCTGAGCAATCCAGACACATCTTCGCTCATCTGCAAATTGTTTATAAAAAGTAGAACATTTGCTGCACATTAGAAACTTACTTCAAAGTTTCCAGCACCCAAATTTCCCACATCCAAATGAGCATAGAGCTGACTGAGAACATCGCGTAATCGTTTGGTGAATGTTCGTTTATTCGGCTGCAACAGCACCGCTTGAAAATTCACCGGTAAGCCATACCTGATGAGATGACGTATATTATTTTTAATAATATTAATATTTCTAATAAAAAAGTTATTGCAAACCTCAGCACAGATTCGACAAACACTCGCAGTGCTTTCACATGAATCCACGCGGAAAACAGTTCGCTGAAGTTGATCTTAAGCCAACGAACCAACGGTCCAAACTGCTTGTTTTTCTCTGCCGCGAGTCTGTTCCTCTCATTTTTCCCTTGTGCTAGGGCGTTTTCATCGTAGACAAAATCTCGAACAAAAAATCTGCACAATACCATCAAAAAAATATGATAAAATTTGCATAAATTATTGCGCATACGAAGACGAAGCTCACTTGTTTTCCCTGGCACGGTTGCGAAATTCATCCAAAACTTTTTTGAACAAAGTCACCGCAAACAGACCGTTTTCATTATCTTCAAATAATAATCTGAAATTATATGAAAAGCATCATCGTATGCAATTTTTACAAGTGGCATTTTTTCCACTACTCACTTTGATGACCGAGGGACGACCATCATGGTCAATCCTTCGTACTTCGCTTCCCATTCTTTGTACAATGAACTAAATAAAATCAACGTACATGCATTTTATGAATTGCATTTCACTGCGTGCATTTCTTTCTTTTCTATGATTTCATCCAATGTCACATCGTATTGATTAAGATCTGCTTCTTCCGAAGTCAGATCAAATTCAAATCAAATCATAATGATAAACATTTATTAATAAACAAATGGAAAAAGTGACTCCTCTTAACTGCTTTACTTTCCAATATCAAAAAAACACACAATAAACAAAAATTTAAATCATAATTAGCGAAATAAAGCAAGTAAAATTCTGATAAATAATACTTGAACAATATTCCAAAGCATATGAACAAACATCGAAAATCGATCACTCACCGCTGGACAACCACTAACACAGTAGTCAAATATTCCGAATCGACAATGAAATCTTCCTTTTTTACAATATCAGCCAAATCTTTTGTCAATAAACTACCGCTAAAAATTGAAAAAAAAATAATAAATGCAAATTATATACAACAATAATAATCAATTTACGTGGCTTTACGCTCCAACGCAGATAATGTGTTCTTCAAATGATTGTATGCGGCTGCTTTTGCTTTTAAATCGCTATCGATTTGTGTTACTTGCTACGCAAGCAAAATATAAATCACATTTCATTCAATTGAATAAAATTATCATTGCAGCAATACCTTGCTTATAATTTCTGTAATATTGCGCAAAGCTTGTTTCACCGGATATTTCGCTGTATCCCATTGAAATTTCGTAACATAATGTGAAATGTCTTCTAAAATAAGTTTTAAAAAATAATGCAAAACAGCTTCGAAAGTATAAAAAGCACGTAAAATCATACTGCCTTGCACTTGCAAATTTTCATACAACTTATCTCGTTGATCTTCCAAAATTTCCGCAAAGTAGTTGACCAATTTTTTTGTAATGCTAAAATGCGAATATTAATATCATCACCGGATGCTGCGTACTGAGAAACAAGCTGACTGAAAATCAAACAAAGGACAACTAACTAAACCTGATTATAGAGGAAACCTGAAAATAATAAATGTAGAACACAATGCATTCCCGTATTACAAACAGAACAAGCAACACAGCTTGCTATAGCATTAATTTACTTGTAAACAAAACAGAAATCATTCCTGTATTATTTCATGCTAAGTTATTCATACATACATATATGTACATAAGAAAATAGTTAGTATGAAAAAACATATAGATATATACAATATTACCTTTCCGTATATGCATCCAACTTAATTAAATCATCTGATAAACCGACGAGTTGATCTAGCGTACCAACCTATAAAAAGAACAGTAAAACAATTCACAAACATACAATCAAATAACGCATACGCGTGATTATGACTTTGAAAAGCTACTGATTAATACCTTTAGATCTGGAATTGAAAATTTAAAATTCGATGACAATTCTTGGGTGGATGCATTCAGTCGATCCCACGTTTCTTGGCATGTCTTTTCACCTGGAGCCGAAATTAACCAATATTCGGTTATCATATTAATTTTCTCTTATCATTAGATGCATAAAACTGTACATTTAGTTTGACATAAAAAGACCAACTTAATAGAGCAGTTTATATCATAAGAACAACCGAACGTATTTCAATAAATACAGTAGGCCAACTAAAATAAAATACAACTAAGTACAATTATAAATTCGGTAACGCATATTCTTACAAAAGCATATTACACATTGTTCAAATATTCCACTATTGTTCTGCGTTAAATTACATTGTTGAATTAAATCTTTAAAGTCATTTATCGTAATTTTAATAATAATCAGTTTCCACTGATCAAATAATTCTCCACTTTTTTCGTTGTTCGCTTAGATGGGGCAAGTTCGTTTTTGATGTATGATACTGTAATTGACAACTTCACACAAATTCAAGCAACTGGGATTCTATATTAAAAGTGTCGTTTAAACTGAACCGAATTACTACTGCTGGATTAATCAGTCTGCTGATCTAGCAACTTCCTTTCTATGCGTCTGCATTTATCTCCATCAGAATAGATGGTGTCGCTATTCACATAATTTCCTTAAATCATGCAACAAACAATACAAACAAGCAGCAATACAACAGAACATTTCAACGATATTTAGAAACAGTTTACACCTGCATGCAAACGAAACACCCATACCACCTATAAATTCATATCACTAAATACAACAAACTAGACAACAGAGTAATATCACGTGTGGCAGTCGTAGAACCGTATCTGACATCACGAGTTAGCCAATAAGTTTTGTTTCAAAACTGTTATTATCATTATTTTTCTTCAATTTAATATAGCTATACTGGTTATGAATTCCTATTTTAAAAGCTTCGCTAACAATAACTGTAATGATTCATAACTTTTCAGTTATTGTATTGCAACAAAAGTAAAAAAAGATAAATTTATTTTACAAAAAAGAGTATGACTTCTTCATTTCTTGTTCAACGCGGTATAAGTGCCAAGTCCACCAGCAGCTTCTGCCTCTTTTTGTGTATATTTTGTGGTAGATTTCAATTCTTTCATTCTAAAGTAATTGCATGTTGCAAAATTTCGATTATTACAGTACAAATAATGTACCTTCGCTTGTGCGCTTTGGACCGACAATGTTCCAGCAGTACAGATTCAGAAATAAAATGTCGGCTTGAATAAGAAAAAATTATTGAAATTAAAAAAATAATAAAATTATAATAAGCAACACTTACTCACAACCGATGCACGGATATTGACCTTCACCTGGCAAATCGGGATCTGGAGTGATCCGTTTAACTTCTTTCTTATTCTTTTCAAACTCGTCATGAATTTGATCCATATCTTTAAACTTTCGTTTACGAGTCTTCTGTTTTTTTGTCATCTCAAGAAGCAAAAAAATAATGAAATTTTTTGAAAAAAAAATAAATTGGAAAAAGATATCAAATGAACAAGAAAAGCAGTGAACAAACAAAAAGAGCAGATATTAACGACAATAGGAAAGCTTTATTGCAGGGAACAAACAACATAAAAAGGGAGAAAAGTGGACGTGAAAATTAATCTTCTGATTGCTGATTAACAAGCATTTTTTGAAATGTAATCCTGGTACAATTTTTCCTGCTGCTCATAAGCTTTTTCAAGCTTTTTTCTTGCCTTCTTACTCAACAATTCTCCATCAGCACCGTGAGTTGGAATGCCACGTTCGTCGAATTCAGAATATTTGTCCACTTGCCGACGGAACAATTCACTCGCTGGCATACGTTGCAGACGTTCTTTTTCAGCTTTCTTAGCCGCTGACTGGGCTTCTTTTTTCTCCTTTTCTGCAAGACGTTCTTTCTCCAATCTTACCTTTTGCTCTCGTTCACGAGCCAACGTCTCCGGATCCACCAGCTTCACTACAGTATGCCCTTTACGGTCTTCCAACAAAACGCCCATGTTTGGCAAAATTTCATCCCGAATACGATCACATTCTTTCAACAACGCTTGCACGCCGTGAATTTTAGCCTCACTTCGTACTACTTCACGAAAATCTGCCAACGCGTTCAAGCATGGCATCAACAACGATTCATTAGCACAATCACTGTTCACATCCCCTTTGTCTCCAAAGCCTAACATGAAAAATAACAAAATTAAATATCAAACGAAAATAATAACCACATGAATAATCAATTGTACGACTACCAATTTCATCCGCATCACTTCCAGCTGCGCCAAATAATTTCAACATATGATTCACATAAATAGCCGAATTACGCAATAACAGACAATTCGGTACAGCCGATGAAGAATCTAAATAGACATTTACATGCCCAATTAATTCTCGTATATGTTCCAAAGCAGTCCTGGTATCAACTGAATCACACAAGGCGTCATGGACGGCTTGTTTGCACGTTTGTAATGCTTGGAGTAGGCGCAATTCATCAGCGGTTAATTTTGCATAAGAACCAGCCTTGCCACGACTGAAATATCGTCGAAGGTAGTGAGCCACAGTACGGGAGAACTGTTGACAAATTCGCTCAAAGTGCAACGCCTTTTCCATCGTCTGTGGACTATAATCCAACGGTTCCGCCCAATTGTGCATCAAAAACAGCAACCTGATCTGCCTGCTTGTATACTGTTGTAAGGCTTGTTTGATTGTGACAAAATTTTTCAAACTCTTGCTCATTTTGAGCCCTTGAATGCGCAACGTGCCGGCGTGTAAAAAATAACGAACCCAAGGTGCATGTCCATGGTACGCTTCAGATTGAGCAAGCTCATTGTCGTGATGCGGAAATTTCAAGTCAAATCCACCAGCATGCACGTCCAACTGTTCACCGCAAATTGCGCTAGCCATAGCCGAACATTCAATATGCCAGCCTGGTCGTCCAGGACCCCATGGTGATGGCCATGCCGGCTCGCCAGGCTTCGACGCTTTCCAAAGGGCAAAATCACCGGAAAACCGTTTTTGCCTAGCCTGATTCTCGTCGCCCAAACTTAACTCGCCTTCACCTTCAACAAGCAGACTAGTATCTTGCACCGCTTCAGGTAAAAGCCGACCGTACCGGTGTCCATCGGTTCGTCCAAATGTAACAGTGTCAAAATATACAGAGCCTTGCACTTCGTAAGCAAAACCACGCTTCACTAGGCCATCCACGAAAGCAACCACTTCAGGAATATACTCGCTTACTCTAGTTACTACATCCGGTGGCAACACATTCAAAGCAGCCATGTCAAGATCGAAATCTTGCTCAAAATGACGCGCCAAAGAGTCAAAAATTGAATGATCGGTTATAGTGTTGCCTAACTTGGAATCCAACCATTGAGACAAAACTTCTGAAGCATTATTTGCCAAATTTTTGCAATATTCTTCCTTATCCGAATCGTTTTTCGCTTGCTGAACCACAGTTTCAACTTTTTGGATCTATAAAAATTCGACAAATTTTCGAATTTTGTTCAGTGTACTATTAATCAACAAATAAATGCACTATTTCACTAAACATTTATTTCCATCGTTTAATTCTTTCATAATATACCGAAAAATCTACGGAAAAACTAAATTATTGAACGTTAAAAATACAAATTCCATATCACACATTTATAAACAGAGTTTTGTCTTTTAAAATACACAACTTATAAAATAACAAGAAAAAATAATGAAAATCTTCACATGTATTTTTACTTACTTATTTTTATTTATATACATATGAACTCGTCTGCACTGAGAATGCTATTAAACAAATCTTACTTGACCCAGTAGCATAGCTTTCTTGTCAACATTTGGTTCGGTTTCGAATTTCTTCTTATACATTTCCAACGCAGATTTCACATCTCGCATCATCTGCAAGTATTTTTAGTAAAAATACTGTACAGCCTATAAAAATACTGTACTGAAAAACCTTTTCAACTGACGGTGCACTGTCCAGATAATTTTGAAACAAATGTCGTTGACGAGCTCTAACTATGATTTTATCATCAATATCGGTAACATTCATAACGAATAACACATCGTAGCCAAAGTAATGTTGAAGAACACGTCGTAATATGTCAAACGAAATGTAAGATCTTAATTAAACATGTTTTTAATATTAACACTTTAAACTTGAAACAATAAGGTACAACCTCGCATGGCCCATATGAGCGGCGTCA
This sequence comes from Trichinella spiralis, assembly GCF_000181795.1. Classification (NCBI taxonomy): domain Eukaryota; kingdom Metazoa; phylum Nematoda; class Enoplea; order Trichinellida; family Trichinellidae; genus Trichinella; species Trichinella spiralis. Next base: position 5,326,554 of record NW_003526944.1, on the reverse strand, counting down.
TATACTGTTGGTCCACAAATATACCAGTTTACCTGCATAAATGTACAATTTTATGAATGTTAACAAACTATAAACATTTTAAAGAAAAAAGCTACCTGATTTCCGTGCCTGGGTATAAATATTTCTTTTTTTCTCGTCAAACTGTTGTATAACTTGAGACAGCCGCGTGGCTTTATCACTGGAAGCGATAATGATTCCATCGCACATGTTATTTCGTCAGCTTCACCATTGTGAAAAGGCATTTTTATTGAAAAAACACTCAAAATACCAGCTGCAATAATTTACTCAGATAAATTTTAAATAATCATTCTTGAAAAAAATATGCAAACGAAAGGCTGTCATATAATGACTAAACGATATAATGTCAGATAGCGAATTAAAATAAATTAGAGAAAAGTATACACAATACAAAATCCATAAGATATAATAATTAAAACTTACCACGATTAAAATTACATAAAAAAATATTTCCTACGGTACGCAGCATACACACGCTTAATAATAATTAAGTATAAACGTGGACTTTTTGCCAGTTTATCAAAGGTCAATCAGCAGTTGTATGCTTAAGTAAATAACTGCATTACAATGTTGAAAAATATTTTTAAGCTAAATTTTGTTTATTTAAATCATTGTCTTTTAAATGTCAAATATTACGCAGCCAACAACAAAATCATTTGCCAGTATAAAAGAGATATCTCAGTTTTCATAAAGTCTTGTTCGCATTAAAAATCCTACGTCTTACGATAAAAAATAAATTAGCACATTACAGATTGTTGCGATAAAATTAAAAAAATCAAAAAAATGCAAGAACATCAACTTACAGTAATCCGCTTGGAATCTTAAACTTTAATTTTCAAAGTATACGGTATATAATTTGGTCTGTAGTTTTGCTCGACAGTTTTGTCATTCTGATAAAAACTCGTATTACCACAAGCGCAAATGAAATAATGTTTTGTTTAATATTTAGGCTTATTTATAGTTATTTTTTTTTCATCATGCACTTTTTATCACAATCACAATCTGAGTTGTTAAATTAATCATAATATTGTTTGCAGGTAAATAGATGTTCGATGTAATTTGTTAGTCGTTCGATGTTGAAATTAGTCTTCTGTTTAGTTTTAGCAGTGTCATATTTCATTTGAAAGAGCAATTGATTCTCCATATATATTATATGATAAATACGTTTGTTCATTTTATTATTTTTACTTTTATCAATTGGTGTTAAAATTACACGTGAACAAACACGTGAAACGAGATCAAAGATAAATGAAGTGATTCAGTATGGCATTATGCGTATTTAAGAAAATAAAAGAAAAAGTTCATATATTGGTGAAAAAATGAATATTTGTAAAATATGAAATTAAAAAAAGCAGATAAATTTTTAAAATTAAGATTCAGTTTATAAAATTCACCCAATAATATCCGTGATGTTTCTTAGAATTCGGATCATTAAAGCGAATAGAAGCTAATTTTTATTTGAAAATGAAGTTGTATTACTATTTATGTAGTGAGTTTCTATTTTCTGTTAATTATGGTTGTCTTTAGGAAATCAAAGACAAAGAAAAATGAGCGAATTTAAAAAGGACAAACGTTTCGCCCATGTTTCTTGGGATCCAAAATTTCGACAGATGCCCAGAAAAATTCGAAAAGTGAAAATTGACGATCGATTTTCGTCAATGTTCACCGATCCGAATTTCAAATTGGAATACACTGTCGACAAACGTGGACGTCCATATCATCGTAGTACTGAAGAGAATATGCGAAAATTTTATGATATCCATTCCGACGACGATCAGTCTGCAGATGATCAGACGACACCAGTGGTCGAAGATGGGCATGAATTGATTACGAGAAGTGAAATTGTTGAAAAAGATACGGCTGAATTGAAAAGTGAAGACGAGCAACAAGAACAGCAAGAAGAAGGTGATGATGAGGAAGAGGAGGAAATGATTCATTTGGATTTGGCTCGTGGTCATGGTAATATATCGTCGTCGGATAGTAGTGATGAAACAGAAGAATGGAATTTTGGTGAGATGGAATCGAGCGATTCCGACTGGGGTGAATTGGACGCTGATGCGCCACGTACTGAAAAGCCAACAAAACGATTGGCGATTTGCAATTTAGATTGGGACCGAATTCGTGTATGAAAATTTCATTCACATCTCTCATTTATTTAAATATTACGAATAATGCTGAAGGTGGAATCATCATTTTTGTTGGAATTGAATTATTTATTTTTCAGGCTGAGGATTTATTTGTTTTGTTGAATTCGTTCAAACCAATCGATGGATCAGTGTTGTCTGTGAAAATTTTTCCGTCCGAATTTGGACTTCGTCGCATGGAAGAAGAACGGATTTCTGGCCCCAAGGAAATTGTCGAAATTGAACGACAGGATGACGAAAATTTGAATTTCGAATTGAAAAAAAATACAACCGAATGGCAACGATACATGAGAAGAGTGCGTCAGTATCAGTTGAATCGTTTACGTTATTTTTATGCCGTTGTCGAGTGCGACAGTGCAGCCACGGCAAACACGATCTATGAAGCTTGTGACGGTACAGAATATTTGAATAGCACTTTGAAAATGGATTTCAGGTAAATAATTGAAATTTTCATTCCATGTAAAAAAAATATTTTCTCAACATGTTGTGCAAACATTGAATTTGTTGTGTTGCAATTTTATTTGATTTACCAATGGAATCTCTTTTACAAACAACTTGATACAGCCTACAACAACGTCAACAAAATGAGAATTTCCCTTTTTTCTCATGCTAAAATTTACAACTAATGATAAATTGCACATGTTTTATTGATATGATCATCAAACAGAGGGGAAAAAAAGGAATTCTTTCTATAAATTGGTTTTCATACCATTGGTGAAAAAATCTTCTCTTCCAAGCAACGAATAATAAAATAACATATAAAAGCGCAAGCTGAGAAAAAACTAAGATAGAAAAAAAAAGGAAAACACATTCAAAATGATACGAACTGAAATGATTTCCCTTGTAATCTAAAACCATGTGAAAATTTATTTTTGGAAATAATTTGCCAAACTAGCCCCATTTCAATGACGAAAATTTCCATTCTCAAAATGGGCCACTGTAATAAAACTTTGCAACATTCTGAAATTGAAATCTTTTACGATAGCGCCAGATTTAATGATGGTCAAGTAACACCGGTTTTTCTTGTTTTTTTTGTATATCTATTTTTCTGAGTGTGAAAAAGATTGAATTGTTCCACGAATTGCTTGCGCAAAGGCAACTCGCATGGTATACTGTAAAGGGCGTGAAATGAGGCCTGTTGCGTTTGGTGATGTTTGTTTAAGTAGCAATGGAAATATTTATTAATCGCTAGAGGTTAGAAAGGGAACTTGTTCATTGGAAATCGTCGTTGAGATAGTGATATTTGATTTGATGTTTCGAAATTGCGTTACGTGTCTCTATATGATATAAATGGAACAATTGGTGTCTTTTTCAAATATTCAATATGGGAAAACGAGAGATTTTTGTTTTTCAGATTTGTACCGGATGAAATGACGTTTGATGAGTCGAAAATTAAAGATAGCGCTTCGGATGTGAATGCTGTCGTCGGTTATCGTCCGAATTATTTCAGAACTACCGCTTTGTGCCAGACGAAAGTCGATTTGACTTGGGATGAAACCGACTATCATCGAACGCAGAAAATTCGACAAGCATTTGATGCTGTGAAAAATTTCGACGATATAGATTTGCATGATTTATTGGCCAGTAGTGAAAGTGATGAAGAAGAAGAAGTTGGTGAATTGTTGGAAAAAGAAGATGAGGATAAATATGATTGGAACGAAGAAAGCGATTTGAAGGCAACGAAAAAGGCGAATAATCCGATTGAACAGTATCATCAGCTATTGAACAAGTCGACCAGTGGTGGTGGTGAACAATTAGCCGATGCCGAAGAGAGCGATAATTCAAACAGTGATGATATTGACATGGAAATAACTTTCGATCCAGAATTGGAAAGAAAAGCGCAAGAAGTGGAAAAGCAACGTCGACGTGATGCTCAAGTGAAGGACGCTACCCCATGGCAACGTTATTTGGAAAAGAGGCGTGCAAAAAGACGTCAACGTAAGCTGGAAAACAAACTTAAAGCCGAAGAGAAGCGCAAACTTCGGCTTGGACTCGTCGATGACCAGCAGACGGATATTTGTGGACATGTTGGTGATGCCGATGGAGAAGAAGAGCAGATGAAGGTGAAGAACGAAATTGGAGAATTGGAATTGCTGGCCGCAGCCGACGACAAAGCACAACATTATCATTTGCATACATTGCTGTTGAAAGAGGGAATTAATGAGAAGAGGCGTGATATGGCCAATTTGGACGATCAGTTTCAGCTGAATTTGGACGATCCTCGATTTCAAGCAATTTACACGTCACATTTGTTCAACATTGACCAAACTGATCCAGCTTTTAAGCGAACTGCTGGCATGGAACGGCTAATTGAAGAAAAACGCCGTCGAAAACAACATCATCATTTCCCTCTGCAAACCGTTGATTGATCATCAATG
>NW_003526944.1:5301035-5322004 GCF_000181795.1 Trichinella spiralis | reverse complement strand
CATAAAAAAATATATTTCCTACGGTACGCAGCATACACACGCTTAATAATAAATTAAGTATAAACGTGGACTTTTTGCCAGTTTATCAAAGGTCAATCAGCAGTTGTATGCTTTAAGTAAATAACTGCATTACAATGTTGAAAAATATTTTTAAGCTAAATTTTGTTTATTTAAATCATTGTCTTTTAAATGTCAAATATTACGCAGCCAACAACAAAATCATTTGCCAGTATAAAAGAGATATCTCAGTTTTCATAAAGTCTTGTTCGCATTAAAAATCCTACGTCTTACGATAAAAAATAAATTAGCACATTACAGATTGTTGCGATAAAATTAAAAAAATCAAAAAAATGCAAGAACATCAACTTACAGTAATCCGCTTGGAATCTTAAACTTTAATTTTCAAAGTATACGGTATATAATTTGGTCTGTAGTTTTGCTCGACAGTTTTGTCATTCTGATAAAAACTCGTATTACCACAAGCGCAAATGAAATAATGTTTTGTTTAATATTTAGGCTTATTTATAGTTATTTTTTTTCATCATGCACTTTTTATCACAATCACAATCTGAGTTGTTAAATTAATCATAATATTGTTTGCAGGTAAATAATGCATTGGTACGATGTAATTTGTTAGTTGTTCGATGTTGAAAGTAGTCTTCTGTTTAGTTTTAGCAGTGTCATATTTCATTTGAAAGAGCAATTGATTCTCCATATATATTATATGATAAATACGTTTGTTCATTTTATTATTTTTACTTTTATCAATTGGTGTTAAAATTACCGTGAACAAACACGTGTAACGAGATCAAAGATAAATGAAGTGATTCAGTATGGCATTATGCGTATTTAAGAAAATAAAAGAAAAAGTTCATACATTGGTGAAAAAATGAATATTTGTAAAATATGAAATTAAAAAAAGCAGATAAATTTTTAAAATTAAGATTCAGTTTAGAAAATTCACCCAATAATATCCGTGATGTTTCTTAGAATTCGGATCATTAAAACGAATAGAAGCTAATTTTTATTTGAAAATGAAGTTGTATTACTATTTATGTAGTGAGTTTCTATTTTCTGTTAATTATGGTTGTCTTTAGGAAATCAAAGACAGAAAAATGAGCGAATTTAAAAAGGACAAACGTTTCGCCCATGTTTCTTGGGATCCAAAATTTCGACAGATGCCCAGAAAAATTCGAAAAGTGAAAATTGACGATCGATTTTCGTCAATGTTCACCGATCCGAATTTCAAATTGGAATACACTGTCGACAAACGTGGACGTCCATATCATCGTAGTACTGAAGAGAATATGCGAAAATTTTATGATATCCATTCCGACGACGATCAGTCTGCAGATGATCAGACGACACCAGTGGTCGAAGATGGGCATGAATTGATTACGAGAAGTGAAATTGTTGAAAAAGATACGGCTGAATTGAAAAGTGAAGACGAGCAACAAGAACAGCAAGAAGAAGGTGATGATGAGGAAGAGGAGGAAATGATTCATTTGGATTTGGCTCGTGGTCATGGTAATATATCGTCGTCGGATAGTAGTGATGAAACAGAAGAATGGAATTTTGGTGAGATGGAATCGAGCGATTCCGACTGGGGTGAATTGGACGCTGATGCACCACGTACTGAAAAGCCAACAAAACGATTGGCGATTTGCAATTTAGATTGGGACCGAATTCGTGTATGAAAATTTCATTCACATCTCTCATTTATTTAAATATTACGAATAATGCTCAAAGTGGAATCATCATTTTTGTTGGAATTGAATTATTTATTTTTCAGGCTGAGGATTTATTTGTTTTGTTGAATTCGTTCAAACCAATCGATGGATCAGTGTTGTCTGTGAAAATTTTTCCGTCCGAATTTGGACTTCGTCGCATGGAAGAAGAACGGATTTCTGGCCCCAAGGAAATTGTCGAAATTGAACGACAGGATGACGAAAATTTGAATTTCGAATTGAAAAAAAATACAACCGAATGGCAACGATACATGAGAAGAGTGCGTCAGTATCAGTTGAATCGTTTACGTTATTTTTATGCCGTTGTCGAGTGCGACAGTGCAGCCACGGCAAACACGATCTATGAAGCTTGTGACGGTACAGAATATTTGAATAGCACTTTGAAAATGGATTTCAGGTAAATAATTGAAATTTTCATTCCATGTAAAAAAAATATTTTCTCAACATGTTGTGCAAACATTGAATTTGTTGTGTTGCAATTTTATTTGATTTACCAATGGAATCTCTTTTACAAACAACTTGATACAGCCTACAACAACGTCAACAAAATGAGAATTTCCCTTTTTTCTCATGCTAAAATTTACAACTAATGATAAATTGCACATGTTTTATTGATATGATCATCAAACAGAGGGGAAAAAAAAGGAATTCTTTCTATAAATTGGTTTTCATACCATTGGTGAAAAAATCTTCTCTTCCAAGCAACGAATAATAAAATAACATATAAAAGCGCAAGTTGATAAAAAACTAAGATAGAAAAAAAAAGGAAAACACATTCAAAATGATACGAACTGAAATGATTTCCCTTGTAATCTAAAACCATGTGAAAATTTATTTTTGGAAATAATTTGCCAAACTAGCCCCATTTCAATGACGAAAATTTCCATTCTCAAAATGGGCCACTGTAATAAAACTTTGCAACATTCTGAAATTGAAATATTTTACGATAGCGCCAGATTTAATGATGGTCAAGTAACACCGGTTTTTCTTGTTTTTTTTGTATATCTATTTTTCTGAGTGTGAAAAAGATTGAATTGTTCCACGAATTGCTTGCGCAAAGGCAACTCGCATGGTATACTGTAAAGGGCGTGAAATGAGGCCTGTTGCGTTTGGTGATGTTTGTTTAAGTAGCAATGGAAATATTTATTAATCGCTAGAGGTTAGAAAGGGAACTTGTTCATTGGAAATCGTCGTTGAGATAGTGATATTTGATTTGATGTTTCGAAATTGCGTTACGTGTCTCTATATGATATAAATGGAACAATTGGTGTCTTTTTCAAATATTCAATATGGGAAAACGAGAGATTTTTGTTTTTCAGATTTGTACCGGATGAAATGACGTTTGATGAGTCGAAAATTAAAGATAGCGCTTCGGATGTGAATGCTGTCGTCGGTTATCGTCCGAATTATTTCAGAACTACCGCTTTGTGCCAGACGAAAGTCGATTTGACTTGGGACGAAACCGACTATCATCGAACGCAGAAAATTCGACAAGCATTTGATGCTGTGAAAAATTTCGACGATATAGATTTGCATGATTTATTGGCCAGTAGTGAAAGTGATGAAGAAGTGGACGTTGGTGAATTGTTGGAAAAAGAAGATGAGGATAAATATGATTGGAACGAAGAAAGCGATTTGAAGGCAACGAAAAAGGCGAATAATCCGATTGAACAGTATCATCAGCTATTGAACAAGTCGACCAGTGGTGGTGGTGAACAATTAGCCGATGCCGAAGAGAGCGATAATTCAAACAGTGATGATATTGACATGGAAATAACTTTCGATCCAGAATTGGAAAGAAAAGCGCAAGAAGTGGAAAAGCAACGTCGACGTGATGCTCAAGTGAAGGACGCTACCCCATGGCAACGTTATTTGGAAAAGAGGCGTGCAAAAAGACGTCAACGTAAGCTGGAAAACAAACTTAAAGCCGAAGAGAAGCGCAAACTTCGGCTTGGACTCGTCGATGACCAGCAGACGGATATTTGTGGACATGTTGGTGATGCCGATGGAGAAGAAGAGCAGATGAAGGTGAAGAACGAAATTGGAGAATTGGAATTGCTGGCCGCAGCCGACGACAAAGCACAACATTATCATTTGCATACATTGCTGTTGAAAGAGGGAATTAATGAGAAGAGGCGTGATATGGCCAATTTGGACGATCAGTTTCAGCTGAATTTGGACGATCCTCGATTTCAAGCAATTTACACGTCACATTTGTTCAACATTGACCAAACTGATCCAGCTTTTAAGCGAACTGCTGGCATGGAACGGCTAATTGAAGAAAAACGCCGTCGAAAACAACATCATCATTTCCCTCTGAAACGTTGATTGATCATCAATGATCAACGTTGAATTTGTTCTCTAGTTTTTCGATTGCTCAATTAATTAAATCATATACATATAGTATATGTATATATTTGCTTTGTTTTGCTTTTATTTTACAATTTTTACTGTCAAATTGATCAGTGAATGCTAAAATTTGTTGGCATACAGTTAAAAATTCACCTTTTCATCTCTATTCGTTTTGATGTTATTGTGTTTTTATATTTTTCATGCTATGCCGAATGAGGATGTTGTCATGTACGATGAGGACGTGTCATGGTTTTTGTACGACCAATACGACTACGTATCCGCTTCTTTCGAAGCCAACACTGTAGATTCTACAGTTTTCGACATTTATTACTTTTGCATAGCAGAGATATTATTCGGCGATACGGGAAGAAAAATTATCCAACTTTACATGTTGTGCTTGTTAAGAAACGGAATTTGCTGTCTAGGTGAGCATTTATTTCATCGATTCCAGGTCGATATTTTTTTTTAAAAAATACTAGCTGAATTTTTTTAAAAATCTGATTTTCTCTGTCCTCTCTTTGTCTTTTTGTTCTTTTCAACATTCTACTCAAAACAACAGTAACATTTATTTTTCATATCATTTTTCCGTTGTTCATTCAATACATGCGAGTTGGTAATAATTATTATTTGCTAAACGAAAACGATAGCATGTGGTTCTAAGTTTCAACGGTTTATAACAATTTCAACAATTTACTTACTACAGGATTATCGGATGTATTTTTACTTATTCACATGTTATGAACTTTGATAACGTAACAACATGTACAAAAACAATATAAAAGCAAAGAAAGAAAGAAAACAAAACCAACAATTACTTTACAAATACATACATACATATGTATTTGTAAAGTGAATTATTTAAAAATTTAGGTTTTCTACCTGATGAAGTGATTCTGTTAAGCAGTTCTTTGTTGGGTGTGATTGCGGTTTTCCTGTGGCATTCCAATTTAGTAATATATTCTGTCAGCAGCGTTCTAATTGGCTATTTCTGGATGCGCGTTTGCATTTGGCTATGTCCACAATATTTAGCACTGCTGACGTCCAGTTATGCAATGGTTTATATTTTATTTTGGTAAAGGAACAATTCACCATTTCTTCTTTTAGCCCATCTAAATTGGTTGTAAATAAATGGTTGTTTGGTTTAGTCAATTTATTTTGCTGACGGCCGAAGAGTTTAACAAGCTATCCGGCACTTTGATGATTATCGCTATGAAGCAAATTAGTTTGTCGTTTGCTTTTGGTGTATCAAAGTGGACAGCAGCTTGCCACGAGCCGTTAGCATTTTTCAGCTACATGACTGATGTGGGTACGGTCGTCTGCGGGCCGTGGCTTAGCTTTGAGAGGCATTGTGAAATGATGAAGAAGAAAAATTGTCGTGTTGCGTTTCACTTTTTTCTCTTTTCAATTGCTAATAATTTGTCTCTTTATCCCATAATTCCAATGGATTTGTAAAAATTTCATTTTCAGTGTTTGCTCAACAGTATCCGATGGGCTGTGGTCAGTGGCGGATATGGGTTTCTATTTTTGATCTATTCATCCTGCTTAAGTTGGTGGCTTTTTCCCAATCGTCTGAGAACGATCAACAGGTCTGGCAGAACGGTAAAAACGGCAAACTCGATCCCATCAATTGATGGTTGGTTTTTTCTTCACTTCAGATGGATAATAGCGTTTCGAGATGCGCAGTCATTTCGCACTAGTCATTATTTTATTTGTTTCGTATCCCAAACTTGTGCACTGCTAGCGGGCTTTGAATGGCATCACGAGACGAAGTGAATATGACTTTTATATTTTTAATAATTTTGTTGATTAATCAATTCATGTTAATTATTGTCATTTCAGTCCACTACATTTAGTGGTAGAACCGTTGCAGTGTGAATGGCCACGTTCATTGGTCAATCTCGTCGTTTCCTGGAATCGACCATTTCACAGCTTTTTGAAAACACGTAATATTTTATTATTTTATTTATTTTCTGAAAACTTATCTTTCTCTTATAAAAACAAATTTTCATTTCTTCTTTCATTTGCAGCAGTGAATTTGATGTTCTACAGTTATTTTTCAAAATATTTTTTAGATATTTAAAAAGAAGAAAATACATGACGATAGGTTTTCCAAAAACAAAAATTTTTTTCAGATGTATTCCAGAGGATTAAATTGCATGGTCATTTTGTTGCCGTTTTTGGCACATTTTGCATAAGCGCTTTACTGCATGTAAATATATTAAATTATGTTATGCTTTATCTGTATTTTTTTTTCAATTTTTTACAGGGGTACAATTTTCAACTTTCAGCCGTTCTTTTATCACTCGGCTTTTACAGCTATTCAGAGTATAGTAAGGGTAGAATATTTTTAATCAATTAATTATTCTTATTGATTGCAGTTTTGAGGGAAAAACTTGCACGCCTTTTTCAAGCATGCATTCGAGCTCGATCATGCTATTGCAATTGTACCCATAAAAGAAAATGGGTAAGTTTGGCATAATTTTATTTATTTAAATTTAGTTTTAAAAAATTACGCAAAATAAAAGAAAATTTTAAAAATAAATAAATTAATTAATCAATTAAATCAAGTCAATAATATGCTGACTATAGTTTCATCCGTTGACTTTGTTGGTGAATTTGATATTTACATTGTTGGGTCTGTTCCATCTCACGTATCTTGGAATGGTATATGATTCGGGTTCAGCAGAAGAGCAGGTATGCTAGATAAGCATAGATAATAGATAAACAGTTTTTTTTTGCAGTAACCTTTTTCATTCTCTAGGGCTACAACGCGCTGCATACGATTAGTATGTGGCGTGAGATGGCATTCATCAGTCATTGGATTGCGCTTGCCACATTCATCATTGCTAAATTGCTGCCTTAAAAATATCTTTTTATTTTAAATATTGTAAATTTTTTTCTGTTCACTAATGATAATAATAATTATTATTAACTGGAAAAAAATGTGCTTTAAGTAATAATTGCAGGATAACTTTTTTTTCTATTCGTTTATCTGTTTTTGTTTTGTTTATTTCCCATTGAGGACATGGATTTATTTCAAATTGGTCATGCTTTACGTAAAGACATTTGTATTTACACATTTAGTTTAAACGTTCAAAATTTACATTTTGGCAGGTGATTTTGTATGAAATGTTCAAACAATGAACGACAGTACAAAATAAATTTTAGTTGTATTATTTTCAAAGAAAAGGAAGAAAATAATAATAATAATAATAACAGATTGGAAAGTAGTATTGCCACTAAGATGTGCAGAATCAGTTGTGCAGTGGTATTTAGTCACTGGCAGCGGTTAGAGCGGTACTTTCGTAGCCATTTTCTGTAGTGCTTTTACGGTCTAGAGTGAGCCAACCCGAAGTACGACTTTTTCCCTTTCCATGGACGAACAAAATTCGATCCGATGCAGAAGCAGTGTCATCCTCGTCCTCAGTTAGAGCACAGCTTTCTGCACCAGGTAATTCTGCATCTTTTCCTGACGCTGATTGGACAAGCTTCATGTATTTGTATTGCAATCTGACAACGAGCAAATTATTGAATTACATGGAAAATTTATATATATATTAGGCTTGGCTTATTACTTTTGATTCTTTTTACGTATCAGTAGCACAGTGATGAAAAGGAAAACAATGACTGCCGTGGCGACTGCTATTATCAACTGTACTTGCACACTTATGGACTGACAGCTTACCACTGTCGATTCAGTGTGATCTTGACCAATTAGAATACAATGCCTGATAAAGTTTTATTACGCGAATTTATTTTTGTATACTATATAATTTCCATTTGACTCACTTGGCCGGTATACGATGGATAGTTTGCAAATTGTTAACACATTCGCCAACAATTTCTTTGTAATCTTCAGCCGAACAGATTGGACAAGCGAAACGTGATGTAATCACCACCTGATATAAGCATCCATCGCATGTACCGTCCGGACAAGTGGACGGTAGAGAAATTTTCGAACTATTTGAAGCTGGATCACAACGGAACGTCAATATTGCGTAATAGCCGTTGGCACAGCTTCTCGACACGGAGAATGATTTGTACAGAAAGAATGTTTGTGGAAAATGCCCTGAAATTAATTAATTAATTAATTCGTTTATTATATTTTAAGAAAAAAAATGAATTTTCATATGTCACATTGTTCTATGACATTTTCTGGAATGGTCAGTTGATCGAAACGGAGCGATGATGAAATTCCAACGAGGCGATCACCGATGCTGAAAAACGTTTTACAAGTAAGTAAGTTCCACTAATTATTTATTGTTGCCATTGTAACGATCATATGATCACCTTAACGGGTTAGCAAACAGTGTATCTGCTTCTCTGGGCAAAACGGTCACTTTGCAAACGTCACTGTGTAGTATGGGAATTGGTGCTGAGTTCTACGTCGAATGGAAACAGAACAATTGTCTTCATATTGAAATTTTAAAATTTGAAGAAGAAAAAAGCCATACTGGATTGAGTTGATCTACGGTATCTTTGCAAGTGGCTTTCACTGCCCCGCAGATGCTGACGTTGAACAGATGAAAATATCTCGAACCATCACGGCTGAAAATTTCCAAACTTTTTGCCTCGTACACTCTGGAAGTCAACGAGTCGAAATTGAAAATTTTAATATTAGAAATTAGAAATCAACAAAACGATCGATTCATTTACCCGTTCAGTGGTGAAAGATCGTATTGTTTGTCGTCGAATTGCAATTTACAATTGGCGACACATTCAACGCCTTTCCTGGATTGCAAATTCGGACCACAGGGAATGCAAGCTTCTGGACCGACGTTGTTAGAGGTGTTTAGAAATGTTCCTGCAGGACATGGTGCGCAAGATCCACTTTCATTGACGATGAAATGGCCCGGTGGACAGGGCAAGCACCTTTGAAAAATGGAAAATCCGTTTAAAATTTTATATTCTTCTGTATGAAGAAATCCATTGCTGTTGTGATTCGTTAAAATGTTGAATATTAATTATTTGATCAGGTGGATAAATGGAACTTTTTCATACTTATTTATCTCTGTTTACATTCATCCAATGAATATCAATAAAGCATGATTATATTATTATTATTGAATTCGATTCATGATGCAAGAAAAATAAAATCAGACCATACTCTTTTGTATTTTGATGCACTGGACAAAGAAGACAACGTGATGCACCTCCGTTGATTGTGTTCGTTACATTGATTACGTACAACGATGCTTCGTCAAAAGACACATCTCTGTTTTGCATTCGTTCTTCGGTGCTCAGTTGACTGCGGACAAAAATCCACTGGAATACTGTACGTTCAGGACGGTGTACTTGATATCTTGAGAGAAAAAAAACGAACATTTCAAAAAACATTTCAAAAAGTGAACATGCTATATTGTACGAGAAGGATCTCTTTGAAACGGTTCCATTCCAATCTCCTATAATTGTAGGTCGGCCAACGCTTTGCGGTATCTGTACAGTAGGTGTCATGTGATATAATTGTGTAATATTCGTGAAATTTAAATATATACTTCGACGAAAAAGAATGCACAATCACCAATGCATTGTGTCTGAAATACGAAAGTGACCACACCAACTGGCGTTTGTGCGTCATTGTTGGCAGTCGATCGAAAGCCAGCAACTTCCAAAATCAACGACAAATATACATCATCGCGTCTTGAGTGGGACGTGCTGATTCGATCTCCCAGGGGAAGCCAGCTTTCTGATCCATCGCAAGTATTCCCTTCCAAAGTCTGGCATGTGCTTGTTACATTTTCAGGAAGTTCATTCCACCATATAAAACTGTACTGATAATCGGGTTGTGTGTTCGCTGGACAAAGCTGACATTCTGTCAAATTTGTTAATGTGAAAGTTGGTGGGATTTTATTTATGATGAAAAATAAAAAAAAAATTTTTTTCTCTCTTCTTTAGAAAACTATTTTACCTTCATTTCCGGATGAGAAATAATTTTTCGGACAAATCCTGCACCGACCGCCACGAAGAAACGTTCCAGGATTACAAGGAGGGCATTTGACATTCAATTGGGATTCAGGTAATTGCACAGCACCAGCTAAATCGGACCGACATATTTTCGGTTCTGACCAACGATAATTAATTGTAGCCTTAAATTGTTGTTGTTGTGTGAATCAATTGTCGAGTAATTTTATATTTTAGAATTATAACTTTTTTTTCACGATCACAAGCACTATGCACGGCATAATAATCACGAACAGTACACGGTGGACGCAGTTGACATTTCGCTGCTTTAGGACCTGAAAAATAATCGTTTCACAATTTCCATTTTGCTTCTCCTTTCTACTTTATTTTAATTTTTTTATTCTTCTTTTAATACTGCTTCAATTCATTTCATCGGTCGTCTGTTTTATTGTCGGTTTTGTTCAGATTGAAATTTTTTTGATTGACTTGTTCATATTACCTGAATATTCAGATAGTTTGTCACATTGGGAGCACGAAGAAGCACCTGCATTGGAATATGTGCCCGGTTGACAGGGCTGGCAAACTCCTGAATTGGCAACACTGAAAGTTCCATTTGGACAAAGTGTACATTCTTGCGTATAGGCAACACCTATGGCAACACAACTGTGGATGTGAATTTATTATTATTTTCTGTCATCAATCTACCTCGAATTTCAATACTCTTGATCACAATTGGTCTATGCTGACCGTGCAGCACCAACGCTTTCCACGAAAGTAGAATTGGACCGCTGGATAAACTGACCTTAAAGATATAATCATAAATTTATTGCAAATATTAATAAATAATTCATGGTACTTCTTCTTCATTCCAGTTGGTATCCGTTGTTGTAGGGGGAAACGCGTGTTTGGAAAGTGTGTTGTCGTTAACGCTCAAGCATTGCTCATTTTGAACCTGTGTAAATTAAAGCGCAGATTGTCGAAGTGAATATATATATATCTACTTTTTCATTAACAAAAGAAAATGCAACATCTCACATGGAAACTTAAAAATACACCACTATCTGGATAGATGTATTTGTAGCGAACGAATCCTGGTCGAACTAATTTTACATTGTACAAAAGTGTCGAAAGACATGGACTAGGTATGTAAGTCAAAGTGCCACCTCGTATTTGCCATCCTGTTCTAAAAAAATGGAATATTTCCTTTTGGTTAATTTTGCAGATGTATGCAAATGATTTCATGTATATATTTTACCCATTGCAACTGAATGATGGATCGTCAACATTTCCAACTTTATCATTACTGTCAATCAGACTAGTTTGTATCGAAACTGCCGATGAAATTTCGTTCACTATTCGAAATCCTTTGGGTAAGTTGAGAAAATCATCATATCTTATTCCTCCTCCTAAACTGTATGTGCCAGCCGGGCAGGATTGGCAATTTTGACTTTGTAGATGCAGAAAAGTGCCAGGCGGACAAGAGAAAGAGCAATCCCGACCCCGCACCGGTGCCGGAGGTTTCCCACCAGTACACGTGCCAACGTCAGGAACGGCAACTCTCCATCGACCACCAAATTTGTCGCATTCTGTATATTCGAAATGAAAATCACTCTAAAACAGGTAAGAGGTGATCTCAAAATTTTCTCTTCATTAAATTGATCTTGACTATCTATCTTGAATACCGTAAATCTTCCAAAGTACGGTGGTCATTTGTGATGTTTATTTGTTGTTGTTTTAATTTTCATGCGTTAAGCTCGTATTTAATTTGTTTTTAAAGTGAATTTTAAGTTTTCGACAAAAAAAAGCATGAATGCAGAAATGAGAAAAAATCTTTCACAATAAATGGGAAGGAATGCTTTTCAAAAGTAGAATTAATTCCCTGCATAAATTATTTTTTACTACCAATTGAACAATAATGCGTATAATAGAAGAATTGTCAGTTTGTTATTGCAAATGTCAGTGATGCATTTCCAGAATGACTATTATCATGAACAGCTAAATGGAAAAGTTGACAGAACATTTTTAATGAACAAAATCAATAAGTTTGTGATTAAAGTGTCTGATAAAAGTGATGAACTTACTTGTTGGCATTCTCTCAGGCTGAAGGCAAACCGATTGCAAAAATATACTAACGAGATGAAGATGAACCCGCGTTCTATCACGCACGACCAGCAGACCATCACGGCTTTTGTTAGGTGTGCTTGAAAATCAAATCCAATAAGATAATAAATATATAAAATTGAATTGTTAAATATTATATATATATATGTGGGTGTGTGTATGAGTAGTTGTAGATATTGGAATTTCAAAGTTGCTTATAGTAATGAATAGTAAAGAACAAACAGAACACTATGGTTATTCAGTAAAAGTTGTTTCGAGTTGAAAAGGTGGAGAACGGATTTTTCAAATTTTCAAAGATTCAAAGTAGAATTGTAGTGTAGTGTAGCAAGATTTTTTCCCGTAAAATAAGTCGATAGCTTAGATGGACGATAGCAGCAGCTGAAGAGAAACTGAAGCGAAAAGTATTAGCTTGATGTGTGTATGCATGTACACATGCATATATGCATATGTATATAGAGAACAGGGAGCGTCAATCGATTCGTGCCGGTCAATGATGGCAATTATAGCGGAGGCTATTACGTGCGCGGTGTTCATGTTATATTTGTTTTCAGCGTTCTGTGTTGCTAGCTTGCAACGTCCAATCTTCGGCCATGGTTTCTCGTTTTAATTTCTTACTTGAATTGGTCATTTTATATTCTCACAAAATCTTCTTCTTCTGCTTATCCTTTTATGCTTTTTCAACTTCACAACTCTCAAATCTATATTGATTCAATCCTATTCCAATTGGATAATTTTCTGATGATTTTTACTTTTTATTAAAATTATACATCTGTGATTTTGAAAATTATCAAACAAAATCATTTTTTACAATAATTTTCCTTTATAAGATTTTACCGCCCTCCTCCACCCCTTACACCACTTTTTTTCTTTAAATATAATCTACTTTTATAAAAGAAAATCGCTTAGTGGAATTGCAATGAAATCGATTGTCACATACAGCATATATAAGAAGTGATTTATTAAAATTGTTAATTATGTTTATATACAGTATATTTATTTTTTAAATTCATTTGTTTGGTTAAAAACAGAGATATTTTTTGCATGAACTCAGCGCAAGCGAGACAGATTCATTTCTCTCCCTCTCTCACTGTATATATATTTTATTTATTTATTTATTTACTTATTTAGTGTACGACTGAAAAAAATTTTCTTTTCTCTTGTATTCAAATTTATCAATAATTAATTACGCAGATGCAATTGATTTGCAGTAAATAACATTGGCATTCGTGCATTCAACGTTGATCATTTCAATTGTTTGCTTTGTTCTTGTTTTCAAATTTAATTCTATTCGTATCTTGTTCATATTTTCTTTTTTATTCGCAGAGCAAAATTGAATTACTGTGAAATAAATGCAAAAATATAAATACAGAAATACAAAATCAAAAATTCGAATAAAATGTTAATTTCATATACTAGTATAAAATTATCCCTTGATATTGTGAAATTATTCAGATTTTTATTGTAAAGGTTATCAGGAGGTGAGAAAGTAAAAGGAAATTATCTTAATCAACTGCAATTCTCAATTCCAATGCTGAGATTTCCTACTGTTAGACGTATGAAAAGTTACATTGTATTCAAATTGTATTCAAATTTTCACATGTCTTATACCGCTTATTGTATCTACGGATGTACGAATAGATAATTAATTATCAATTATTGAAGAAATCTCCATTTTTATGTAAACTGAATATTAATTTTAAATTACTTTTAAACTTAACGAAATTGAAAAATCAAGCAAACATTTTCATTGTTCGTTTTCAAGTGTTTATTGCATTCTTTGATAATTTTCATTTTTGTAATACTTTATTTTATTCTTTTGTTTTTTTTATTATTTTGAAAATGTAAAATTAACAAATCAGTAAGCAAAGCCTGCATACAATAAACTGTCAGAAATCTGTTCAATTTTTCTTTCATAAAATTTTAATTTTAATTTTGCATTAAGAATAATTTTATTATATGAAATAGTATCTGTTTAATTCTGACTGAGCAACAATGTTTGTTTGTTTGTTTGCTTGGTTGCTTACTTGAATGACTTTCATTCATTGATCAACGTAGTGAGTGGATTGATAAGCTGGGAAATGTTAAATTCAAATCAGTCTTTAACAATATGACAGACACATTAAATAATTTTAATTTTTGAGCAAAGGAAAATAGAATACCAATGACGTCACTATTTCTCAATAAAAAATCAGAAGAATGAAATTAATTTTTTTCATATAATTTATTGACTTTTCAATATTGATCGTACAATTTATGCTGCTTATTCGCTGAAGAACTGTTTCATTGAATTTTTCATCATTCTGACACAATAAAAACTGTTAATTAATAACATCATCATGAATCGGTTTTTCAAAAAAAATATTTTGTGATACTTTTTTGTTTTGTAAAAATACTCAAATTTCAAAAAAATTTCAAAAATTCTACTTTTCAAATATTGATTTGAAAATGTTATTTTTTGTTATTAAAAATTAAAAGAAAAGCAGCATTTTCCTGAGAAGGGATATTTTTGGGACAAAGTTATATTTCATTTAATTTTTTTTTGAATCAATTATGAAAAGCTAAAATGCAAATAAGATTTTTTAAAATAAAAGTGCAGACGTGGATAGTGTAGTCAAACGGACAATTTTTGACTGTCCACAATGTGTGATTATTGTGTATTTGTCTTATTTTTGAAAAACAATATCAGTTCATAAGACAGTCGGTTGTAGTGTATAGTTTTTTCACTGTATGACTTGTATTGGAATTATTAGAATAATTTTCAGGTGGAAATTAATCAATCAATAGGCTTATTTTTATAAAACATGTTGTATGCATGTATGTTTGCTTTTTGTTCGACATGTAGCTAGGGTGTGGAAGTTTGGTCAGAGGCAGAATTGCCAAAAATTTCTTGATTGCTTGATCGATTTTCGTCGATAAATCGAAAACGAGTCAACCTTTGTTGTTGCTGTTGCTGTCGCTGTTGCTGTTGATATGGTTCATCATCTTTAATCATATCCGTAACTGGTGCCAACGTTTCTGACCTAGAGCTATCGACGTTAGGATCTCTGTAATCCTAAAAATCAGATTCGCACCAGGTAAGTAAGTCCAGGTTTTCGTTTTCAAAAACGCTGCTCCATCAGGGGGTCAGATACTGCGAGTGTCCTACCTGGGTTTTGTCCAATGGAATTAAAGTAAGCTGGTCAGATGCCGCAGACTGACCGCCAGTTTCCAATGTTTTCTCGGCTGATAAGTGAAATTTGGAAAAATTCTGTCCCGACTCTTCTTTACCGGATGCGCATCGTTCCTCCAAGAAGATAATGATCAAGAAAAGAAATAAATAAATACAATGACTTACTCTTCCATTCATTTTAATATTATTTTAATAAATAAAGAAAAAAATTACTTTACGTCGTCGCGATAGCCAACGTAAACAGGCTGACAAAGCTCGACCGGTGGATGTGTTATTGTCTTCGGTGTCGAAGCTTGAATCCCTTGACAGCGGATACGGACTGGACGAAATGCTGCAGAATGCCAACGTTGCATCCTGAGTTTGATTCGACTCAGAATTGGTGATGCGACGTTCCTATTGTATACGATCAAAAAAAATAAAGAAAGAAACTTTTTGAAAAGTTGGCTTATACAATTCATTTATGACATGGCGCATCATAAGTTGACATTTGGACATGATATCATTATTTGTTATTGATATTTGGATGTTATCATGTGGTTATTTTTAAAAATGACAATTTCAAATTATTGAATCAATTTTTTATTTACTTACTGTAACTCGCTCGAGGCATTTGAGCAAGTATTGATACTGAATTCCGCAGATATCATCTGGACCGAGATCGTCACTTTTAAGATGGCCGAGCTCAAATTCACGCAGTCGGGCTTCGTTGGCTCTTTTCTTGTGTGCAAGAGCTTGGCCAGATGCGCGTTTTACAATTTGAATTCTTGCCATTCTCAATTTCTTAAAATTGAAAATGAAATTATTTACTTATTTATGCATATATTTTCTTAATTATCATGAAACAAACTTTCTGTGCTCGACGTTTGTCTGCGCGTTGATTTTGATGATAAATTCTGCTAAAGTTCGATACTATCACCGGAACTGGTAGAGCTATGACTAATACACCACTGAGGGAGCAAACACCTCCAACTACTTTACCGATCATCGTCTCTGGCACCATGTCACCGTAACTGAAAAACAAAAAGCATTTTATTATATATGCAATTATTTACAATGGAATAATTTAAATTTTTTAAGTAAAAATGTATTTTTCATTTTGAAAATAAGATATGTGAATATTGAAATTTTCAAATGTAATATTATGGTTAAACACTTTTACATATGTAGCAACATACCGATTTGTGTATTGCAGAAAACTTTATAAATTTATAGCTGTAATACGAATAGATGATGAATCGATGTGAGAATTGAACAAACAAAAGATTTGCATTGGCAATCGAATGTTTTTGGATTAATTTTCAAAATGGTTATGCAAGCAGTATTTTAGGTTGAAGTCACGTAATTTTTGTAAAATAGAAATTAGCAGTGGTTGCAATTGATGACGATTTATTTCAAAAAATGTTCAACAGCCATTATTCAGTGTCAAAACGTCATCCAGCATTATGATTATTATTATTTATTGTTACATCATCGAGACAAGAGAGCTAGGGAGAAGAGCTGTCTTCAGTATGCATAATAAAAGCGTTTTTTTACGATGAAATATTTCACGTCAGTTGTTTCAGTACATGTATGTGATAAAAAAAATTTGTCAAATTCTTTTGCAGAGTAATGTAAATTTTGAACAAAAAACAACAACGCAAAATTTCAGTTTAAAAAACACATGTGTGCATTATTTCTAAAGATACAGTAAGTAACGTTTACTATCAAGTGGCCGTTTTCAATTGATTGGTGTAATTTTTCAATTTTAATTCAAAAAAAGAAAACTTAAAAATCAACGATTGCATCATACTGAATACTATTATTATTGTAGTGGCTACTGTTGAGAAGATGCTCAGTTTTTTGTCTGGTCATTGTTAGCTGCCTTTTCTTTTTTTATTATTTCACTTTGATAACAGAGAACTTTTTTATGATCATCATGAAACTCCTCTGGTGTCATATTTGATCAATTTAGACGCGAAAAGGTTGTTGACACAAGTGTTCACTATTTGCAATTTTAACTTTGCACTTGTGATTTCTAAGAATATCCAACACAACAGCTGATCAATGTTGGACAACCATCTTAATCGTTTTTCTAATTTAAAAATGTGCTTCTATTATTTGCATCTCAAGAATCACATGTATTTTTCATTTTTTTTGATTTCACATTTTTTAACTTTTAAACATTTATTTCAACATCAGTTAATTTTGACAATTTGAATGATTGCAATTTATTTTTCGTTTAATAGCTGAAATTTGATTTCATACGAAAATTTATTTTTCATTATTTACAAGTGAAACGAAATTGAATTGAATTGAATTGAATTGAATTTGAAAAAATAAATTAATTGAAATTAAAAAATTTCCCGAAAATAATGTGTCGAAACAAGCAGACAACCATTGCTAATGCAAATACAATAATACTCTTCTGAGAAGCGTCAGATTATCACGTACGCGCGATGGGTATATTTAAATTTATTTCATTTGTTAATTCAATTTCATTTCCAGGAATTCAATTTCAAATTATAAATTAATAATGATTGAAAAATAGAGAAAGTGAAAATTTTATTTTAAAGTAATATTCACCAACGCGAAAAAATTTTACAATTCAATTACTTCTCCTGTGATAGTGTTCATTCAGCATAGAGAAAGTGCTCATTTGGTTTTTATTCTTCTTAAATTTCTTTGATTAAGAAATTTAAGAAAATTTCTAGCCGTTGTTAGCAAATCTTTGACGACTTACCAGCGTAATGTTCTTCTTTTCAGAATATAGCTAGTTTTATTTTAAAAGCATTGCTAATAGAAAATAAAAAGCTTGAATAAAAGTAATGAAAAGAAGAAGAAGCTAGTTTACAATGACCAACACATATATCTGTCTATATCTATCTGTGTGAATGGAGATGAATTTTTTTTCAAATTTAAGCAACCATAGCGAATGTTCGCTTGATTGATAGTTGGATGTAATTGTGAAATACGGAAATAAAGAAAAATGAAAGACGGAAGTGATTTAAACAGAAATTGCAATGATGAAACTAATGTTCATAGTGCCTTCTTTTCTTGTATACTTTACAAAGACAGTTGCTGCCTTACAATGCTGTCAGACAGATAGTGTACTGAAAGTCAACGAATATATTCCAATGATGAACAATTAATCTAATGAAAAAACTTTTAATGTAGTTTTAATATAGTTCAAAAATAGAGAAAAAATGGATTTAGCAGAATTTCGATTACTGAGAAATAATTTTTTCTGATTGTTAGTTTCTCAAAATTGGTACATTGCAAAAGAGAAGTTATTTCACAGGCATATAATTAAAATTATTATCAAAAAGCTTTCAAAATAATTATGCACCTAAAAATGAGAGTATTGTAATTAGCAATACTATTTTTTGATAATTATCTTGAAATTCAATGCTATCTGTGTGTGGTCTGTTTGTTTCAATTCTCTCTTCTCATACCTTTCGTGACAGCTTGCAAAAAACCCAGCTTTTTGCTAAGCAACATCCTAAGGGAAAAATCGATCCTTTTTCAAACGATTGTATTCATAATTATTATTATGTTCTTTTTGTGTTGGTTCTGGTATGAGATACCAATTTATTTTATTATACAAACAGCATATGTAAAGTATAACTTGTGTTTGAAGCAGAAAACAATGAAAACAATAAAAATTAATAGTGAAAAACAACATTTATAATTTAATAATTTAGTTTAATGTTTATTTCAAAATGAGTTTTTGCCTTTTTATAAAGGTTGTTTTTTGAGTGAAACAGTAAAAATGGCTAATTTTTCATTGATCCGAAGAAAGCAAAGCCAGCTGAGAGTAATTAACTTTGGCGAAAATATTATTTGACATTGCTAGAAAACGTCCAATTTGTTGTGATAAAAATGCAAACTTAATGATTGACGTTGAACGTGAGTCACACACACACACACTGCACACTTAGAGAAGATTATCAACCGATCTGCAAATCTTCTGCTAAGCTTTCTTCGGTTGGTGGTGGTTCAGACTAATTTCACTTGACAGCTCTGTACTGAACTGAACTTCAGTGTATAAAGAGTAAATAAGATAAAATATTTATTAAAACACAACAAATATGAATAAATCCATCCACTCATCTGTCTGTCTATTTATCCATTTATACGTCTTATCAGTTTTGTTTACTTTGTTCATTCATTCATTCAATCACAAATGTTCGTTTTGAAAAGTTAAAATTTTATTTGCAAAAAGAGAAAATCATTAAACAGTTTTCAAACACTGCTGCTTTGAAATGTGTAAAATCTGAAGTGATCAGTCTTGATTTAAAAGCATAATTGATCTAATCAATTTGGTGGCATTATTTTAGCAGAAAAAACTTAAAAGTAAAAAAAACACTTGATTTTGAAACAATCTTTCAAAAAAAAGTTAAAATATGAGTTGCTTTCAAAAATTAGCTACATCGAAAGCTTGACGATGATTATTCTTAATTTTTTTTGTACGCGAGTCTGCGAGATATTGTGCAAAGTGATTTCAAATGTGATTGATTGAATACTGCGATCCATGGGCAAAAAAAAATTATTACTCTGCCGTCGAGCTGACAGCAACAATGCGTCTAACTGACGGAAGCTGGTTTGGATATTTTTATCATTTGCTAATTTCTGGATTCTGAGGATGATTCTAGAAGCGTCAGCTAGCCAGCTAGCTAGCTGGTTCTCTCTACCCAGCAAAGCAAGATTAAATTACTCATAATCGCAGTCAAAAATAGCTAATTTACTGGTAAACAATTGCTGCTCTCTCTGTCTCTCTCTTTCGCTTTGTTTTCCAAGCATAAAGATGACACTGAAGTTGAGAAAAACTCTAAAATCAGATAAGAGCATGGGGAAATTTTTTACAATCTACCTTTATGCTTTATTGTCTTGAAATGATATGATTTTTTTTATCTTTCAACTCTTCTATTTGTAAAAAAAACAAATTCACTTTATTTCAGTATATAATTTTGAATTTTGGTTTTCTTGATGAACATTTGTTTCAATAATAATTCCAGGTGAGAAGTTGATTGAATTGAATCAGCTCGCTTAAACAATTCTTCATCACTATGCTACTTAACTTAGTTGATAAGATGAAAAATTATTTCAACTGCAGAATATACATATTATTAGTTGGTTGGAAAAATATTTTGAATATTCAATACATTTCCAGATGTTATCTATCATTTCAAAGTATGCACGTCGACATATATATGTATATATTGCAATGTACTTTTTCACAATAATATTTATAATAATAAATGAATAAGAATATTATTCTTTTTCTTTGGTAAATATCAATCAGCACTGTTCAGAAAAAAACAGACATTCAAATTTTATGTTCGTGTGTACTTTACAATCGTTTGATAAATTTCACTTCATTTTAATAAAATGTTTTGGTTTTTCACTTGCAAAAAAGCAACTTCAGAACTTTCACATTATCTATAGTGTAACGGAAGAAGAAAATTCCAATATCTGTTGGATTTGCATATTGCAACCGTTTTACAAAAAGGTATTCAATAGGTATAGTTTTTGGATTTTTATTATTCAGAGTGGTTTTGACTTTGTGAATTTCTTTTTCATTGTGAACAAAAGCAACCAGCGCAAATAATGAGATGTGAATTACACGGAAAATTATATTTAGCCATTATCTGCAGCAAGTAGATGAATTGAAAAGCTAACGAAAAGTGATGGTTGGTGAA
>NW_003526944.1:5227155-5301025 GCF_000181795.1 Trichinella spiralis | reverse complement strand
CATCGTCCTCTGGCAGCCATGTCACCGTAACTGAAAAAAAAAAAGGCATTTTTAGTTATATATGCAATTATTTACAATGGAAATAATTTAAATTTTTTAAGTGAAAATGTATTTTTCATTTTAAAAATAAGATATGTGAATATTGAAATTTTCAAATGTAATATTATGGTTAAACACTTTTACATATGTAGCAACATACCGATTTGTGTATTGCAGAAAACTTTATAAATTTATAGCTGTAATACGAATAGATGATGAATCGATGTGAGAATTGAACAAACAAAAGATTTGCATTGGCAATCGAATGTTTTTGGGATTAATTTTCAAAATGGTTATGCAAGCAGTATTTTAGGTTGAAGTCACGTAATTTTTGTAAAATAGAAATTAGCAATGGTTGCAATTGATGACGATTTATTTCAAAAAATGTTCAACAGCCATTATTCAGTGTCAAAACGTCATCCAGCATTATGATTATTATTATTTATTGTTACATCATCGAGACAAGAGAGCTAGGGAGAAGAGCTGTCTTCAGTATGCATAATAAAAGCGTTTTTTTACGATGAAATATTTCACGTCAGTTGTTTCAGTACATGTATGTGATAAAAAAAATTTGTCAAATTCTTTTGCAGAGTAATTTAAATTTTGAACAAAAAACAACAACGCAAAATTTCAGTTTAAAAAACACATGTGTGCATTATTTCTAAAGATACAGTAAGTAACGTTTACTATCAAGTGGCCGTTTTCAATTGATTGGTGTAATTTTTCAATTTTAATTCGAAAAAAAGAAAACTTAAAAATCAACGATTGCATCATACTGAAATAATACTATTATTATTGTAGTGGCTACTGTTGAGAAGATGCTCAGTTTTTTGTCTGGTCATTGTTAGCTACCTTTTCTTTTTTTATTATTTCACTTTGATAACAGAGAACTTTTTTATGATCATCATGAAACTCCTCTGGTGTCATATTTGATCAATTTAGACGCGAAAAGGTTGTTGACACAAGTGTTCACTATTTGCAATTTTAACTTTGCACTTGTGATTTCTAAGAATATCCAACACAACAGCTGATCAATGTTGGACAACCATCTTAATCGTTTTTCTAATTTAAAAATGTGCTTCTATTATTTGCATCTCAAGAATCACATGTATTTTTCATTTTTTTTTTGATTTCACATTTTTTAACTTTTAAACATTTATTTCAACATCGGTTAATTTTGACAATTTGAATGATTGCAATTTATTTTTCGTTTAATAGCTGAAATTTGATTTCATACGAAAATTTATTTTTCATTATTTACAAGTGAAACGAAATTGAATTGAATTGAATTGAATTGAATTTGAAAAAAATAAATTAATTGAAATTAAAAAATTTCCCGAAAATAATGTGTCGAAACAAGCAGACAACCATTGCTAATGCAAATACAATAATACTCTTCTGAGAAGCGTCAGATTATCACGTACGCGCGATGGGTATATTTAAATTTATTTCATTTGTTAATTCAATTTCATTTCCAGGAATTCAATTTCAAATTATAAATTAATAATGATTGAAAAATAGAGAAAGTGAAAATTTTATTTTAAAGTAATATTCACCAACGCGAAAAAATTTTACAATTCAATTACTTCTCCTGTGATAGTGTTCATTCAGCATAGAGAAAGTGCTCATTTGGTTTTTATTCTTCTTAAATTTCTTTGATTAAGAAATTTAAGAAAATTTCTAGCCGTTGTTAGCAAATCTTTGACGACTTACCAGCGTAATGTTCTTCTTTTGAGAATATAGCTAGTTTTATTTTAAAAGCATTGCTAATAGAAAATAAAAAGCTTGAATAAAAGTAATGAAAAGAAGAAGAAGCTAGTTTACAATGACCAACACATATATCTGTCTATATCTATCTGTGTGAATGGAGATGAATTTTTTTTTCAAATTTAAGCAACCATAGCGAATGTTCGCTTGATTGATAGTTGGATGTAATTGTGAAATACGGAAATAAAGAAAAATGAAAGACGGAAGTGATTTAAACAGAAATTGCAATGATGAAACCAATGTTCATAGTGCCTTCTTTTCTTGTATACTTTACAAAGACAGTTGCTGCCTTACAATGCTGTCAGACAGATAGTGTACTGAAAGTCAACAAATTTATTCCAATGATGAACAATTAATCTAATCAAAAAACTTTTAATGTAGTTTTAAAATAGTTTAAAAATAGAGAAAAAATGGATTTAGCAGAATTTCGATTACTGAGAAATAATTTTTTCTGATTGTTAGTTTCTCAAAATTGGTACACTGCAAAAGAGAAGTTATTTCACAGGCATAAAATTAAAATTATTATCAAAAAGCTTTCAAAATAATTATGCACCTAAAAATGAGAGTATTGTAATTAGCAATGCTATTTTTTGATAATTATCTTGAAATTCAATGCTATCTGTGTGTGGTCTGTTTGTTTCAATTCTCTCTTCTCATACCTTTCGTGACAGCTTGCAAAAAACCCAGCTTTTTGCTAAGCAACATCCTAAGGGAAAAATCGATCCTTTTTCAAACGATTGTATTCATAATTATTATTATGTTCTTTTTGTGTTGGTTCTGGTATGAGATACCAATTTATTTTATTATACAAACAGCATATGTAAAGTATAACTTGTGTTTGAAGCAGAAAACAATGAAAACAATAAAAATTAATAGTGAAAAACAACATTTATAATTTAATAATTTAGTTTAATGTTTATTTCAAAATGAGTTTTTGCCTTTTTATAAAGGTTGTTTTTTGAGTGAAACAGTAAAAATGGCTAATTTTTCATTGATTCGAAGAAAGCAAAGCCAGCTGAGAGTAATTAACTTTGGCGAAAATATTATTTGACATTGCTAGAAAACGTCCAATTTGTTGTGATAAAAATGCAAACTTAATGATTGACGTTGAACGTGAGTCACACACACACACACATACACTACACACTTAGAGAAGATTATCAACCGATCTGCAAATCTTCTGCTAAGCTTTCTTCGGTTGGTGGTGGTTCAGACTAATTTCACTTGACAGCTCTGTACTGAACTGAACTTCAGTGTATAAAGAGTAAATAAGATAAAATATTTATTAAAACACAACAAATATGAATAAATCCATCCACTCATCTGTCTGTCAATTTATCCATTTATATGTCTTATCAGTTTTGTTTACTTTGTTCATTCATTCATTCAATCACAAATGTTCGTTTTGAAAAGTTAAAATTTTATTTGCAAAAAGGGAAAATCATTAAACAGTTTTCAAACACTGCTGCTTTGAAATGTGTAAAATCTGAAGTGATCAGTCTCGATTTAAAAGCATAATTGATCTAATCAATTTGGTGGCATTATTTTAGCAGAAAAAACTTAAAAGTAAAAAAAACACTTGATTTTGAAACAATCTTTCAAAAAAAAGTTAAAATATGAGTTGCTTTCAAAAATTAGCTACATCGAAAACTTGACGATGATTATTCTTAATTTTTTTTGTACGCGAGTCTGCGAGATATTGTGCAAAGTGATTTCAAATGTGATTGATTGAATACTGCGATCCATGGGCAAAAAAAAAAATTATTACTCTGCCGTCGAGCTGACAGCAACAATGCGTCTAACTGACGGAAGCTGGTTTGGATATTTTTATCATTTGCTAATTTCTGGATTCTGAGGATGATTCTAGAAGCGTCAGCTAGCCAGCTAGCTAGCTGGTTCTCTCTACCCAGCAAAGCAAGATTAAATTACTCATAATCGCAGTCAAAAATAGCTAATTTACTGGTAAACAATTGCTGCTCTCTCTGTCTCTCTCTTTCGCTTTGTTTTCCAAGCATAAAGATGACACTGAAGTTGAGAAAAACTCTAAAATCAGATAAGAGCAAGGGGAAATCTTTTACAATCTACCTTTATGCTTTATTGTCTTGAAATGATATAATATTTTTTATCTTTCAACTCTTCTATTTGTAAAAAAAAACAAATTCACTTTATTTCAGTATATAATTTTGAATTTTGGTTTTCTTGATGAACATTTGTTTCAATAATAATTCCAGGTGAGAAGTTGATTGAATTGAATCAGCTCGCTTAAACAATTCTTCATCACTATGCTACTTAACTTAGTTGATAAGATGAAAAATTATTTCAACTGCAGAATATACATATTATTAGTTGGTTGGAAAAATATTTTGAATATTCAATACATTTCCAGATGTTATCTATCATTTCAAAGTATGCACATCGATATATACATAATGCAATGTACTTTTTCACAATAATATTTATAATAATAAATGAATAAGAATATTATTCTTTTTCTTTGGTAAATATCAATCAGCATTGTTCAGAAAAAAACAGACATTCAAATTTTATGTTCGTGTGTACTTTACAATCGTTTGATAAATTTCACTTCATTTTAATAAAATGTTTTGGTTTTTCACTTGCAAAAAAGCAACTTCAGAACTTTCACATTATCTATAGTGTAACGGAAGAAGAAAATTCCAATATCTGTTGGATTTGCATATTGCAACCGTTTTACAAAAAGGTATTCAATAGGTATAGTTTTTGGATTTTTATTATTCAGAGTGGTTTTGACTTTGTGAATTTCTTTTTCATTGTGAACAAAAGCAACCAGCGCAAATAATGAGATGTGAATTACACGGAAAATTATATTTAGCCATTATCTGCAGCAAGTAGATGAATTGAAAAGCTAACGAAAAGTGATGGTTGGTGAATTGAAAAGCAGAGAGCTTTGTGAAATTGCACTGATGCTCTTTCTATCGTTGTATCTAGAACCTTGTTGGCCAATTACATAAATTGTGCGAATGCAAATCCGGAAGTGCAGTTTGCGGCTTAAATCAGACTAATCAATCAGTGTTGCACAATTGAAAATGGTGCATCAGCAAAATATCATCAAAATCGAACAGTCGCTTATTGAAATTACTCTCCATTTCTTACATTTCAATCATATTATGCATATAGATATATGTAATTTTTTTTAATAATGATAATTATTTTTCAAGCTTCTTTTTAATAGCAACAAAGTCTGATCTATACTGCATGCTACTGTAGAGAATTAATTAAATTCAGTGTACACTGTTTGACAATCCAACAGGGATTATACTTTGAGGTTTAATTGAAAGTTTGTTTTCCGACAACACCGCAAATAAAGCATCTCACTTGACAAACAATTATTTCCTCAATTGTATTCTAGAAGGGAATAATAACAACAATAATACTAAAACTAATAATAATCATATTTTACAGTATATAATTTATACTGTAAAATGTGAAACATTTCTATGGTGCGCAAAAAAATCAAAGCAATAAGTTAAGAAAAAAACAGTTGCTTTTCAAATGATGTAAGCATATTATTTATAAGGAGAGAGAGAGCGATAGGGGAAGGGGGAGAAGTGAACGTTTTTTGCTTAAAGGGACAACTGAAACGCATTTTCATGTGCCATTAGAGTGAACACGCAATGAGAGAAGCAAGCGTATTTTATTTGTGCCAAGCGTTCGTGTTGTCTGTTGAATTTTGGCATTGATTCCCTCGACGTAGGCTAATATCATCAGCATAGTAAAGGCTGAGATTGTAATTTCAGCTGTGCTTGCAAAGTATTTGACGTTCATTCTATGTTCAACGAATGGATAACAAAATCCAACGTCCTTACATACAATGGATATTTATACATGTGTGTTTTTCGTGTTTATTTTGTTTGTTAGTCCTTTTTAATTGTGTGCACAGAAAAATGATAGATTTAGAATTTAAATATAGAATAGAAAATTACAAATAAAAGATTGAAGGATATAGGTTGGGAAATCATTTCTAATGTTATCGTGATCTTACGATACAGTTTAGTTCCCAAAGGACCAATATGCAAACAACTGGAAAATATATCCCTACTATTTGTTTTCTTTCTTTTTATTTTTATGAATTATTCTGGTAAAATTGGCTGTTTATTGTCGTTAGTTTGCAATTGGAAAATCGACCTGCCCTGGATAAAATGGAAAGAGTTCAAAATGACTATCGTCGTCAAAGCTGACGACACGGTAATTAGCCATCGGCACCTTCGTCGAGGGAAGCTTTTACGAGCTCATTAGAAGCAACGGTTGTGGGCTTGATGCAGCCGATCAATATAATACGATCAACAACTGAAAGACTGGCTGAATTAGCGAATGACTTGTGTACCTTGGAATTTTTCAGTTGGTTCTTTTGAGAATTATACCGATCCACTTTTACCAACTTCAACCTTGTTATTTGATCAACAAACTCTCATTGAAGCTGGCAAACCAAAAAGCAGTGTCTTGCAATCTACTTTGAAGCAGTCAGTACATTTGTCGCTCGTTCATCAAAATGCTGATAACGAGACGTTTCTATTCTCCCATTGGAGACACTAGAACGGAGCATGAAGACAAAAAGCACCGACAACCTTTGGGAACGTAGTTCTCGTTTCCGCATTACGTAATTCGTTGATGACGTGTTGACAACTATTGCAAAGGGCGTCGGCACAGGGCTAAATTCCCCTCTCTGAGCTAACACCAAATAAAATTTATTCCAAATTTTTCCTCTTTCTGTTTTTTTTTCTTGAATTTTCACGACTATTTATTTGTTCAATGAAAAAAATAAAAAAATTTTCTTTAAAGTATGGCTTTGGGACATATGAGCTGAAAAATTGTTTGAATTTGCCACAAAATTAGTTGTTCTTCAGCTTTACGTATCAAACTGCATTGATTCTAATTAGAGGCACTTCTTCATTGCATCTGTCTGTTGATTTTTATTTTCACTACCGACAGCAATCTTGTTTGCTAACTTCAAAGTTTCTGATTGATCGACAAGGGCTAAGTGTTTTGCTTAAGAATAGCAGAATTAAAAAACAAAACGAATAAATAAATAAATAAATAAATAAATATACATTGCATATTATTTTTTACTAATTAGTTGGTTGAGAAAATGAGCTAAACGTTAAGCATGTAATGATGATGAGAAGAATGATAAGCGGTCAAGAGTTGCCGCTTCAGTCAGTCAAAATGAAGAACCTCGATCGATGAACGCGTTTCCATTTCGCAAATTTATCACAATTCTTCTCTGTCATTGCACTATATAGGAAGATGAATGAACGAGAAATCAGCTTCACTGGCTAATATCCATCGTGTGTCCAGTTATTTTACTCGTGCATACTTTCTTGCTGTGCTATCATGCTATATGCTAATAGAGGCTTGTTTGAAGTAAACACAGCAGAAGTTTGAAAAAAGTTTATATATTTTTTCAACTCAGTCGACCATTTTCCCCGCTGTTTTAAACTACTTCGCGTTGAGTTGAGTGAACAGCGCTACAGATGTCATCCCAATTATTTTAATATTTTTAGTAATTTTATAAAAGTGTTCTCTTTTTCATTTTTTAGTTATATATATATTAATAAAACGCTTCTTAGTGTTAACGTATTAGCGATGCACGTATGCACATGCATATCAGTAAAAGCAAAGCAGTTGATCATTTATGATCATCTTTGTCAAGAGAAAAAAGTAATAATGATAAAGAATAATACACTTCTATATGTATAGCAGTGGACGTCATAAATTAGCCGGTTAAACTGGTTAAATGTTTCAGTGTAAAGTATAATAGTGGAAAAATATTTGCACCTGTCATCCAATATTGCCACCAGTTAGCATTTATCAATATAGAATCTACCAAATTGAATCTGCTATTACAAAATGAAAATTGTTTTAAACGAGAAAAGTGTTTTATGTCCTAAAAGCTGCTAAGTAATGGAAAAAAATGACCATCCTATTAATAAATACATGATAAATTTGTTGTATAAATGTACATACGTTTATCCTTGTTTGATTTTTATATTATTCAGAAATTTATGAAAATGTGATTATAAATCTGAAATTAGCTTATTGCTACTATGTACAGGTTTTAACAGTGTAATGAAAATCAATGTTAAACGTGACGATCGAATTTGCGTGATTGTCTTTTCCTGAAAGTCGCCACTTTGCTTAATATGGTATTTAACTGTGAGTAAAATTGATTACTTTGTTTCATACGGAGATGATAAAATGGTTACGCCAAAGGAACCCAGATAAATCAAAATGGAATTCAGAAGAATTTATTCACTTACCCGAGTGTTGTCATGGTGACAATGGTGTACCAGAAAGCAGCTGGGATGCTTGTAAATGATGTACTGTAAACTTTCTTTTCACAATAGTACATGATGGTGGCAAAAATGACAATTGCCATGGCCAGAGAGAAGACCAAAAATCCCAGCTCACTGGCGCAACTTTTCAACGTGTAGCCAAGTATCCGTAGACCTTGGGAGTGGCGGGAAAATTTGAAAATACGAAACACACGGAACACCCTGAGCGTGACAAATGCACCGCTGACGTCTTTGTTGCCTTGCAAACCCAGGCCAATGTAATAGGGAAGAATGGCCACGACGTCGATGATACTCATCACGGATCTCATGAATTTGTACCGGTTCGGAGCCGCATAAAGACGCAACAAATATTCAATTGTAAAAATGATCACACAAGCGGTGTCGACGACAAAAAATTGAATGTCGTACAAGTCGCCACAGGTGATCGACTGCGTGACGGTGCCTTCGATGGATACGATAGTTTTGCAGGATACGGTCTCGACCACATTGCTGAGCACAGAGATGGCAATGAAAAAGCCGGTGACGTAATAAAAGGCCAACGCCGGGGTGCTGCTGTGGGGGTTTTCAAAAGCGCGCCACATTTTCTCCCTTATATCCAAGTTGGGCAAAATTGCATTCTTGGAATCCGTATCCGAGTGCTCTTCCATCAGACGTTCCTGATTTTCACGTTTCTTGTCTTTGTAATCTTCATAACAGCAGTCGCTGATCATCTCCGACATGATACCGAAAAAGGCGAGCTCATCTTCGAAAGCGGTCAGGCATTCGTTTTTGGGAAAATGAAGTTTGCCCGTACGGTAAAAGCTGAGTATGTGTCGAAAGAGATCCGGATCTCGATCGAAAAAATATTCATGACTTTGGTCGTCGTAGAAGAAGTCTTTCTCTTTGCCGCCGAGCAGAGTTTCGGGGAATTTTTCCAAAGTCATTTTCCAAGTTTGGAAACGACGTCCACTGACGTTGATGGTCACTTTCTCGTCGCGTATTTTCAGCTTCTCCTTCGAAGGCAAATCCAACGGCGATGCAGGAAGCGGTTGTCGACTGAGGGGTACCCAACCGATCGCTGCTGCCCTGGCAAATGGCAACCAGGCAGCCATGGATTCCATATCCAAGCACCAGTTTCAAATTGGCAAGATCAATGTCTACAAAAATCAACATTTTGCTTTCATTTTAGCGCTAGTTTATATATATATATGTATGTATATATATTTGTTTCAATGAATAAATAAGTAAACAAATATGAAAGGTGAAAAGTGAAAAGCACAAACAACAAAATTTGAGAATATTTATTTCCATTAATTGTTCTCACACTTCAAAGTTCTTCACTTACTCATGCAATCATTGCTGTATTGTATGATGTCGTATCATCTTCTCTTTGTCTTCTTCTTATTCTTGTCTCTTATAATATTTCTTTTCCT
This sequence comes from Trichinella spiralis, assembly GCF_000181795.1. NCBI lineage: Eukaryota > Metazoa > Nematoda > Enoplea > Trichinellida > Trichinellidae > Trichinella > Trichinella spiralis. The sequence goes on along the minus strand of NW_003526944.1, from coordinate 5,291,475 downwards.
CTATCACTCTCCTCTCTCTCTCTCTTTTTCTCTCTCTTGCTATCTCTTGCTTTGTGTGTATGTGTATGTGTATGTGTATGTGTATGTGTGTTTCTCTATTTCTCCCTCTGTTTCGCTTTTGCTTTCTCTGCTTCTTCTAGCTAAACGTTTCCCAGTGATCGATCTTTGGCTGATGTCGCCAGCTGCGTCCAATACAATCCGATTACTTGACGCTCAAGTGTTGGCCGGCTGCCGCCAATAGCCTCGCCAGCTGGTCTCTATCTCCTAGCCACCTCTTCTGCCATAGCAGAGCCCTCTGTTGCCAATTTGCCTCTATCACTTGGTTAATTTGAAAACTGCACCAATTAAGAATTTTTCAAAAACTCACATCTGCAATTCATCTTTTTTCCATCTTTATATAAAATTATATCATTATTTTAAACTTTTCATCTTCTCATTTGTTTATGTTAATTTCCAAAAAAAAGTTTCGAATCATTCATTCAATTTCAAGCACATGATATATTCTATACATTTGGAAATTTACATGTATATAGATATTTTTATTCTAAATTGCGTCATCAAACGTCATAAGAAAAAATTAATATTTTGAATGTTTCTCTTGTATAAAAAGAGAGAAAATAGAAAAATTCTATCATCAACCGGCTGGACATATAATGTGCTTGCATGCACATCATTTGCATTTGCGTCATCGAGCAGCAATTGACATTGCACCATTATTGTAAATTTATTAAACTATTTGCAAACACGTGCCGCAGTGTTTGACAATAAATTGACACCAAGAAGCAGACCATGCTTGAAATGTTGTTGTTGTTGTTGTTCTTAGTTCTGCTTCTGCTATTGCTGCTGCAGCATTAATGAAATCGCGTCATTTTTAATTAAAATTTTAAACTTGTCATTTTTGTTGCACCCATCCATCCGCATCATTTATTGCAAATCAACAACAATGTCAACGTGGGAGTATTAGAGCAAATTTCAAACATGCATATTCTCATTTATTCCAGTAATAAATTAATGTTTGTTTTGCTATTGAATAAAATTACTTTTTTCACTTTTCAAGAAAAAAATGAGGAAATATGTTGAAAACAAAACATTTCCCCAAATTGTTTCTTACTCTTCAGATATACAATACGAAGTTTGATTTTATACAGACCTATTCAAATTTATTGGCAAATAAATCAGCATTATTTATAAAGAAACAAAAATAACTATATATCCATATTTTTCAAAATGTATTTATTAAAATATTTTCTACAGGTTTGTTTGAGTTTTTTTTGAAAATGTTATAATTCACAATGATTCTTCAGTGTGGAAAATCATACTTGGAATAGTTTGAAAATTTAAAATTTTTTCATAATTTAAACAATCAGTTGCGAATGATAATTGAACTCTTATTTATGAATGAATATATTAATTGTTGTAAATTGTAATAATTGTTTGACGTTGCAGTGGATCTGGATAGATGCGCGGCTGTTCTGTTTGCAATCGTCAGCAGAATACTTTTTCAAATATTTAAATTGTTTTCTGTGAACTGTCGAGTAAAAAATATATCTATTGAAAATAATTGTTTGTTCTTTTTATTATGCATTTTGTTTATTTATTAATTTATTTATACGGATGGATAGGCGGAGATGACCTTTTGAACTTGAAACTTTGAAAACTTCAAATCTGCATCCTGGCTATTTTGTTCACAATTGAAATCAATAAATAAACTGCTGCACATAAATTACGTTTGGCTATTTAAAAATAAAATAAAATTTAAATTTCTTGCTCAATCTCTTTTTTTTGTGTTCTTTTTTTTTGATTTTCCAATTTATACTTGATCACGACGAACATTTGGTGAAGTAAAATAATTTTTTCAGACGTAATTTCTTTTAAATTCTTGTTTCATTTTAATTTATTAAAGCTGCTAATAACTATATACTGCTCTTTTTGACGACTTAATTTTAAATAATAATTTTTTACTACTGCAAATTCCAACGCACAGATGTTGATTTTTATTTCGCCTATTTTTTTATTAGTATTTATTTTCAACTTTTGTCTTTTTATCTGTCTGCTATTTGAAAAATTAAACGAGTTATTAGCAGTTGTCCGTCGACTATTGCATGCTGAAAATCTTGAAATGATGATGATTTTATCAAATGAATTAAATCAAGAAAATTTGCATTTCTTTGCTAATGCAAAAGTTTCAATTTTTCTTTTTTGAATAAATTAATTGTTCTAAATTTACTTTGCAATATTATGTATTCATAAATAGAAGTAAACAATTTTATTCCATTTATTCAAATCTACTGTAATATTTCCTTCTTGTTGATTGTTGTTTTCTTTATTTTCTATTGTTGATCATCAAATAAACTGAAATTGATGACGTGTCGTGCTAAATCTTTCAACTGACAATGAAACTACAAATCGTTGAACAAGCATCTCTTCTTCTTCAAGCTGAAAAAATGCTAAATTTTTAATAAATAAATAAAATAAATAATTCAATTCAACTATCTACTTGATTTGAGATGCAATCTGCTTGATATTGCATTTGACATTGCAACTTCTTCTTTTCATTTCATAATTTGGAATTATTGAAATTCACTTGACTTATCATATCCAATTTTGAAAACAATCCGAATGTGAAATATTACGATAATGGAAAAAATTTGCATAATCCCATTCCAATTACTAGTTGTTTCCCGCACTGTAAAATCAGCAGAATTTTCTCAAAGAAATAATAATATTCAGTATTTGCATGTATTTTATTATCTGTTTGATTAAGTAAGAAAAATTAGAAGTCGATTTATTAAGTTTCAGTAAATAAATCTCGCAAATCATTTTATATTATCTGAATTTTTTCCTGAAATAAGTAATGTTAATATGAATTTGAACATTATGAAATTTTTTCTTTTTGAATAAACTATTATTCATTTTTCAATTTTTTTTCTTCTACTTCTTTTTGACAACATTCATGCAATGTCAAATTGTGTGAAAAGCTTATGTCAACGGCACCACTTTCATTGAATATAAATTTATATTTTATCATAATTGTTTATTTAAAAGTTATATGATGAATTTCCGCAATGATATTTTTTTCATATTTAATCAAATTATACTTTGTTTTGCAGTTTTAGTTTAATTGAAAATTATTGATTTATCATATGCTCATAGGAAGTAGGTACTCTTTATTAAATGATGAATATTCATTGAGAAAGGAAAGAAAAAAACTCATTCAAACAATAACAGTTTGAGCATTATTCTTTTTTATTCTATTGCATATTTGTTTCTACTACTTTAAAATAGTTTTGTTATTCTTTTCTCTCTCTCACACACAATTATTATAAATATCAAAATTATTATAAATGTGATATTTAATAAATTTCATATTTACTGCTTTTGTGTAATTAATATTTCACATTTTGAATGATCATTATTTTCAAGTTCAAGTTGGTTATTTCTCTTTGATGTGCTCCATCATTTGAACCTTATTGAAATAGAAAACGTTATTATTTTTTTAGTTAGCAAAATTAGCACTTTCACATTCAAGTTTATTTTGACCATTTAATCATGCATTTTATTTTTATATTAAATTTTATTTTTTCATTGTGAAGATTGTAAGTATAAATTGACTATTGATCGTCACTTTGAGAATTTTTGACATTTTGATTGCTCTTTGGTAAAAACAAAAAATCATTTTTTTGCATCTTGTGCAAGAAAAAAAATATGGGGCAATTGGAAATTTTATGACTTTTTTTTCAAATTATATTATAGCTGTGAAAAATTGAAATTATTAAAAATGAAACATAATCAGATGAAAAGTTCACTTATCCCATTTGATTACAGTTTAATCTATTATTGAAACATATGCAAAAATATATTTATTCATAATTATGCTAATATATATATATATATATATATATTGAAGCGTGCATTAATGTAATTGAAGAGAGTCATTGATTGGAATTCGTTAATCCATAATTTAATAGTTCTCTTTTCAATCATGTATATGCGGAAGCTGTTTGGTGAATTTGAGGAATTTAATAAAACTAACGCATATATTGATACTATCATTGTTTGAAATTTGTGTTAACGTATTTTCAGTTTCGTAAACAAATTTTTATTTTATTCCAACGAAGTAAGAGCTCTTTAATGCGGATATTTAAGAAAGTTTGGAAAAGCAAGATGTTTAGAAGTGGAAAGAATGAAATTTTTTTCCAACAAAGAAATTTATTAACAAAGGCAGCTGTTTGACAATGTCTGTCACTTTGATATGGTTGTAAATAACAACAAATAAATAATTATAATAAAAGTAATTTTATACTACTCTTTTTAATAAAACGTACACTAATACGAAAATGCAAACCATTTCAATTTTTAAATTGACAAACAAGAGAAATCAATCTAAAGTTACTACCACTTCATTTTTTCTACTTCAGTTTGTAATACTTTTTAAATAAAATTTTTTTTATCGATTGTCTAATAAATTGGAAAAAAAAGTTTCCATTTCAAAATTGAATATTATGCTCTGCTATTTTTTTAATCAACTTTTGCTATTCAAGCAAACATTCAATTGCGATTTAACAGAAGCATTATAATGAGTTGACTGAGCAATTTTTTGTCACAAAACCTTAACAAATCATTTATTTTCTTTTTGTGACTTTTAAAGTTTTTTTTTGAATAATCATTTCTCGAAACAAACAAAATTTTACTCTTGTTGCACTTTACGACAATAATAATGTAAATTGTTCTTGATTTTCACTTTTGATAAAAAATTTAAATTTTCACTGCACGCTCGCTTGTCACTATTCGCATGGCATTGTGTACACTGATGAAAAATTGTAATTCTGTGATGTATATGAATTGGTAAGTTGTTTGAAAATTTTTTCATACAATTGTCTATGTTTATTTTGTCATTCATTTGTCATAATTATAAATAATTATTCTATGATAAATTCATATTACATGTGAAAATGCAATTTGTTGTTTCAATCTATTACCAGTTGTATTAAATAAATGTTATTTTGTTATTTTAGTATTTTCGTTCAGTTTTTGTATTAGTTTAAAGCAGATGAAGATGTTTAACAATGGACGCTCATTTTGCAGGAACAGTTATTTATTCCCTGCTTGTCATAATAAACAAGATAACGATTTGCTATTGGTCTAAATATTTTTCATTAATCAAAATATTAAGTGAATTGAATTGGATTGTTGAATTTAATAATAAACAGACGTTTGATTATCGAAATTAATTAAAATTTCAACGCTTTGCCTGGACCATATCACTTTGATGTAACTTCTTTTTATTATTTCATGTAAAAAAAAGCATAAACTCGTAATATTTTCAAATGTAAACTTTCATTGATTTTATTAATAATTTCAAGAACTTGTAAGTGATCTTTACTTTGATGTCGATATTGATTTTTAAAATAGTTCGTTCGTCGTTTTCAAATATTTGTTAGGCTTGGCTTTTTTTCTAAACAGACTGTTAGAGAAAAGCACTTTGAGGTATGCGTGTTTTATAGTTTCAATTGCTTGTCAGGTGAATTTTTCATGTGATTAAAATTTGTTTGTTGTTTTATTGTTCTAATTGTTGTTGAATGGGCATATTTTAATGATGGTATTGAAGAATTTCTCATGAAAATGCAAAAAAAAAATTTTCTCTATCTTCCTTTTATATATATACATAAAAGTGTTGAATTTTATTCGACCAAGCAACGTGCTAAACGTTGTTTAATGGAATTCGGCAAAAAGTGATGTTTGGCATAGTTTAATAAATTGTATGTGTGCGTGTTGGTAATGTTACGCTGCATGATTTGAAATGTTGTCCAGACAGCTAGTATTTTTGCAACAGTGACGATGACTAACTAGACTAGATGAAAAAGTCACATGACAAGTGGGATGAATCATGATTATTATTTTTTGTTTCGTTGTTTTTATTGTTATAATTTTTTCTGGATAATCTTGTTGAAAGGGATGCTAATTTTGTTGGAGGTAATTTGAATATGATAACTGAATATCACTGAATGCTTCGTCTATTTTCAGTTTGTGGAACGATCATCATACACGACGTTCTATTGCTAAACAAACAGCACGGCCTTTTGCTTGGTTGCCAGTTGCTGTTGTGGAAAGGGGTGTTCTGTCAATACTGCTCTGCTTTGTTCAAGCTTCCACTAAACGTTTTACCAGTCGTTGTCGTCAGTTTACACTGGATAGAAACTGTCAAACCGTCATGTTCCAAAGAATCTTCATCCTCACTTCTTGTCTATTTTCAAACTTCAAATCAGCATCTCTTCCCACTTCAATATGGTAAATTATTCATTTATTTATTTATTTTCTAAACATTATGTTGTTTTGTACAAAAATTCAAACTTAAAAAAACTTAACTTGAAACAATTATCAGTTTTAAAACATACTTTCAAAATATATAAATTAATTGTTTTTTTTATTTTGAAATATTTTGTAATTTTTGTATTATTTATTTTTACATAAACAGTGACACATTCTGAAATTTAAAATATACACGTCTATTTTTACATTTCACATTTGAGAAGACGTAAATTGGAAAATTACTGAATAAAATTAACTTAACTTGAAGTAATTTGGTCTGTAAATATTGATGCGAATCTTAATTTTCACCTACAATTTTGTGCGAATAGAATGAAAGTGCCTTACTGCTTACTTACATCACTCTTACTGCATTATTTCAATTGACGAACTAAATTTATCAAAATATGCAGTTTCTTTTTTCCATATTCAAATATCAACATGGGGATATTTATTTCCACATAATATAATATGTAAAGTTAAAAACTCAAAGAAAATTTCTTCGAATTGTAATTTTTGTTCATTATACTAGTGTTTTTTTTAATTTACGATGTTGTTACAATCAAATAAGTTTTCAAATAAATTTCAAAATACGTATTCCGTCATAAAAGAGGTGTTATTATTGTAAAATTATGCTTAAGAAATTTAAATATGTTTTTTTTAATTGTGTTAAGATTTACCGCTTACAGTACAATGAAAGTCAAGTATTTTAAAATTTACCAGTTTTATCTGAAATACAGTGAAGCATCGATTAAGCATTGCTATAGGCGAAATTTAATAAAACTGTTGCAAAAGTTGTTTGTCAAAAATTTCACATCAAGAAAAAAATATCATGGCTTCAAAGCAATTGTTTTTTGCGTGTTAAGTGTTATTTCATAGAATTATATAATTTGCAATAATAAGTTGTTTTTCTCATTTTTATTTTGATGCCTTGATTGGTTTTTTGATGTCCAATTTTGTGTAAATATTCGTATTTATTTTTGCAAGTATGGATCGTGTAAGTTATATACATGAAAGTGAAGATTTCTGTATAAAATTCCATTTCATGCAATTAATGTAGTTGTTTTAAAATTATGCTAAAGTTAAATGGATTAAGTGATTAGCTGTCGCTTTATCCATTCTTATCAACGTTATCATTATATTTTCTTCCACTGTTACATGTGCTAGTGGAAGTGTTTTCATATTTGATAAGGTTTCTTAAATAGTGTATTGTAAGTTAGTTAATTTATTACTTTTCTATATCATTATTTAACTGTAATAGAATACAATCATACCGAAGTTGTATTTATTAGCTAATGAATTTAATGAAAGCACAAGCACAACGCAAGGCGGTTTTATATTCTAATAGATTCAATTGAAGCTATTGAAATTTTGAATTTTTAAACATGACATTAAATCTACTACTTTGATGATTGTATTGAATATTTAGCAAGGAATTTCTTGTAGAAGTTCATTTGGGGCAGTAAAATTGATCCCAATTTTTCTGACTATTGCCTTGACTGCAAATGGTCATCAAGTTTTCTTTAAGCTGCTGGAATTTAATAAATCTTAATCATACTTCCATTTTCTAATTACGCTTTAAGCGAAGAAACGAAAAGCAAATATAATCACAGTAGAGATTTGTGAATGGTGGAAATTTTGTCCTTGCAGTGGGGTAATTTATTGATGAAACGATTTGCAAAAGTTCAAGTTTGGAAAATGTCCCAACAGTGTTAAACTTTCTCAGCAGCGCAAGTGTTCCAACTGCGGTATATCTAATGTGATTAGTGAAATGCCAATTCCAAAATCACATTTAATAGTTCAACATTTGTCTGTTATTATTATTTTTTGTAATTTTGTATAAAAATGTTTGTTTTTTAATTATTTTAATTTATATTAGTGTAAAAAGTGCATTAGACAAGACAAATGGACAGACAGGCAGATAGATGTACAATAAACAGTGTTATTGCCATTTCAATTCCAATGCGGAACTCGTTGTTGCCTGTGTGACATTCACGATTGGCAGAATTACTAATTTTTGTCGAATTTTTACCATGGAAAAATTGATCAGAAAATGCAATTTAACATAATGCTGAAGTTCAGATCAGCCATGCTTGGCTTGGTTTGGAAAGTTCTTTGAAAGCTGGCACTGTTTATTTCATTTTGCTAATTTTTTATTTATCTCAAACTGCTGTTGTTTTCATACGAAGACTTCATATATACATCTCACAGACTCATTTTGAGCTCATTTTATGACAGTGAATAAGGAAGTAATATTTTCAATAGCTCACTTCAAATAGCACTGTTTCATTGAGAATGATCATATTGATTTCATCTTTGGATAGCCTACGAAAAGCTGATTAACTTTAAATTTCATTCATAAGCTAATCATCGCCATGATCTACCCATCTATCTATGAGCAAAGTAAACCATGGATAAAAAAAGTACTTTGCTCTTTGAATAAGAGATTTTAATAATTTGTTTTATTTGATTTGATTAGATTATTTGTAAATGTTGTTGTAAGATTTATTATTTTAGGCAGTTTTAACAATCACCAATAATGGATTTGTTTTATATATGATTGTTTGCAGTATTTATGTAAATTTATTGAGCAGTTCAATTTTTACAAAGAGAATATGCAAATAAATGTCGAAATATGAATACAATAAAGCTGCGCTTTTTCATTTCAAACATATGGCTCCGCAATTTGTTATGTAGAATCCAGTTAAACTTATGAAAAATTAACAGTAGCAGTTGTTTGATGAAAGTTTATTCCAATTGTTGATAAAAATTTATGCTTTTGATATTTTTCAATTTGCAAATTAACAGTCTTTCTTGGTAGTTTTCCAGCTTTCTTGAATGTACTCTTTCTTGAATTGATCGTTGAATACGATTTATTCATTTAAAAATAAAAAGATGGAAGGGGATTTTACAATATGACTTATTTTAAATATTTATGTATTTAATTATTTATTTACAGCAGTTATTTTCAGTTTTGCAGCAAAAGTAATGTTTTTTAAAGAACAATAAATTGATTAACATTGAATACAATTCATTAAAATACAATTTCAGCAATTGTGTTTGTATTCAGAAAAAAGATTTACGATTAAAATCAATTTGATTTGATTTGAGAGATTTATATATGTATTTATTTAATGAAATTTGCATGGCTTTTTATTTTTCATTTGTATCATGTAGTTTAATTCTGTTTAATGGACATAAATGTTGATAAAATTGTAAGTAGATTTTTAAAAATTGTTCATTATTATGTTCATAGTAATTCAAAACATTCATGAAGCGTCTCATTTCAGTTTTGAAGAAGCTTTTTTATGAATAGTTTATTTAAATTCAGAGCTTTTAGTTTTGAAAATTTAAGTTGTTACATTTTAAAATTTCACGTACGCACTTTAAAATTTATAATGTATTTTACGCGTACTTTGGTTGAAATCAAAATTTTCTTATTAGCAAATATTGAACTATTTTGCGCATATTTGAATCGAGTTGTATTACAGTAATTTTAAAATTTAGCTAAAACTGTTTTTCATTAAGATTTAACATTTTTATTTGCAAGACAATTAATGTATGCTTTAGAGTTATGAAAAATAATTTATTATGTCATTTTTGAAGCATAATTTTTACTCAATCTTTACAATATAGAACCAGCAGTTTTGAAATATTTTGCATTATAAAAAGATATCAAATGGAGATAGTTATGTTCAATGAAATCTATTTTCAATAATTTGCCTGAAAGTTTCCGTTTTTTAGCTTTGAATAAAGAAAGCATAATATTGTTTTAAAATTATGCTATTTTTTTATTAATTAAATTATAGTTTTTATTTTATTACAGTCAACATATATATATATATGTGTATTTATATGTATGGGTGAAGTTTCGAAATTATATTTTTTTAATACTGTATAGTTTGATTTTCAAAAAATTTAAATTTGATCAAAAACCATGAATAATACTATTGTAATAATACTTTTAACTGTTTATATTGATTGAATTTCTTTCCTGTTTTTGGGAAACAGTAAATATATGCTTTCAATTGAGTTTCAAACTTAGACAGGAAAAGATTGAATGACTTTGCATAAGGAAAAAGTCGACTGATGTTTCCTCAATAAAAAGCAATTAGCGAAGCCGAATGACTTCGTTTAAAGTCTTGCATCGCTGACAGAAACAATGATTTCGCTTTATTCAACTTTTTTCACCTCGACATTCGCTTTTCTATCTGATTGGTCAGATTTTTTCTGACGTCGCAGCAGTGGTAGAAAAAAAGAAAGAAGCACTTGTTTTAAATTTCATGTATAAATTGCACTAAAGTTTAGTTAGGTTTTTGCTTTTTTACTTCAACGCTTTCTATTATCCCTTTTCTCTGCAACAGAATAATACTTGGCAATTTGAACTCATCTACAGCAAAATAATCTTAATCCAACGTTTGCAGGTTTATTTTATTTATTTGTATGTTTTTTAATAAGAATATTTTTTTTCAATGAGTAGATGTTTGAGTTTTAAATATTCATTAAAAGTTTTAAGGCAAAGTTTAACTTGTAAAGTAGTATTTCACGACCACTTATATCTATATATTTATATATTGAAATTGTCGAACAGTGTCAAATGTGCAAATCAGTGAACGAACGTTGTTTTCAATTGATAATTCCAATAATGACCGATTATTGAATGAATTGATGCTCTAAATTAAATTAATCTGTAATTATTAATTATTCGTATTATTCTTTTTCTGTTGCATATTATATAAAAATGCATTAGTAGCAGTTTCACATAAACAGTGAAAGAGCAGTGGAAAGAAGCAGATTAATATTGAGTTGATGATATTTCGAATTATTTGTGTTGTTGTTGTCATCAGTTGGTAGAAACTGTCGGTTTGTGCAGTAGCGCGTTGTGCTAAAAACACCCTGCTATGTGAAAAAGCTTCTCCATGCCGGTGTGTGAATTGGACCACATGGTGATCAGTTTGCCGTGGTCCGTTGATCCGCTTTGTCGTTGCTTTTGAAATTTTACTCCTCAAGTCCGCTTACCGCTCAGCGCTCATTTCCTGCCAATAGTTTGCGCTTTACCAGAAAGCTTTTTATCGACCTGATATGATTGTCATTGCCAACTCTCTTTTCCTTACTTTTTTCCTATTCGACCGAAGAATCACTGCACACGCATACACATACACACGTATATGTACTACTACCATCGTGCGGTTTCAATCGATTGAACCAAGAAAAATAGGTCTGAAATATTTTTCCCTTGCCTCGAGCTTATCCTTGTTCTTTTTGCTTATTCACATCTCTCTCACCTGGAGGCGTCGCAAGAGGCTCCAAATATTACTTGTTGGTCTCGTGTGCTTTTCACTTTCGCTTGCCAAAACAAACCAAACTTGGATCATCTTGATTAGTTGTGTTTCGAAAATTGACCGCGACCGTTCAATTAATAGCGTATAGAAATTTAAATTTCAATCTAATCGGCAAAATCTGCTTCTTTTTTTCTTCTATCTGTGTTCAATTTTCAATTATTCTTTGTTGTTTTCATGCATTCAATTTGTTGCAGTTTTCAGGGTTCATTCATCCAGTGTAAGCATGCCAGTGATTTAATGCAGAATTGATGTTGAATCAAGGAGGCGTGCTGCGTGTGAAGCTCGCTCGAGCGGAATTGTTGGATACTGAATGTTCTGTAGAATTGAGCTGTGCGATGAATATCAAAAAACGTATCAAAGAAGAAGGTGATGATGATTGGAAGAATACAATTTTTTTTTCTTCTCATCATTTAATCTTAATTTCTACGATGAAGCAACAAAAATTGTGAAATTATTCTTTTTTTCATTCTTTTTTTCTACAGGTAAACGATCAAAATTAGTTCAAGATGGCGAAACTCATTATTTGGAATGGAACAAGTGTTTCGATGTGGTTGTATGCGCTAATTGTGTGCTGCAGATATTGCTTGCCGAAGAATCCGGTCGGCCAATTGCTGATGCTTTAGTTCGTCTTGAAGATTTAATGGACAAATTTCACAACGGCAATACGGCTACAGTTTGGGTATAGTTTTATATATTTCTATTCATATTCCACTTTCAGCCGCTCATTTAAGATCCATCTCCATCCAACTGGCAAATTGTTGGTACAGTTGAAGTGGATTGCTGATCAGAGTAGCACATCTTCGTCGGAACGTTCAGGCGATGGTAAATTGATGGCTTTTGGAATTGAACGACGTCGAGGCGCTATTCGACACAATAAAGTACACGAAATTCGTGGTCATCCGTTTGTAGCTACATTTTTTCGACAGCCGACATTTTGCTCCATATGTTCATTCTTTCTTTGGTAAGCTTTTTAATTGGGTATTTCACACTGAAAAGCTTCTGACAGAAAGGTCAATATCCGGCTCTCTAGATGCTTGCTCTGGTGCTTCTTTTGCGGAAATTTGGTCAACTGGGTTGGTTAATTTGTTTTATTTTTTCACTCTATCGATCATCTTCACTAATTGACCATCTAATCTAACTTGGCTTGACCAAATATCTGTTTACTGAAATTCGTCGGTACTTATTAAAAAAAACACTGCGCTGTTAGTAGTTAAAAAATTTGCTCACAATTTTTCCTGTCTGTCGATTTGATCAGTCTGGCTGGTGAAATTACCCGAGAGAAATGTTATCTTTCTTTTTCAAATTTGAAAATGCTCAGATTTAATTCTACCATTTCGAGATGAAAATTTAATTGAAAAGAGAAAGCACAAAACTTCTAAATTGATCATTTTTATTTTATTTATTTTTCATAAATTGGGGAACATATCTTATTGCAATTTCACTTGGAAAAAATAATTCAACAATAAGTTGATGGTTGTTTATACGCAATAGTAGTTTCTTTGTTTTTACATTCAATCGAGCAATTTGCATTTCTGTAATAATTGTACTTGTGTTCAATGTTGTGCAACTATATGTGGACACGAATTTACTTAGAAATATCCTTCATAAAGTGTAATTAGCGAGCTAACAACATCAGGTGGATAGACGATGTGATAAAATATAAGCTTGAAAAAACTTCATCCCTTCACTTGTATGTATGAGGAGAAAGACTTTTCGTTCAATTGTGCAATGCTTCACATGAACTGTGCCAGTCGGTGGGCTACTGGGTTTTGGAATGTTGTCCATTTGAATACCAAAAGTCTATGCTGAGCATAATTCTCATTTTGTATATTTTGTTGTTGTTTTTCTTTGCAAAAGAAGAATCTCATCATTTATTTGATGCTTTTTCTCACTGCATTGTATTTACAACCCATTTCATCATCAATATGCAATTCTGAAAGTTCTGATCTTAATTATTTAAAACTTTAACTTAAGCTTAAATCACTACTTTGTGAATTTTTTAATTATATATGATGTTTTTATATGATAGTCATTTTATTATGGTTTCTGAACTTTTTCGATGATGAAAAAGTTCTTTGTCGAGGGAATTATTATATTCATGAGAAATAAGAATAATAATCATAACGGACAGTTTAGAAAAAACTTCAATAATGCATTGAAAAGGTGTTTTGTTGCGTATTTGTGAAATTATTTATTTGCTTTGATATTTAAGTCGCTTTAAAGCAAGAGAACAACAGAACGTAAGAAGCCTACATGGATTTATTTTCACCGAATAAAACTTTATCGATTTTGGCAATGGATGCAGTGCAACAGGAAACTTCATTTTCATTAAGCTCAATTATCACCCTGGTCGATATAAGTTATAAGCGATGGAAGAGAGACCAATGAAAAACACGATAAACGATTTTTTGTCCGTTTAAATAAATATGAAATATGTTTTTTCTTTGAAATTTGTGATGAAGAAATTTCATATTTGTCTGAAGGGAATTCTGTTTAAACTTTTGCACATTTTGCAGATTTAATATTTTTTTCTCTGATCATTTTAATAATATTTATTCCTTTTTTTCACTTGTGTGTGTGTCTGTTTATTAATAGGGGTTTGAATAAGCAAGGCTATCAGTGTCTTGTTTGTCGATGTGCTGTGCATAAACGATGTCACTCTAAAGTGCTCAGTCAATGTCCCGGTTCTGCATGGATTACAAAGGAAACAAAAGTAATTATGTTTTTTCTTTGTATCTTGTTTGAGTTTTACCTGTTATTATATTGCGCAGATGAAAAATATGCAAATATTTTGTTGGAAAATTTTTGTTCAAATCTTTTCAAAATTTTGCTCAATGAGATACGTTTTAGTATCTGAAAGAACGTTTCAAAATTGATATACCGCATCGATTTCGTGTGTACAATTTTAAAAGTCCAACATTTTGTGATCACTGTGGTTCGTTGCTTTATGGTCTTGTAAAGCAAGGTCTCAAATGTGAAAGTAAGCATGGAATTTTAGGAAAATTTTATTCAAATAATTATTGTTTAATTTTTTGATAATTCCTATTTGAAAAGTAAATTATGTATATTTATTTATTTGGCGAGCACTATTGAGCAGATTATTCATTTTTACGGGATTTTTTTTGTTCACTTGTTTGCAAAATTTTAAAATACATGATAATAATAATAATGTGGAAGAATTTTATTCTTTTTTTAATTTGTCCACTTTGCGAAATGTATATTTAAGCATGTGGTTTAAACGTACATCATCGATGTGTCACTTTGGTTCCGAATTTATGCGGAGTCAATCAACGTCAGCTTGCGGATGCGTTGGCAGATATTCGACTAAGTTCAGCTGATTTTGGTACGGCAAGTGGATCAACCGAACACATTTGCTGTACAGTTTCAAACAATTCATCTCTGAATCCGGAGAAAAAGGCTTCTTTGGCAATGTGCAAAGTCGGTGAAATGTCCAAGTGAGTCAGTTATTTTTTCACATATGATGTTGTATCTTCAAATAATAATTTTACGAATATAGTTCTTATTGTGTGTCGAAATAGCGCCTGGTTCTGTATTCTTATTTCATAAATTAATATTTAAATTATTATGTTGCTCATGATTGTGATGAAAAACGTTTCAGCATTTTTTCATCCACTCCTAACATTCTGAAGAAGGTGAAACCTTTTTTTCGCGCACAGACTTATAATCTTGAACAAAGTGATAACTGGCAGGATGGAAATAGGTGAGAGTTGCGGAGTTGTGCATACTTTTTTCCTTTAACATTTCCGCATTTTGCTGATTTTCATTATAGCTCATGTGCTGCATTGTATAAATCCAAGAAAATTACGCTGAATCATTTTAACATTTTAAAACTTCTCGGAAAAGGCAGCTTCGGAAAAGTAAGAGTTTCAGCTGTTTTTTTGTGAATGATCAAGTAATTCACAATTTCAAAGGTAATGCTTGTGGAGCTGAAAGCCAAAGGACAGTATTATGCAATGAAATGCTTGAAGAAAGATGTCATTTTGAATGGCGAAGACATTGAGTGCACCTTCATTGAACGTCGGGTACTGATTCTAGGTCAACAATCACCTTTTCTGACTAAAGTGTTCTGGTGCTTTCAGTCTCCAGTGAGACTTCGTCATATATTGCATATAAATAATCTCTTTTCTCGGCAATTTATCTTTAAAAAAATATTTACCTTTTTGAGGAATATGTGTTCTTTGTAATGGAATATTTAGCTGGTGGTGATTTGATGCATCATATACAGCGAATGAAGAAATTTGATGAGCCTACAGCTAAGCAAGTTTCCAGTCTTTTACTGCACGTGACATGATCAATACGGTGAGTTGGTTTTTCAGATTTTATGCTGCTGAAATACAATGTGGCTTGGAATTTCTTCACTCTCGAAATATTATATATAGGTAGGGATGAGATTTCTTTTTTTATATATTTGGCATTATTTCTTTTTATTAATTTCAATTTTAAATGTTCATCGAAATAGAGATCTCAAACTGGACAATGTGCTTTTGGACGTAGAAGGTCACATTCATCTCACCGACTTTGGCATGTGCAAGACGGAAATGAACCGAGAAAACGGGCTAGCTAGCACATTTTGCGGAACTCCGGATTATATTGCACCAGAAGTAGTGGAAAATTATCCGAAAGCAGGTTATCATTTTCATATTGATCATATTTTAGATTATCAAAGGCAAATTGTATTCTGAAGCTGTGGATTACTGGTCGTTTGGGGTTCTTTTGTACGAAATGCTGGTTGGTCAGTCACCTTTTCACGGGGAACGAGAAGATGAACTGTTCGAATCAATTCTCAACGAGCAGCCCGTTTTTCCAAAAACATTAAGCAGAGAAGCTGCTCGTTGTCTGCATGCAGTAAGCATTTGCATTTGAAAACTCACATACAAATGAGAGATTATTTTTCAGTTATTTGATCGCAATCCGTCGACACGATTAGGAATGCCTGGCTGTCCGCACGGTCCTATACGTTCCATAACGTTCTTCCGTTCGATAGACTGGAAGAAGATCCAACAACGTCAGGTTGTTCCTCCTTTTAAGCCAACAGTGGTAAGTCAGTTTTGCTTTACTGTTGCTGATTTGCTAGCATTCATTCAGTTGCATGTGTTTTTATCGAATGTTGTTCTAATACCATCATTGGATTTAATTGCAGTTTTAATTTTACTAATTCGTTAATGTTTACGAGCAATGTTCGACATTTTCATTGATGTGCTTACTTGTATGATGAAACAGCGCAACAAAGAGCAAGGACTGTTGCAATGCTTAATGCATGAGAAAATTAATTGTTCAATCCTAAATGCAATTTTCGTTGATTATGGTGTAAAATATACTGCATGTATAAAAGTAATGAAGTGAAATTAAAATATTTCGTTTATTATTTTGTATAATTATGTGACATTAACCGTAAACAAATAATTAATGAACATTCAGAAATCTGCGGCTGACGTAAGCAATTTCGATGATGATTTTACAAGTGAACAGTCGACGTTGACACCGCTTGATAGCCAGTTGTTGGAATCAATTGATCAAGAACAGTTTATGAATTTTACATACATCACCAGTGAAGTTGATTGGCCTCAATGAAACAAAGTTGTTCAAAGAAAAATGTTCAGGCAGTAACATTTTTGGTCTCGTTCAAAATTTGTTACTTAAATTTTCTACACTTCCTTCACTGACATCGCCCATTTTATATATAATTTGTGTAAATAAAATATTTTTGCGAAATACCGTTACTTTGCTATTTCCGGGCAAAATTACAAGCAAGAGTCGAAAAACGATGCATCAATCAACATGAAATGGCAATGAATATGGTTTTTTAGTATTTTTGAAACACCTCTTATTAATAACTATTGTTTTCAAATACTGAACGCGCTGTTTTCCCATTAAAATAGCTGACAACGTATGCTACGTGGTTTTGCTGGGTGTGATGTATTTTTTGTTACAAAAAATTAAGCATTATTCCACTGATTTATGTTGCTGATGATGATGATACTGGTGCACACGGACGGTGGTGATTTCAGCAACGTACAGTGCTAAAATACAGTAATATACTGTTTTGAACAGTAAAACTTTCGTTTTCTAAAGTAATATTTCTCATATAAAATAAATAAACTTAAAATTGAAAGCCATCTGAGAGAGAATAAGATTTGTTTCTATATAGATTAGAAAATATTTTTGAAATATTTGTAAAATTGCAATAATTAAAAAACCGAAAAATTTGACAAATAAAAAAGTAATTATGACATATTGAGTGAGCAATGCGATTGAGCAGTAAAGCTTTTTTGCATCACAGTTTCAATATTATATCTAATCATTATATTTTTTAAGTTAATTATTAGCATAGATTAAAAAAATTACAATTCAATTTACTTTTAATTTGAATTACTTAATTTGATGAACTTAATTTTCAACATAATTTGTATACGGTGAATTAAGTGATTTCATTTAATTTCTTATGTTTTATAGCTGTGGAATAGCTAATTTGCAAAATAATTTTTAATTTTTTTGTTGATAAATTTATATGAAATAATAATTATATTTATGAAAAAGTTTTTATTGGAGTAATTTATCGCATACTGTTTACGATGCGATACTGTTTAGGTGAGAATATGCATTTAACGTTGCTATTGAGTTGATCATCTCCTGATGGCAGTTTTCAGTTTTATAACTGAAAGGAATTGATTTTTAATTGACTTCGTAAATGATAAATTTACCCATGAATTGTCACACTGACTGTGATTTATGTTTATTTAGGTGTCAAATTGCCATTTTTGTACTGTTGTAGATCATGATATATGCTGCTTGAATTCAATGAATGCAACTCAAATTGCATTTTAAGATTTACAGTAAACATTATGTACTGTTGAATTATAATTTTCTTCTAGTTTCTACGGGCTATATGGACGATGATGGATACTTCAACGCAAGCATTTGCTGAAAGAGGAATGGAAGAAGTAAGTTTTTCATAAATTTCCAATGTAAAAATTGAATTTTTTTTACGGAAAATGTAACCTTTAAAATATTAGTTTTTTTCTCAATTAAACTGTAACATGGATCAATTGCTCAAGATTTGTCTTCGTATAAGTATATGTTCTTAGGATCTGTATTTGATAAAGCGATATTCGAAGATGGAATTGTTTTGTTTTTCCCTATACATTAGAAAGTTTCATTAATTAAGCAATTTTCTTTTAGGGAAATAAGTATAAACTTCTCCATGATCAAAGAATTTTTTGGCCGAACAGAGATAAAACGTTATCCAACATTGTTACACCTGTGGTGCCAACGCATCCCCTGAAGCGGAAACCGTTTTATGATTCTTATGAACACGAGTTTTTCTGTGCCGTCGGGTTGATATCCTTAATTGCTATTGGATATTACATTTATCGCAGATATCGTTAATGTTGTTTATTATCAGATCTATTTATACTGATTGTACATTGCAGTGTGTTGCAACATTGTTGTTGCACTTTATATATATGCGAAAAGTAACGTTTCTGATGATACGTAACGTTATAATATATATGGAGCTTTAATGAATGCTTTAGCAAATGAATTTATTTTGTTTTTTCATACTATACCTGGCATGTATATTGAAATATTGTAAATTGCTTCCATGGCTACACCACGGAAAAATAAAGATGTACATGACAAAAAATAATACAAGCACATTAAAAAGTAGATGCAGAAACTTTTGAAAATAGAAATTCAATGAGTAATATTTATATTGTATGGAACAGTAATAATGAAAAATCAGCATTTTCGGTTGGGATCAGCGGATAAAAATTTCATGGCACTGTCCTGTACTGCATTGCTCTCTTAACGTTTTGAAATTCAAAATTGGCGCATCACACTGATAATGCTTACTTTTCACTGCTACTGTGCTGAATATTGCTTCCATTCACGAGTCGTTAATCGCAATATTTCTGACAACATTTTTTGCATTACACAATGCACAGTCTACTTTAAAATTCTCATATAACGTATTTACTGAGAAAAAATAATAATTTTAATTGTTTAAAAATAAAAAATCACCACAGACAATCGTGCTAAATTTGTCATTTGTGACATTCAAGTACTTTAAGTACGGTAATTTTAAACGGTGTCATTTGTTTTTGTAGCGAGCCGTTGGTGTAGTCGATATCTTCTGCTTTATTATTTTTTATATTTTTTAATGATTTAAATTTATTTCCACCTGACACTGAAGCTGTTTATTAATATTATAACATTCACGTTTTATAATTGCAACAGTTGCATTTTATTGTTTGTTGTTGTGTAAATTTTATCCGTTTTGTGATGAACGATTGCAAATCCACGGCAGTTGAAGCTGATAAAAGACTAACCGTCAGCAGTTCGTTTCGATGGCGTGTCGGTTATTGGTTGACGCCAAAAAAAATTAAAAAGTTGCAATTTGAACGATTTATTGAAAAATGTCGGTAAGTGACCAATGGTAAAATTTGCTGTGATGTTTCTAGTATGTAGCATTTCTAAAATTATTGTTGTTGTTGTTCACCTATTTAATTTTATTTATTTATTTATTTTAAAATATTTATAAATGGTTTTTAACTAGTAAAATGTTTGAAATCCATATTTTTGAAACTAATTTTACCTTTATTTACATATTCAAATCAAAGCAGCACTGTACAACAAAGTTGAAAATGTTTATATATTATATAGATTATTTGTTTTTGAAATTGTTAATAAGATGATACTGAGAAATTAGCGTTTTATTTTTTTTAAAAGTATTTTTAATCTTTAACATTGTTATTTATTTACATGCATACTGATACGTGTATTTGTTTTAGAATTAAAGGAATCGACTTAATTCAAGTAAGTGTTTTTTTCATATTTTATAATTTGTTTTTCTGCATGTGTAATTTCATTAAATACCTGTTGATCATTATTGTGATATATATATTTTTTTAATTATGAATCTGAATATCGGTAATATTCATCCTAGATGTAAACCAATTTTTAATGAAAATGTTTCAACTGGTTGCTGTTAATTAGTTATTAATGAATGAACCTTTTTGGAAAAGAATAGCTTTTCGTTTATTTCTGCCACTTTTATGATTCACAACTTGCGAAAAGTATGAATGATATTATGTAAAGAAGTTTTTTTATTGTTTTTATCAGATTTGAAAATTGATGATTAATTTAATTGAAAATTTGTGAAAAAGCAAACCCTGTTTGCAAATGTCACAGTATTTGAAATGCAAACTGCACTAATTGCACCGCGGGATTAAAAAAAACATTTGACACAGAGTGTAAATGTTGGGAAAAGTGCACTGTTGACTTTTGTAATTAGAAAGTCATTACTCAGTTATGAGTGAAAAATTCTTTTCCCATCTTAGCCGTAATTCTTCGTTTCATTTTATGCCAGGCATGAAGATGTATATTTTGTGCAGATTGATTTCGACGAAGACATAAGTAACCAGTTGGATGTGCACGCTATAATTCACAAAGTCTCTGATTTTATTGTTCAAGCAAAAGAAGGCGACCAATATGCTGCTTCGGTTGTCGAAAAATTGGAGGTGAATTATACATTTTTGATAATATTTTGCGCGTTAAATGAATCTTTTGTTCAGAAATTTGAAAAAGAGCATCCAGAAATTTTGATGATTGATTCAATAGCAGCGTTGCGTGTTTTATGCAATCGTTTTGATCAGTATTCTTTGATTAAAGATGTTTGCGGTTCAGGTAATTGGGCAGTTCGCAATTCAATACAATGTCATTTACTTGCATTTTAAGGTCCTGTACTTACTCCGCACTTTATTTTGTTATCCGACAACAACTGCAAAGCGAATTTGTTAAAACTAGCTCAAAGTGGTATCACTTTTCCATTTGGTATGTATGCAGTTTAATTGTTTTAATTTTTATAATTAATTTTTTTTTTAATTTTTAAGTGTGCAAACCTGTTGCTGCTCATGGAACTGAACTTGCTCATCGAGTAAGTTTGCGAAAGTATTTTTCATAATTGGAATGAAAAAAAAATTTTTTTTAAAGATGCAACTGATTTTTGGTGAACACGGCATGAACGATATTGAAACTCCTTGCGTAGCACAGCAGTTTATTCCTCACGACGGCGTTCTGTACAAAGTATTCGCTGTGCAAGACAAGATTTTCATTTCAACGAGGCCATCGTTACGTAATTTCACAAGTGGAGGTGAGACAGACAGACAAAATTGGAATAATAAAATTTTAATATGTATTTTAATTTTGAATGCAGAATATCCGACAGTGATGTTCGAAACTCAGAAAATTTCGAAAATTGGATGCGTATCAGAGTTAACCCAAGTAACGCCAGTGTCATATTTTTGGATGTACTGTTTTGTTTTGCTTTTTAATAATTGTTGCACTTTTAGAGAGATAGTGAAGTTCATCCACCGGATCATTCTTCAATGTTCGGTGATGCACCTCGAAAATTGATAACTGAATTCAGCCGTCGAACGGGCCTTTCTTTGTTCGGCATGGATTTAATTGTAGAACAAACGACTGGTCAATTATTTGTCATTGATGTGAATGCTTTCCCAAGTAAGTGTGATCATTAATTACAGAAATTTTCATATTAAATGTTTTAAGTTGTAACTATTTTTCAGGATTACGGTAAAAATGTAAAATTCAAGTATTAATTTTGTAATTTTTTTTACTGTACTTTCATTATGATTAAGTTATTATTGTTCGTTGTATTTTTTGTCTGTGATATTCCAATTTAGTCTGTAAGCGATTGGTAGCTTATTGTGTTGTTTTCAGGTTATGATTCGGTTCCAGATTTCCACAATTTGCTCTGCGAATTTTTACACGAATCATTGCAAAAAAAGTGGTCACCGCAGATTGCGAATGCGGATGCGAAGACGATGATTGATTCTGGTATTGGAAGTAGCGGCGCTGATTCGGATAATTCTGATTCAGAGAAGAAGCTCAAAGCGATACGTTTACGTGCAACGCATGAACGTCGAACTTTTTCGTCAGATTCAGGCTCTTTGGCAGGCTCAATGTCATTGATTGCTTTTGAACCAGATCGGAACCGTATTAAACGATATTACGGTATTCCGAAGGCGTGCAAATTTCCGACTGGATCGGACTCCACTGTTAGTGAACGTTAATTTTAATATTTCTTATTATTTATTATCGACTACTTTCAACTGAATTTTTTTTTCATTTATTTATTGTACTTGTTTTCGACAGCTTTGTACCAACTTTCATTGTAGGAACTTTTTAACTTTTTAGCATTCCATTGATTGGTAATAATGTTTAAAATGAAATTTCTTGCGGTCGCAGGGTTTCTTTTTCCGTGTGGATACGGGAGAAGATTGGTATTTCACTTTTCATATCTCAGTGATTTTTTTCTTGTCCTGACGAGTCAATTTTGTATTGCTTTTGATTTGTACGTTTATTTATTTGGTTCTTGCCTGTTTTTGGACTCATGCTAATAGAAACAATAAGTTTTCTACTGCTTGTTGTGCTGATTGTTGATGCAAAATTTGAACTGTTCATTACAGATATATTTACTTTTATTTATTCAAATTTGTTTATATTATTATTATTATTAAAAATTCAGAATTCTAGAGATGATCTGTTCGAAATCAATTGTCGATAGTGCTTGGGAAACGTTGGATCCGAATCCAAATGTGCACGAACTTTTTGTGCAGTTCAATGATATGTTTTTTTGGGGTGCGTTGTCGTCGTGCGAAGTGCGCTGGAGTTCAAGAATGACATTGTAATTGTGATGTTGTTATTTTTCATTTATTTATGCTGACGTTATTCTTTTGGAATCTTAGATGTGCAGGGGTGTGTTCTTATGAAGGAAAGTATGGTCTTTGTTCAATTCGTCTCAGTCAACCGTTGCTGAAATACCGACCCCGTAAGGATCTAGTTGAAACTCTTCTCCACGAAATGATTCATGCTTATTTGTTTGTTACGGAAGGGAATAGGGTAAGTAAGCCCGTAAATGGCCTGAAATTGCAGTCCGTAAAAGAAAATCATTCAATTTATCTGATTCTACTAGGATCGAGATGGACATGGACCCGCATTTCAGAAACATATGCATCGAATCAATTCAACGGCCGGTACAAATATTACCGTATTAACAAGTTTATTTGTTTTCAAGTCGTTTTTTTTATCTTTCATATAATATAATTTTCATTTCAGATATATCATAATTTTCATGATGAAGTGAACGTACATCGTCAGCATTGGTGGCGTTGCAACGGAAAATGTCGCTACAGACGACCATTTTATGGATGGGTGAAACGTGCAACAAACAGGGCACCTGGTCCGTATGATTTTTGGTGGGCAGAGCACAAAAATTCTTGCGGTGGGACTTTTGAAAAAGTCAAAGAGCCCGAAGGTTATCAAGCAAAGCAAGCTCAGAAGCAAAAAGCTACCGTTGACAAACAGTCGCCAAAAGTGGAAAGCGTAAAATTTCCAGGCAAAGGTTATTCGTTGTTGTCTTGGATGGAACCAGGACCGTCGTCGACCGAGACAACGACAGTGAAAAACCGACTGCATGACAAGCAAGCTGAACGTGAAAAGATCGTGCCGAGTCCAAAAAACCTTAAGCAGACTGTTCTCTTTCCTGGCCAAGGATATTCCTTGATTAGTGGAAAACGTGAATCGAGACCCATTTTTGCAGAAACGGTACCAAAATTGAAGACCCAAATCAGCAAAATTGTCAACGAAGACACTGCTTCAAAGTGCTCTTCTGATCCTCCCATGCACGCTGCTATTGGTGAACCATTAACAGAGCAACAGGACTTCCACGAAAATTCAGTAAAAAGGCAAAATAATACGACAAATTTTATTCAGTTAAGTACAGATGACGTTAATTGTCCAAAATGCAAGCATCTCGTTCACATTCAGTACATCAACGAGCATTTGGACTATTGTTTAGAGTTCGAATGAGATTTCTCATTCGCTACAATTAGATTACTTTTTTTACCGATTACAATTGCAAAAAGTTTTATGCATTTAATCTTTCTACGTAATAAGAAATAAACCGCATTTTTCATTCATGAATCACTGGAATATCTTTTGGCTTGCCTTCCACTGCAGGCGGTGGATCGTACGGCGCTTCAATAACCAACTGCCCATCAGTTGAATATTTGCACTCCACTGTTTCAGCTTTGACGCCTTCGGGTAAGGTGAATTCGCGCTTGTACTCATACTTCGATTCCACATCATCTTGTTTTGAATGTTGTTTAGCTTCGAAATACAACTTATTACCACTAGTTTTGACATTAATCTCTTCTGGCCTATCACAAATTAAATACAACAAACATTATTATGTACTACTATTTTGATACAAAATCACACATCATATCATGATCAAATTAAAATACATTAAGTACTACAGATAAATGAATTAATATGTATTTTTTTGCTGAAAAAAATGAAAGAAATTCACAGTTTTACCAAGTGTAAAATTAGCAAAAGGAAGTCTTTGTTGCTTACTTAAATCGAGAAACATCAAATCGCAGTTTGAATTTCTTCATTCCATTCTCTTCGCAAATGAATGGCTCATAATAATCTTGAGCGTTGAAAAATGGTCTTGGAAAATAATGGAAAAAACTATTCATTTCACGCTCAAAGCGTCGCATTTCTCGATCAACAGTTCGACTGAAATCGCTAAGCGGTCCGTCCCACCATCCTGGACGCCACAAACCCATTTTGCAATTCCGTTGCCAAACCCCTGGATTTCCAATCAGGCGCAAAAGTTGCCCAGCAAAACGACTACTTGCCATTTCGACACAAAACTGAATCCTGCTTATCGACACTCAACGTGTTAAATGTGGAAAGATGCCTTACTGTCAGATTGCATCATACTTTATGCTTAGGTACGTTCTGGTAAGTAATGGCATGTGGCAACAATCTTAACTAAATTATTTTTGATAAATAGTTTTTTTCAACTATAAATCACATTTAATGTGCCAATTTATAATATTTATTAATTTAAAACTGAAATCATGAAAATTGTACTTGCATTTTATTACAGTATAAAAGCTGAATTCTTAGAAATTTATGATGCAAATAAATTTCATTTCGCATCAAAATTTAAAATTAAAAAATAAATTTTCATCTTTCAAGCTTTTTTTTAAAAATAATCAACCTTTAAGTGGGTATAAAGTTGCATGATTTAACGTACGATAAGTGAAATAAAAATATGCAAATATTGAAATTGAATTATGAAACTGATTTTTGTATGTTTACATCGATTCGTGTGTCATTTCAACTGTAATAAAGTAATTTGGCTAAAATTTTTGCCAAGAAGCAAAATTTTTAAAGTAAATGTTTAGAAGAATGATTGATGATGAACAACGAATTTCAGTTTCAAAGTGAAAAACCAATTCCATTTTTGGTGAATGTTTACTGTGACGTTATTATTCAATTTTCAAAGTTCTTTGTTTTAAGGTCGCTTTGGTTGCTTTGTACAGAACCCGTTCCAGTTGAGTATTATGTGATCAGACTTCTGCATCCCACATTTGGTATGTGCATTGTTTTTTATGCCTAATCATGTTAGCCAATCTTTACTATTTTTATTGGTGAAGATTCTCTATTCATCATTTTTAAATGAATTAAATGTTGAGGTTTTACGGATATGACAAATGTTAATTATTTGGCCCGTTAAAGCTTTGCTTGAATTCGGCAATCAGTTTTTCTTTCACAACTGTCAGTTTTTGACATATATTTATCATCAACCTCATGAAATAGACTTTTCAGTAAGTGAAATGTCAGTATGCTTATATATCAGAAAAGTGTTTTCTTTTTATTATCTTATTGCAAATTCCAGTCATGCGTTATGTTGACGGTTGTGAAGTGCCATTCTTTTCTTTTTAATCGCTTTTGCATACAGACAACAGCTTTGCCTGTAACTGCTCATGGACCTCATTATTTATTTTGTTAACGAATGTTGCTTATCAGTGTTTGCTTAGCAGCGTTCAACATATAGCAGTGCATTCACAACATATAATGCGTTAGTATTGTTTAATTTGTTGCTTGATCGCAACGTTTAACGCGAAAATTGATTTAATTTAATTTAATTTAATTTAATTTAATTTAATTTAAATATATTCTTTTCTTCTAATTCACAAATTAAACCAACTTATCCAAAGCGAAATATATGCCTGTGATGAGAGTATCAATCGATCGATCAATCAATATCGAGGCATGTAAAAATTTTGTAAATTGAGTAGTATTTTCTTTAGTTAGTTTTCACTTTATCAGAGTTGCTTCTTTTGAATGGTTCTATGAAAAGCAGAGTACCACCAAAAACTAGAGCTGTGCCTATCCAATGTTGTACTGTGAACGGACTGCCAAAAAGCAATATTGATGATATCAAACTAATAAACTTCCGAATGGTTATGACTAGTGTGACGGTGAGCGTTGAACAACTGGCAGTCAAGTAATAAACAAATCGAATGCAAATATATCTATAAGAAATTATTTTAAAAATTATTTCCTGTGTATATATTTGAATTTGCATTCTTACTGTGCGATATCGACTAGAATCAGTAACAGCCAAAGATGTGGAATATCTAAACCAATCCACGGGAGATGGATAAGCTCTGAAAATTTTAATGCAACGATTTCTTTTTCAGAAATTCAATTCATTTTACCAGATCGATTAAACACATTTATATGTTTCATAATATCTTTGTAGAAAAGTAGAAAGCCGGGCAAAGATAACATGTGCTAAATGAGAAAATTTGGTATTTATATTTACAAAGATTTTGAATGAATAACGTACAACGAAGAACATGGCTTCGCGGGGATGTTTCCCATACTGACAGTACAGCTTTTCTTGGGCTATGCCTAATGCAGAGGAGAATACCAAAGCAAATGTCAACATACAAACGCCTGTAATATAAAATTTTAAATAAGAAAAAAACTTCTCTTTAATATACCTATTAGAAGATGCTTGTTATATTTTATAGTTTCATTTTCTTGTAGACTTTTTGGAGATGACATCTACAATGAAGGGATTAGTTATTCTGCTTATATTAATTGTCATTTTTATATTTCTGTTTTTTTGAAACTAACTACAGCTAGCGCGAATACAATTACAACCTGTTGTAATAATTTGAAACTTCAGAACTATTTAACTTTGATAATACGAAAAATCTTGACATGTGTAAGTTGATTTTTCTGACCTACATTCTCTCAATTATATGCTGTTTTATTAATTGTTAACAGAAAAGAACCATGTACCATGGAAGCATTGTATGTCGCAGATGTGCAAATCATAATACCAGCAGTGATCATCAGGACTGAAATGTATTTAACCCATGAATATCTTTTATTTAAAATCCAGACACCTAGTAGCAAATTTGTCATTAACGAACCCTGAAATAAATATAAATAAATGAATGAATGAATAAAAATTATAGTAACGTTAAATTTTAATCATTACCGATCTAAAAATGATATGCAGTGGAACAGGTATGTTGTAGGAGAGCGCTTGGTTGTTTATAACATTGACAAGAAAAAATAGGATTACAATTTTCACATAGGCCCTTAAATAATGTCAGCTATTTTAACTCAGATTCACAATTTTAAATTACTTCAAAGGAATTTGTGGTTTTTGTATAATAAACTGTGGATTTGATACCAATCCTTCCATAGTTACAAATAGAAATGTTGAAAAGGTCATTAAATTCATGCATTCAGGATCTCGTCTAAAATAGATTTTATTAATATTTAAATCAAAGAAAATAAATATCAAATATTACCTAGCCAGTTTTTCAACAACTACCATACAGCCACAACAGCTCACAAGCACCAATGAGGCAGTGGCCAACATGTTGTAAGGTTGTGTAGATTTCAACGTAGAATATTTATTCCATAGACGAAATAAATATAACTGAAACAGAACATATGGTATAACGGTAAAATAAATAGTAATATATGTTATATGATATTTCAGGGAGAGTGCATGCTTTTGCATTAATGAATTGTTCATTGATGGAAATAACTACCGGCAACACAATTTGTTTTGAAATCATATATTATAAAATTTCACCACATCAAAATGCAATAAAGGAAATTGCAATCAGAAACCATTTACTGCTGGTTTTTGAAATGTAAAAATTCAAAAGATAGCTCACAAATGAATGTTCAAGTTTTTTCGTTGCTTTTTTCAACTTATTTTCTGTTAAGAAAGGTTTAATGTTGAAACGAATGAATCTAAATGTAATAAATAAGAATAGTGAAATCAGCTGTTTAAGCAGTTAATTTTTCAGGCATGCAAAGTTTTGTTTTTCCAGCCCATGGTTTTTTTATATTTACAGGCCATGTTGATTTATTACTTTTTCCATTTAAGGTTTTAGTTGCAGGGGAAAATAATTTTCACATTTTAAAAAATCTTGTTACCTATACGTTCTTTAAGTTTACTATAAATACCATGGTAGTGATTTTTCTGCACGAGAAAGTTATTAATAGGCGTGATTCACTACAGTATTTTGACATTCAAGTTCATTATTGGCTTTGTTGGTTTAGTTGAATTAGTTCAGTGCTTCCCAAACTTTTTCAGACAATCGCCCCTTGGAAGGCATATATTTCATCGACGCTTCTATAAATCGATGCCAAAAAACGACGCATTTTAAATTGTACTATTTATTCAAATATATGTCAATATAGTGTTCATGCAAAAAAAATTATATGTCGAGAAAATGATTAATGTGAAGGCTGGGCCTGGTGCGTTGTGACTAATCTGGCTACATTGGACTCTATGTGAGTAAGAAACAGTCTTAACCGCCCCTTTTTGCGATTTGCAGTCGGTCCCTGTTTTTCGTTTCATGATCAATCACCACACTAAAGCCACGTTCCACTACATTTGACGATGGAAAAGCAGGTAGGAACTTTTTTACCACTGCCCATAAACCAGAATAGATGTCTGCAGTTTTATCCTGCAACCAGAAAGAATGATATCCGTTTTTAAACGTGAGCTTTAACTCTTCGTTAGTTTGTAATTCAATAAATTCCTATTGTAGTTTCATTTTTGTTTCATCATTGCTCAAAAATGGGTCTGTCACCCAATTTGGAATCTTCATATTGAGAACATGTTGAAATCTTTCTTGGAAGTCTTTGTTTAGCGCATCTAAATGATCACAATGGTTTCTTTTAAAACGTTGTAATATTTATTTATTAATATTAGATATATTAAAAGAATTTTCCATTTAGGAATTTTCTTGGTTAAGCCATTGTGTGAATTGATTTTGAAAAAGTGATAGTATAGCAACAGTTTCGAATGAGATTCAAATCGCGTTCGTAGAGCTTTTTATATTCATCAAAAAAACAGTTAGCAAGTGTTGAACAGCTGAGAATATTTGAAATTCCATCGAAAGGTTTAATATTCGATTTACGACAGCATTGATAATCATCAAAAGCAAGAATCACAATTAGACTTACACGCTGTAATTTAAGCATAATTAAAAATAAGGTAGAAATTCAGCAGTGGCCGAAAGTTAGAAATGAAGTAATTTGAACTTCTGATAGCAGTTGATTAGTCACGTTATTTTTAAATAAAAACAACCGGTAACTGTGGTAAGTCAGAAAACATGAGTTTTCACAAGATACAAAAAAGAAAACCATACTGATGTGTATAAAATATTGGCTAGTTATCAGCCACAGTCAGTTGTAGCGTGAACGAGATGTATTTTTCTAACTGAAATTTTTCGGCAGAAATTGCAACGGCAAACAGATTAAAAGGTAGACATTAGAAACAAATAAACAAACATTAAACAAATTAATACCGAACGAGACATTCGTAGAGGCAATGATAATGTTTGAAGACGGCAATGATTATTAGTGGGAACCAATAAGCAAATGATAGGCAGGCATAATACATGGGCAGTAGTAGTACGTGGGTGAGATAATAAATACGCAGTGATGAGGTGATCAATAGATACATGAGTTAATGGAGTAATGCAAATGTTTTTGGTTTTGTTTTTTGCTTTTGGCTTGATTTTTTTCTTTAAGCACTGCATGCTAGAATTGGCATATTGTCATTTGAAGATCTGCAAAATTTTGTATCTGCATGAACAATTAATTCTAAGCGTTGGTGCGTTCGAACAGCTGCTGCAACGGTCGCAAAATATGTTTTACCACTGAAACGGTCCAACCTTGACCGATCAGTTTTTGTCGTTTCGCCGGCGGAAGACCTCCAACATCGGTATAATGCGACGGTAAACCAAAAAGCCTGCATAAATAGGTATGTTGGGGAATTTAAATTTATTGGCATTATTCTTTACTTTTCTATTTCTGTAATCCATAATGTATCCGGACGACCGTCCATTTCAATTGGACACAAAGAAAATGTTCGACCTTGTTTTAAACTGTTTGTTCGAGTAGTAATAGTGCGTACTTTGGACATCTGTAAAATCAAATCTAAGCAATTCATATTTATGAATAACTGTAAGTTAACTTTCAAATAGATAAAACCTGTTGTGTTTCATTTGTGTGGGATTACAGAATTAGTGTTTTACAATAGTCTCCTCACTGTCTTTTCCTCTAATGAAGAAGTTATAATGAAGTTATACAGCCTATAACTGTGCCTGCTAATTTGCTAATTACTTGATTGATAATGAGAAAATGAAAAAGCTTCATTAGTAATAGTCATAGTAATGGCTCCCTCATATTTTGAATGCTCCACTCAAACATAGCCTCATCATCCCTGAGTTAAATACTTTAGACTTTCGACCGCAGTTGGGTGTTAGGATATCATCTAAAACTGGCGCTTTGTCTTCTTCTACGATAAAGTCAGTCCTGTTTCAAAGAAGCATTAGCAGAATTATGAATTTATTTTGAAAATTTGAAGAATAATTATTACCTGTACATTCCTGGGATATTTCCCCAAAAGTAGCGTGCTCGATTCTGTGCGGAAAAGAAACGGGAATCATACAAAGCGGGTGGTCTCTGTATAAAGTCATGTGCAAAATGTACGTGAGTGACATTTTTTCAAATGCATTACTTTTGTAACTTACTCCGAGAAAACGGTCAATAACTGTTTTGTAACAGTCCCGCATGCTGGCTACATTTTCGAAAAGCCAAAATAAGTTGCGATTCAATTTTGAATTGATGCAGAGTAAATTTTGTAAAATGCGGAAATATTCGAAGAATAGAATTCCTGTTCCTTCAGGATCTGAAATATCGCATGGTTGAAACAAAATCCAGTTGAATTGTTTGCTTATTGTAACCATATAATCCACGTCGTTTTGGATTAGCAATGCTAACGTCGTTGCATGGGGAGCCGCCGATCAGTAGATCAATAGGGCTTATTTCTTCTAACTGCAATAGTTATTTTTTTTCAAACATAATGTTTAACCTTTAAATTTAAAAGTAATAGAGAAATTCAATTAATTGAGATTTATCTTTCACTATGATGTGAAAGAAACTTCGAAACTAGCCTTAATCATTATTTCTTCAGTAGGAGAATTGTTATTAAAAATAAAAATAACAAATAAATTCAAAACGTAGAGAATACGATTGAAATTCTTTAATTATACTTTTTCACGAGTAATTCCTCGAACGTCGCCCAAGTAAACTATTTGGTTTTCATGATTCACTTTGGTAACTAGCAACGCTTCTTGATCGATTTCACACGAGTAGTAAATTTCTATATTAATGCCAAGTTCATCCAGTGCAATTTTTCCTGTCAAAGCAATAAAACTAGTCAATATTCATGGGTACATTATGTCAGTATTTTTTTTGTAAAGTGTGATTCAACAAGCAATAAACAGATTATTCTGAAATCAGATTATCAGTTCATATCACAAAATATTATTTTCACACAAAAATACCTGTAGCTATTCCATCAAATAATGATAATACGCGGATTGGCTGCTTTTCATTGGGAAATAATGTCAAATCGATATCCTAGAAAATGGAACAACTTAGTACGAATTCAGGCACACTTTAAACATCTACTTTAAACAATCCCTCAGTGAAGAGTTACATTTTTCTTTCACACAGATGCAACTTTGTTAACTTCTGAAGAAAATTTTTTTCTTCAGTTATATATTTCCAGAATAATTATTTTCATTTTGCTTTCTGTACGATTATTGTAAGAATTACAAAAAAAAGTATGTATTTATAAATATGAATTGAAGTTGCAACACATATAAGCTTCTTTTGCAATTTCTGATAAAAATCGGTAACCATGCATTATTATTCCCATTTCATGGAAAATTATGCAGTATGTTTTTTTATGTTCATTTGTTGAACCTCTAGCTTGCTCTACATACATACACACATACATACATACATCCACACACACACGCATGCAAACATACATATGTATATGTATTATATGTGTGTATATTTTAGTATGGGTGTAATGTGTATGTTTAAATAATAAGTGTATGCTCTTTGCACAGCTGCGTTGTTTAATAAATCATTGCTGAAATTTAACAAAAATAAACAGATTTAATGAAATTAACACGTGCAGAATAAATATAAGTAGCGTAACTTTAGCGATAGCAAGTGAACAAAATATTTTAGTTTAGAGTGAACTAGAGTCACTCCTTGAACTCCCCCTCCCTCCCTCCCTCCCTCCCTCCCTCCCTCCCTCCTTCCTTGACAATGGGCCTGATCTTACATCTCGAACATTTTCATTGTTGAATAATGAAGAGAGTCGTTTTTTCCAATCAGATTGAGGATTCAACGGACCCAGCTTTTCCATAGCACAAATGAAGCAATACCAGGGGTCCTTTTCAATAATCTAAAAGCGGTATATAGTGATCAGAAGGCAAACACAACTTATTCTTTCCAAATCGGTTTTACTTTATCCAACAGGTCTTTACCGCCAAATTCTCCAATGCATGCTGAACAGAAGACACTGGGGTAAAAAAAGATCAAGATGAAGTAATTAAGAAAAGATTTTTTCAATTGAAACCAACTTTGGACAGTCTGCACAGTCGCATACAATCAACGAGCCAGTGTGTCCGCAAAGTGTGCACACTTCCTAACAACAGGTTGAATTTATGCAAAAATATTGTAATATTTTATCCAAATCAGATCAGGTCAGATAAGATAAGATGCAAACCTTTTTTCCATCATCATCGACAACGTGATATCCTTCCTTATAGCCGGTCTTAAAGAGAAAATCACGAATTTGAGAATTTATAGCTTAGAAAACAGGAAAATACAGCAAAGAAACAAGCAGATCTGTACCAGACAAATTTCGCAGATTTTTCCATCAAAATACGGGTGGTCCAAGAGAAGATGATTCCCTGATGAACAAAGAAGGCAGTTGTATTTGGAGACTGAATCACTTACATCTGCAGAAAGTAAAAGAAAAAACAACCAAAAGATCATACAACAATTGCTTCATGAACAATTTGCCAATTTTTACATCTCTTCAGGAAATCCTCAGAAAATGAAGAGGTTGTAGTAGCAGTTGGTGAGTTGGTTGAATATTCTGATGGCAGTTGATGGTTGAGAGTTTTCATTTGCGCTGATTCCAAAGATACCTGAGAGTTGATTTCGCTCAGACGTTGACGGATATGAATTGGCAAAATCTTATGAGTATCTGAATGTGAAAGCAGTTCAACTAGTGTCAAGTTGAGGAAAAGTGGAGAAAAAAAAGATTAATCAGTCTAATTATAATAATTAATAATTAGTTACTTCTGCGCAGTGCATAATGAATATCCTCACGAAGTTTTCCTGTAAAGCCATTCAAGGCGGCAGTGACGACATTCGTTGGAAGCGGGATGCCGTTTTGTTCGAAAAACAGCTACAACAGTAATAACGTAAATAAATTGATTGAACAAATAATTTTTACAATTCAATTTACCTTCAACGCTTCTTCAACCGATTTGTGATAGTTGGCCGAACCACGAATTCGATAACGACCTTCAAAATTGTCCATTATCGATACAGTGTTCTCTGGTAGAACCTGAGTTGAACAAAACGGAATAAATTGGACAATATAATAAAAATATGCATGATGTAAAACGAACATCCGATATGCGTTGATCACCTATCCAGTACACCCAGACGGATTCGTTCAAATCATATCCACATGTTCGAGGGTCGACAACAACGCCGGGCCACCAAACCGATCTCGTTGTTAAACGTGCCCAAACAATGTCACCGATTTTCTTGAAAAACAGATTATTTTAATTTTTTAATGATTTCAGTTCTTAAAATATAAAATGAGAAGTGCAAAAAAAACGACGATTTCGCTTTGCTTGGCTGAGAATATTTGCTTTTTCCCTTTGAAAAATCATCCGCGTGTAAGAAAACAACAATTTGTTTTTTTCATTTCGACAAATATCTGCTGAATTGGGGTAGATTACAATCGGATAAATGCGCGTCGTTTAAACAAAAAATCCAAATACCGATGAATGCATTCATTTATCATTGTAAATTTTAAGTTTATTGCAGCCGTTAGATTAAATTTAAATAAATGAGTTTGAAAATAAAGCTGCTGAAGAAAACATGTGCAGTTTCAATTGGTAATATTGAAATATTCATCGAAGAATAAAAAGAAATACTAACAAATAACGTTCGTACTGCGCCAAACACAATGGATTATATATTTCATCAAGATT
The DNA here is from genome assembly GCF_000181795.1 of Trichinella spiralis. Classification (NCBI taxonomy): domain Eukaryota; kingdom Metazoa; phylum Nematoda; class Enoplea; order Trichinellida; family Trichinellidae; genus Trichinella; species Trichinella spiralis. The sequence continues at coordinate 5,256,272 of NW_003526944.1, read as the reverse complement.
TATTTGTTGAATATTCAAATAAGACATGAGATGTATCTGGTAAAATTCTTTGCAGCTGCAATCAATTTTGAGATTCTTCAAAACAATTATTCAAAATAGATTATTCAGTTAACAAATGATGTTCACCAACTGAAGCTGAACGTTATTCACAAATTTATATTCACACACTAGCTAAGAGCCGAAGAGGTACTTTTTCAACATGAATAGAATATTAGTTGAATAGAATATTGTGCAGAATCTCATTTTGAATGGAGTTAACAAATTATTCAGCATGCAAACACGTGAAATAGTTCAATTATTGCACGGTAATTATTAATTTCAAGACAAATGATAAAAAATTGTTGCTTATTGTGATATATTGATTTGCACATTTTGTTTGGCTTGTTCAAAAATGAATTTTTTTAAAACAGCTGACTAGAGTAGCAAATTTAGATTGGAATAAAATTTCGTTAAAACAGAAGAATAAGATGCAACTGATAGGCATAAATTTGTTACAATAAAACGGATGTAATGGCAGATTGATAGGTGTTGTAAAATAAAAACATCAAAGGCGGGATGCTAATTTCCATTGCATTAATGACGTTGTTGTTGAAGCAGATGCTTTGGAAATGCTGTTTGAAAGGGGGGGGGAAGGGAATATTTTTACTCTGTGCAATTTGAATAAATAAAATTTTTAAAAATTTGCCTCGAGTTTAAATATTCAACGCCAGCTGAACTGCCTCATAACTAGGTTTCAATGATATCACAATATTTGATCATGGCTGTGGCAATTTCCGAATGTGAATGATAGATGAGAAAGACGTTCATAAATAAACGTTATTGGGCGACATCAATTCGTGGTCGAAATGGAAGGAAATGAAATATATATGTATTAAAATAAATCAATTCATCTTTTAGAACTACTTTTAGAAATATCGATTTTAGTTTTAAAATTAAAAGTATATTTAAAAAATAACAACAACACCAGCAGAACATTACACTGTGATTGTTGCTAACCTAAATAATTTGAATTTGCTTTATGTGATGATTGTTGTCGGTAGTCGATTTCGTTGTCGACGTTTCTTTTCATCAATAAAATGATTGCTATTGGAAACGAGAACAAACTTTCAGCTTCAGCAGAGAGAAAACTGGCCAACAACTATTTTTGTCATAGCCGTAAAAATGCTAATACAATATTTTTACACAGTTGAAAACGAAACAACTTTATCCTTGACATGGTAAAACTTTACAAACCAATAATTTTTATCAATGCAACTATTCTCGGCTACGTTTGATTTTTACAAGTCTGTAATAACTATTTGAGAGTGGTTTTTTTCATATATTTTTTTAATTCTCGATTTGATTTAATTTTGAATCTTGAAATGGACAATAGAATCAATTCAATGAATAAAGGAAGAAAAAAACTTAATTATCATTTAATTGATACTGTAAAATACAGTTTCAAAAAATCAACAACAAAAAACAAGTCAACTTACCAGCGTACAGTTCGGATCGGTGCAGACCCCGATTCTGCTGTTACGCTTGTTCGAATTGTTGAAGTCTTTCTGAGATTTTTTTGACGATCCGTTCTGTTTGTCCATACTTTGCAACGCCTCGTCGATTCGGCCAACCCTACCTGACAGTTCAAACTGGCAGCTACAATAGTAATAATAATAAGCATTGAATATCAGTCAGATTGAGAATAGAATTTGAAAGATTCACACGAATCACAAGTAATGTACGATTGTCAGATGTTAGGGGTAAGAGGTGGATGAAGGGGAGGGGAAAGGAGGGGAGGGGTGGGGAGGGGAAGGGTAGGGAATTTCGGTGAACACTTTGAATCGCGGTTTGAGTTATTGTCAGTTCAACAGTTGAAGTGAACTGAAAAAGCAGGCATGCAGAGAACAACAAGCCGTGCTTGTGCTTGTGCTGCTGCTGCTGCTGCTGATCTGTCTGCTATGAAACTGAAAGCTGTTCGAAAGGCAGAGGAGATGCGTTTGATGACGATGGATGTGAAAACGCCAAGCACCAAGCGAGAAAAGCTCGCTTTGCTGAAGTGTGGTGGCATCGATTTACCAAGCCAGCTAGAGCTCAGATGGATACTTTTTTGTCAGTACGTCGCGGCGATCGATCGACCGCCTTCCAGACTTTGTCTAGACGAAAAGTATTTGCCCGGACGCGTCGTGTTGTTCTAAACCGCAGAATTGTGGAACATGCTGACGCGCTAGTTCGATAGCAGCCGGAGAGAGAAAGCTGTGAAGAGAAACAAAGCAGCACTGCTGTCGGAGAGTCAGAATTATGCAAACAACCAACTGCCACCGTATTCATACATTGTAACAGCAACTAGCAAGCAGACGGAGACAAAAAATTAAAATTGAACAAGAACGAATATAATTGAAACTGGTTCATCTGGCCATGCCATAATCGTTAGAAAAGCCCCAGAAAAGCCAGAATTGTGAAACAGCATCACCAACAGCAGCAGCAGCAGCAGCAGCAGCAGCAGCAGCAGAAATAGCAGAGTTTGTAGAGTGACGACGGCATTTTATGCTTAATCAAGATAAAAGAAGTAACAACAACACAAAACCTGGCTATGATTCGGCTGTAAAACATTTGCCAATCGCACCTGGCACCGACGATAGAAACGAAACGTTGATTTTTAAATATTATTACCTTTTTTACATTCTTACGTTTAAAGCATACTGAAAAGCCCATGTCGACTAATATTTGTAATTGTCAAGAAAAAAAGAATGGATAAATATAATAATTACGTGTACGAGATACAGAAAGCGGTATAGTGGCATAAATCGTGTATGCACGTTGTGGAATAATATTGAAAAGCATGACGTTGAAAAAAGACAAAATAAACGTGTTTCGTTTCAAGCTAACGTGAGCCATGTCAGCTGTCAACAATGAGAGCACATTTTGAAACGATGCCATCGATTGGATGCAAATTGTGCAGTGTGTGTTGGCCGTTGTTACGTAATCAACGGTAAAGCAAAATTTGAAGGATATGAAGAAGAAGATGATGATTATTATTAAATTATGATGATGATGATGAATAAATAAATCATATTATAAAATATAATATAAGATGGAAACTTTTTATTCGGCTTCTTCTCGACCAAAACCTCAACTGAATTGGTGATATTCAATTTCACTAGTGGAAACTTGTTTCACAAAAACCAATTTGTTCGATGAAGTTGGCCAAACGCGAAAAGTGGATTGTCTACCTTTCTTGAAGAAAAATGAAACATTGACGCTCAGGTTGAAATTGACAAATCGCTTTTCTGAGAGCTCCAACAGCCAGCCGGTAAACAATCACACCCAGACTCACTGTTATTTATAATTTTCATATATATATAATTAAATTTTAGCTTTCATCATTCAATTCAATCAATTTAAATATTTTTCTTTATCAATTTTGAAAATGTAATATTTATTTTGTAAAAATTTTTATTTTCCCCCCAAAAAACAAACATTCTTCATTTTACATTGTGCTTTATTTATATACATAATTAGTTACAACGATCGGTCCAAAGCGGACATTTAAAACTTAAATAAATATTGTTACAGTGACATGATAAAGTTTCATCAAACTTTGCAACAAGGTATTATTTTTATTTGTTGTCTTTTTACCATAAATTTCACTTTTATTGATTTTACATTTTTCATCGTTTTCTTTGTGTTTCTATCTTTATTATTATTTTTTCTTTTTCAATTAAATTTCATTTAAATGTTTATACTTTACGTCGTAAACAATACTACAATGTATTAATTAATTCAATAAAAATTCATTTTTCTTTCACCGTAAAACATTGTAGTGAGAGTTTACGAATTTTTGAAAATGAAAATTAAGTATAATTGCTCGAGAAGATCTATTTAACTTTTGACTGAAATTTCAATTGCGAATTGAAATTTGTTTTTCTTTTGACTAATACTATTTCGTAATTTTTAATCAATGGTATGCGTAGATATGAAAATTATTGTATTATCAAAAGAAGATTTTCCATGCTGTGTATCCTATTAATTATCTTCATGCTTAACCCTTCTGTTTTCCTTTTTCGATATTTTTTTCAAATTTTACGCTTTGCACATTTTGCTCTTTGTCAACGATTTTTTCAAATACTTTTTTACCCAACTTTCTTATGAAAACACAAATATCTAATTTCATCAGTGTTCTCTCAAGGCAAATTACACACTGTCAACGGCACCTAATAAAATTTACACAAACAAATTTTAATCAAGATATTAGTGAACTGTGCAATTAAATTGTGAACTGCCATATCGTCAACCACCTGAGCATTATCTAATCATTCAAAATTATGCTTGACTAATTGTTTAAAAGTAATTTGAATTATATGAACAATTCATATTTATATTTACTTCGATTTTTTTACAACAATTTTTTCCAAGTTGAAATGCATTTGTTGTTAAAACATTTTTATACTTATAACCTTCGGCTATGTAGCAAAAATATTATTTCAATGAAAACAGAATAATCATGAATCACATTTTTTGCGGAATGAAATTTTTGTTACTCTGAAAGATTCTTAAACTAAGAAAAATCAAACCTAATATTATATGAAATGTAAAAATTTTCAATTTGAACATGTCTGGATTTGCGTAAGTTGCCAATTATTTATAAATTTAATTATTGCACCAACTTGTCAAATACTGTAAAACATTTTTGTAACTTCTTCATCTTTTTGATTTAACATTTTTTGCATACTTAAAATAATCATTAATTTTTAAAATTACAAATATTTGAATTATAAATTACAATACAGCAATTAAGCATTAAATTATGCGAAATATATCGTTAAATTATTAACGAACATTTATGAAAATAATGCGATTAAGGGCTCATGGAATAAATTAAATTTATACATTTTTTATGCTAATCAATACATTATAAATAATTATTTATTTATTTTTCTTAATATTTTAATTTATTTTCCCTGTTAATTTCATGTTTATAGTATTTACAGTATCCAAGAGTTAATAGAACCTACTTATCTTTAAATTTTGCATGCTGGTAGTTCTTGTGGCAGCAGTGGTCAGTTGAGCAGGTGAGTTGGTCGGTTGTAGCTGTTGTTTGATCGCTGTTGTCCAGTGTGATTGTCCTAGATGTTTGTTGATTGTATTTTACCTTTCCTTCAATTCTTTATTATTTTGACAGCGGCAGCACGCTGGGATTATATTTCTTTCGGTACTTTCAGCATGTCCTTTTCATATTTTTTGGTTTGCAGGCGAAGGTTACAGTTTGTTTTGTTTTAGACATGTATTGATGAAATATCTTTTTGATGAATCTGCTTTTCCATAATGATATATCCATCTTAAATTTCTTATATGTGAGATTCATGTTTTTTGGTTTTATCGCATTTTACATGTTGTTTAGGAAGAACGCGGTTTTTCGTCAGCTGTTCATTGCCTTACTTTGATATTTTATTTATTATTTATTTTTTGTGATTTTATTTTACTGTTTTTAGTAGATCGATTTTGGGAAGAAAATGAGTGAGTGTTACAAATGCCATCAACCTGGACATTTTGCGCGAGATTGTACTGAGTCTGGAGATGGTGGATACCGTGGTGGTCGAGGCGGTGGTCGAGGTCGTGCTTTTAGTCGCGGTGGTGGGAATGGTAATTTTTTAAATTATCTTCGAATTACCCGAAAGTTATCCTCGAACTTGTACGTATTTAATGTTCGTAATTTTTAAAGACCGTTGTTTCAACTGTAACCGAGTTGGTCATTTGGCAAGAAATTGTCAATCTCGAGGCGATGCCTACGATGGATACGGTGTTCGAGGTGGTTACCGTGGTAACTATGGTGGAGGAGTTTATGGGCGTGGCCGTTCTGTGTGCTACACTTGCGGTGAAAGCGGGCACTTCGCTAAAGAATGTGGTCGTGGGCTTTCGGTACAATGCTTTATTACATATGTTTAATTTATTTAGCACTTCTTTTTCTCTTTTTATTTAGTGCTTTTTATGCAATCAGAAGGGGCACTTCGCTCGTGACTGTCCGAATCCCCCTAACAGAGATCGAAATGTGGGAGGGCGAAAGTGCTTTACCTGCGGTAACACCGGACACTTGGCGCGTGAATGCCCAAACACCGCTACTGAAGCTGGTGGCTCCGAAGGGTTTGTCTATTTTTCTTTTTTATTATTTAAGTTCCTGTCGAGCTTATCAGTGCGTTTCTTCTATAGAGTGGCAAATGACGCGAAGCAAGAAGGCGAAAATGCTGGTGGCGATGTGTGAGGGAAGAGGGCGTTTGCGAGTGGCCAGTAATTTTTAGCTTGAGTTATAATTTTTTTGATACATCAAATAAGGCCACGTCTCTTCTGTTGTACATGCCACGGGTATTAAACATGATTCTGTGACTTTTGCTTTTTATTGAAGAATAACATCAAAAAAGGAATCATGAAGATTGGTTCTTTTTATTCAGCTTTTGCTTGGAAATCCACTTCTCCCACTGTTTCTTGTGCTGATTGTAAAGAAACATAGTTGCGCGTGCATCTTCTATCTATTTAAGTAGGAACATTGTACACTGTTATGTACGTTTGTCATAATTACTTACTGAACAATGTTCGCCGCTCTGGATATCCATTCCAAGAATTAGTTTTGCTAAAGTTTTTAACTTGGGAAAGCGTGTTTTCGCCAAGCTACGGAAAGGTGGAAAAGTGGACGTATCGCGAATCATCCTTTTCGAATGAGAAAGTGCCAGAACACTGAGGTCTTTGGACACGTTATGACCAACGAGTACTCTCCCTTTTAATATTTCACATACTTCTCGTTGCACTGCATCGAAACTGTCAGCTTGAATGAATGGATAACAGGCTGTTCAATAATGAATGTGAATGGAAACTTCTTACCGTTAATAAGATCTTTCTTTCGGACACCACTGACTGCAGTACGGTAATCTTTAACTGGAACATTCGGTTTGACGAATTTATCATATACACATTTTCCTTCAGAATTGCATATTGAAACACGTGCTAGAAGATCGTCATTTTCTTCACTACCGACAAATTCACAGTCCAAGGCAATAATTTTCGTTATTCTAAACAATATTTTTTAATTTTAAATTGCTTCAGTTGACAAATTACCTTTCCGGATGAGGAACATCATCATCATCACCAGCGATTGTTTCTGAAGATGACTTCTTCGCTAAAATCATGGAATCAGATCAAGCAAAAAAAGACATCCCTTCAGAGATCATTTACATTTGAAAATTACACAAACATTACACTGTTCAAATATATCTTGGAAAAGTCTACTTTTACATATATGAAACGAGACACCCGAATTGAAATTCGAGCTAGCTTTAAAAATACAAGAATGCTACCTAAAGCCATTCAAAAGTGAGAAACATGTCAATTTCAATATTTCAACGTTTTTCGAATCTTTTGTAAATAAAGAGTCATAATAAAGATAGTCATTTTATCAAACTCACTTTTTCGCTTTTTAACAGGCTTTCTGTTTCGTTTGTTTGTTCGGTCAGTTTGTTCATTATTCCTTTTTTGTTGTTCTTCAACTATAATTTTCTTCAGATTTTTCCAATTTATTGAAAAGTTGCCTTCCGAATTCGGAATTGTCAAGCTTGTTTTAACATTACTTACCGCTGACATACTTCAATAATGAAGCTAAAATGACAATATTCAGAAGGTAACAGCATTCACAAAACAACACAAGCAGCAGCTCCACTTGTCCACACATGCAAAAAATCGTTTGCAATTTTTACATTTTAACAAATGACTATAATGATAGAATACTATACAATTTTCCAAAATGCTTAATAAACAAAATTAATGGTTAAATATTACAGTTATTTAAAAGGTTGAAGTAATCAACAGAATCACTTCGGCATGAATCATTAGTGTTCCAATATAAAATAAAGGCTCTATTTGAAATATTTTTTAAACAGTGAGACGATTATTATGCATAGGTGTCTTTTTGTGGTACTGTAACTGTCAGAGAAATGCAAGTATAAATAAGGAGTTTTGAAATTTGAAATGAAAGTTTTGTTTAAATAAGCTATAGATTTTAGTGATATTTATAATAATAAATTGTATTATTTTTCTGTTTTTCTCTGAGCTGGCTAAATATATTAGATGTCTTAAATATGTTACTTTATTTTGTGAAGTGTTTATCTGAACAAATAAGCAAATATAACATGATAGTAAACGTAAACTGACCGACATCTAAACTTGAAATAAAGAGTGAAACTAATGCCAAGTTACATTTGCTAATATTGACACAGTTGCTCATAGCACTCACACAGGCGGATAAAATAAGATAAAAAAAATAAAATAATGAAGTTGGGATAAAAACAATTTTATAAAGCAATTCCTGCATTTTCTTGTTTTTCATGAACATAAAAATAAACATAAATTTTAAAAAGTTTAATAAAATTATTCTTTCATGTATACTGTATTATGTGGTAGTTCTGGGAAATGTTGAAATCAGTTGTTTGAAGTTTTGTGAATGAAACACTTTTGGCACTGTTTACGCGTGTTTTTGAAATATCACTCTTCTCAGAGTTCTACAGATGTTGTTGAAGCGGTTCAATGTGCAATTCGTCGAGGAGCAATAAAAACATCATTTCCAGATTCTCTGTTAAATAATTTGGAATCTATACGCGGAGTGCAGCCTTGCATTTATGCTGGGTTTGACCCAAGCGGTGACAGTTTACACATTGGAAATCTGTTAATTGTTTGTACGTTGCTCAGATTTCATTTGCACGGATTCAAAATTATATTTCTTGTTGGTAGTGCCACGTCGAGACTTGGTGATCCCAGCGGCAGAAGTGTGGAACGTGATAGATTAAGTTTAGATGAAATTCAATCCAACTCACAGTGTATAGAGTTCACATTGAAAAGTATTTTAAGAAATTTTGAAAAAATAAAAATATCTCTCAATTCAACCAATGTTTTGTCTACTCCTGCTGTTCTTGACAATACTGATTGGTATCACCAGATGAATGTTCTGGACTTTTTTGATGCTGTGGGTCGAGCATTTCGCCTTAGACATATGATGGACAAACAGTGTATCAGAGAACGAATTCACCGTGAAGGAATGAGTTATGCGGAGTTTAGGTTTGTCTTCTTTTTTTCTTTTGTGAATTTAAATTTTCACACAATATATATCTTGTTGACGAGAAGTTCCATTAATGGAGCACATTTTCTGCGTATGTTAAGAATATTAACTTGTTTGTGTAAAATTCACTGACTTATTGTGTAATGTGAATATATTTTTTTCAGCTATCAAACGCTTCAAGCGTATGACTGGCTTCATCTGTACGAAAAATTTGGCTGCTTGCTTCAAATTGGTGGAGCTGATCAAACTGGCAACATTCATTCCGGTCATGATTTGATTCGCTTTTTTCACAATCAATCTGCATATGGTTTGTTGGTTCCTCTAATGTTGTCCAGCACTGGCGAGAAGATTGGAAAAAGTGTTGGTAGCTCGCTTTGGTTGAGCAGTTCTAGAACTTCATCGTTTGTGTTCTATCAGTATTTTTTACAACTCACTGACGAAGAAGCCAAGTCAATGATGAAGTTGTTCAGCTTTTGCTCAGAAGCTGATTTGGAGCGAATTTTGGATGATCATTGCCAGCAACCTGAAAAGAGGATTGCCCAACGCTTTCTGGCCGACCAATTGACACTTTTAGTTCATTCAGAAAGTGGATTAGCTTTGGCGAAGAGAATCACTGAAATTTTATTCGACCACCGTCTTCATGGTATAGGCGATTTGGATGAAAACGATTTAAATATTTTATGCCGTGAAGTGCCCGGTGTACAGCTCTCTCGGCAAGCTTTACCCATCAGTGCTATCAGTTTGGCGCTAAAAGCCGGTTGTTTCGACGATGTCAACACGGCTGAGCGTACCATTAATCAAGGAGGGTTTCACGTGAACAATTTCAAAATTACCAATCCGACGTTATGTCTTACTGGTAATGAACTTTATTCACTTTCAAATTTACTCACTGTTTTGCGTATTGGAAGAAGAAAACATTTTATTGTTCGTTGGAAATAAATTTTTTTCTCACTGGCGAAACTGTTCATTCTTTTCTTCATTGTTCACAAATGATTGTAATGTGTGCATCATGCCATTTAATTGTACTTGATTTTTTTTACTAAAATTACTGTTCACTGATACCCTTAACATTTAATATGTTAAGATTGGCTTAATTTAAATTCTGAAAAGTGTGACATTCTAATTTGATGCACGAATTTTTTTATACTTTATATAATTTTGATAAAATTTGAATTAACTTTGAAACCTGACCTAACAAATTATTTTGCTTTTTCTTAACTGATCAACTCTTCAACGATAACAATTGCTTTTAATAATTATTTTTTGCATGAAAAGTACTTTAAATTGATCGGGAAAATTCTAACATATATATGATATACGGTTAAATTACGAAATGGCATCATTTTGTATATTTATATTATCATGTCTTCGTTGTGGCATCTGATAATTCTTCAGTGCTAGAATTTTGCGTTGGTTGATTAGTAAATGTCTAGAGAAAATTATAATGCAAATTTTGGTGAAAACTAATAAAATAATGTTTATTTTAATTCACCAGATGTTTTGCTCTAAATAATTAACACTTGTGTGTTTCATATTTAAAGTAGCTTATAATTTGATGTCAAATATTGAACTTGAAAGTACAGTAATCTGTATGTGAAATTTTTATTCTTTCATAACCTTTCTTTTATTTTAATTTTAGTTGTTTTGTATTTGAAAAAATATAAAGTTATATATTAACTGTGATTAATATTTTTTGAACGACAGTAATAATTTTTGTAATTTTTACATTTACTTGAAGCTTTTCTTATAGCTTTTAATAAATTTTTGAATTTAATTTTTTTATTTTAACGACAGTATTGTTTCGATGAATCGTTGGCATTGCGTTCGAAAACTTCTCGAACGATCAGGACCCTTTGCGCATCCAGAGTTTGTTCCAAGTGTTGAGGTATATAAATATGTAGAAAAAATGTTTTGGTTAAAGTGATCAAAGTATATTAATGCGTATGTTTAGAATATTGATCTGATTGGAACATGTCGGGTTCTTGTAATTGGTGCTGGTGGTCTTGGTTGTGAATTATTGAAAGATTTGGTAATGTTTATTTATTAATGAAATGCATGTTGATGTATATTGTTTATAGGCCCTTTCTGGATTTCGAAGCATTCATGTAATTGACATGGACACTATAGATTTATCTAATTTAAATCGACAGTTTCTTTTTCGGTACATATTTTGCTTTATTAACTTGTAGTGTTAATATGTGAATTTTCAGGCAAAAAGATATTGGTAAGTCTAAGGCTATTGTGGCAGCGGAGGCAATAGAGAGACGCTTACCTTTTTGTTCAGTCACACCGTACGTGTATAATTAGCAATTGCATATTATGCCCTTCCAAATCTACTTTTAAATAATACTGATTTTTGGATATGTTCGTTTTAGCCATTTTTGTCGAATTGAAGAGAAACCTTTATCATTTTATGAGAGTATAATTATAATTTATTTATTTTATTTGGTTTTTTCAATTATTAATATTTGAAGGTTTTGCTGTAATTGTTGCTGGATTGGATTCTATTTCAGCGAGACGTTGGATCAACAGAACTTTGGTTCTTTACATTCTTCAGATGCATTTGCTATTTTATAAGTTTGTTTGTCTTGTTAGGTCCGACTGCTACGATACGATGATAAGGGTGAACTTGATATGGCATCTGTGATTCCTTTAGTCGATGGTGGGACTGAAGGTTTCAAAGGCAGCGTTCGTGTAATATTGCCTGGTTTAAGTCCATGCGTGGAATGTTTGCTTGAACTATATCCACCTCCAGTTTGTTTTAATTTAATTTGACTTTATTGTTTTTTTAATTTTGTTGTTTACTTTTTCAAGGTTCAATATCAGCTTTGTACGATCGCAAATACCCCTAGGTCGCCTGAGCATTGTATTGAATATGTTAAGAGAATTGCGTGGTCAGAAAAACATCCATTTGGAGGTATTTTTTTATTGACGAAATTACTTATAGTTAAATTTTGTTTTTTTCTAACAAATATGATATTTCAAAGTCAGTAAATGTATGCAAAGTTAATGAATTTGATTCAACAGTACAGTAACATTTTCCGTAATTTTACTTTTCCCGTAGCGCTTCATTTGACTGCAAATGATATATAATGTCGTTCAATTATGAAATGTTCAAAATTGAGATATGGAAATTGATGGCGATAATGAAGCTCACATTCAGTGGATATATAATGAAGCTGTGAAAAGAGCCGGTGCATTTGGTATTCATGGGGTGACAATTCGACTGACCAAAGGGGTTATTAAAAATATAATTCCTGCGGTATCTTCAACAAATGCTGTTATAGCTGGTAGATCGTTAATTTTTATTGTGTATACGTTTTAATGAGACTTTTTGTTAAGCTGCTTGTGCTTTGGAAGTTTTTAAATTAGTATCAAGGTAATGAAATTTGTATAAATTACCATGTTTATATTTTAAAGCTGTAGATTAAATTTTCTAGCTCTGCTATGCCACTGGAAAATTATATGAACTTTCAAGATGGGGAAGGTATATACATGGGTGCTGTGTTGTTAGAACGTGATGTAAACATTGTTTTATTTTTGTTTATATTAATTTATGGTATTTTCTGTTTGAGGAAAATTGTGAATTGTGTTCAAGAAAACCCATAACTTTAACATTTAATGAAAATGATACCCTAGAAAATGTATGCAATGTTTTGAAAACGGACAGTAGGTTGTAAGTTGGACGACGATTTTGTTTAATAAGAAAGTGTGCAAAAAAAATTGAAATGCTTGCTTTTTAAAGTGAATTTACATCTCCATCCATTACATACATGCACGGAACATGTCGTGCATTATATGTGCCGAGCCTGCCTGGATTTGAAAATCTGTCGAGAGGAAATCTGACTAAAACACTGAAAGGTCAGTGGTATCTATATCTATATCTATATTTATATCATTATGATTGACTTTTAAGTATTGTATAGTTTAACCGGGTTTGATATTTTCTCCAGTTTAATGTTTTGTGTAAATATTTTTAGAACTTGGTTTGATGAATGGAGAAGAAATTTATGTAAGTGATCCCAGCTTGAAGTCAACGTTGACCTTTCGTTTGTCGATACTGACGGCGGCACAGATTGAAAGTTGAACTGCTTAATTTTACTTTTTAACTTTTATTAACTTCCTTTTCAAAACGAATAACCTTACTAATCGGTTGTCATTGTGTTTATAAATTATATGAAACATATCCCAGTGTTTTATTTTGTAAAAAGTTATTACAATGCCCTTTGTTTTTTTGGTACACATAAAGCGTATTTATGACAATGGCCTAAGTGATGTAAATTTGCATTGCATAACAGCGGGTCAAGTATGTAATTTAATTTATGTAAAATGTCAGTGTGAAACCAAGTAAACAAAAGTTCATGGAATGGAGTATGAAAAACAACATTTGTCGAATAAAAATTTAGAATAATTGACGCTGTGACAAACAGATGAATAATTATTTTTGACCTTGTGCTTTGATTTTGTCGTGTTTCTTGTCTTTGATGATGTTTCTCTTGCCAAAGGAAAAGCAATATTTTGACTGTTACTGCGACTTGATGTTGTCTTTTCATTCCATATGCCCTGCATACTTCATTTGCTAATTTAACTTCTATATTAATAAAATAAATAGTCTACAAATTGGTGAATGTTAAATTGTTTAAAAAAAATTGCTATCGCTTAAACAGTAATGCATGAATGCGCTTAATTAAATTTGTTAACCTTATTCATTAAATGTATAAAGTGCGTTCCATGCAATATTGCAACCTTTTTTGTTGAATTTTGATGTTTCATTTGTTAAAAAATTAATGATTTTTGTCAATGAAGATGTGGTTGTTGTTCTTTCTGAATTTCAATATTTATTTAAAATGACATTACATTTTGAAGTTTTCTTTTTAAAATAAGTAATAAAAGGTGTCATGAATTTTAGTAAAATTGTTTAATGGTGTTTTTCTTAATTTCTGTTCATATAATGGATAAGTAACAAATAAATATTTAAACAATTTAAATTTGTGAACTTGATTACATGATACTGTAGGCAAGTTATATTCTCATCAATTTGATGTCTTTGTAAGCGTAGTTGTTTCTTTTATGAATTGTTTTCAAGGTAATGTATATATCAGTATCTGATTTTTATCAAGAAATTTAGTTTATAATCTAGGAAAGTTTTACTGTTCTATGAAACTTTCGCCTCAACCCTGGAAATGCATAAACTTGAAGATTCGGAAATTGAACGATATTTTATGCGTGAAACCAATGCTTGTGACGAGTTCTATCCACTACAGTATTACAAGTTGTCCAAGGCTCTGGACTTAACACCGGTTATTAACGAAGTTCAAAATTTAATATCAAGACCTCTGCCGGTTGCTATGGAATTTCCAGAAAATTTTGAAATTTGTCAATCGGACTCACCGCTTCAGACTAGTGGTTCGTCATCAGAAAGCAGCGAAAGCAGAAAACGTCCACTGAGTAGTTTATTTAATTTCGAAACTATTTGCAAAAGAAAATGGTTAAAGCGATTGCTGTTGGAATTTGACGCCAATGTGGATGGACTAGAAAATGACAGTGTATCAGATATGGATATCGATATAATGTTGAAGTTTCATTCATTTAAAAAGAAATGGCAAACTAAATTTTCCAATGATATATTAAATTCGCAATATGCGTATTATTCTTCTGGATTATTGTCAGAATATGATCGATATCCTGAACATCGAAAGTTTGTTCTCGATCAATATGGATTCGAAATTCCCAAAGACTTACAAGAAATGTCTCCAAAGCCGTTAAACAAACGCCGGCGCAATCTTCAAAAAAATGCTAGTAGCGCGGTGCCTGCTGAAGCGGGTCAAACGAATCCATCTTTCATTTGTCCATGCGGACCGAAATCCTGCCGTTGTGCTATAATTAGGCGACCTAATTGTAATTTAGATCCAAAATACCTTCACCTTTGGAACGTAATCGTCGCTTACGACGTGCAAAAGGCCTTTCAGCTGAGGCATGTTGGTTCCAAATATCGTGAATCGGTTTTAAAGAATTTGGCATATTCGTGTATGGCATTCCACAATCGTGCTTCACAGAAAGCAGCTCAAGAAAGAGGACGCAATGCAGTGAGATCTGCGAAGAAAGTAACGAGCCGATCAACACCATTACAAATGCCAAATGTTAAACGTCTTCCTTTTCCTTAATTTTCATTTATGATTGTTATTTCATTTTCTGAATGCAGATAAATCAGTTGATTTTGAAGAAATTTTAAGAACTGTCTGACAAATTTGAAAGGATGCTAATTATTGATTTTTAAATGGTTATTTGACCGTTTCTTATGAAATCACTTTTCAGAATTTATAAGTAAAATAAACAGTTATCATTTTTCTAAGTGTAATTCTTTATTTTTGTTTAAGGTGGCTCAAATTTTGTTGTTCTTATTAGAGGCTATTGTATATGCCACTTTTGAGGAATAAAGTTTTTAACGCAACTGAACAACTTTTGGCCACCAATACTGAACTCTTTTACATTACTCTATTTTGAACAGAAGGGTAATTAATTTACAATATTTTAATTTAAAAACTACCTAACTAAAGTTTGTTAAAAATTTTTAAATGTTATGTAATACCCTAATCATATTACAGTATTAACGTAATTCAGGTATTTATGTAAATACTGTACAAACATATGTAATATTGATGTGAAAATTTTTGTTAATGACAAAATTGCTTTGTCAATTTAAAATATCTTTTAATCCATGCAGATCTAATTTCTGTACTGTTCATACGCGATTAGACAAACTCTAGCGCCTAAAAGAATTGCATGTGAAGAAGCGGCTTCAAATCTGCGAAATATTTTTCCTTATTCTTTCGTTTGCAGCGACTCTCCTTGTAGCTCGATTGTTTTCTAACTTACTCTACTTATCACTCAGATCAGTGCTTATTGTATTCTACCTGCTCCTAGTAGTTTTTTTAAATCTAATATTGTGCAGTTATAATAATTATAGAATGTCAAATAACTAATTGCGCAATGTGCTATCAAAAAATGATTTTATATGTGTAAGTATGATTTGTTGAACTTTTTACTATTTTAAATGAATGAATTATTTATTAATGTTGTTGTATAAGTATAGGTTACATTATTTTTTTCTGACTTTTAAGTTAGCTCGTAATTACTGTAAAATTGCTAGATGTTTAGATGTTGACTCTCGGATGTAATTTACAATTTATTATACAATGTTTGGTTGATGTTCAATAGGTAGTGTAATCTGTTGTGCGTGCAAAGGTAGATAGATGCCACTCACCTGACGAGACTCAACGCTACTTCCTTATTATGAATACTAATATTTTCATTCATATAAATGTATTTTAACGAGCTTGAAGAAGATATACATTGGTGAAGTGAAATAAATTTGCATG
The DNA here is from genome assembly GCF_000181795.1 of Trichinella spiralis. Lineage (NCBI taxonomy): Eukaryota > Metazoa > Nematoda > Enoplea > Trichinellida > Trichinellidae > Trichinella > Trichinella spiralis. Next base: position 5,239,820 of record NW_003526944.1, on the reverse strand, counting down.
TTAATAATATTTTCCATAATATTATATAAAATGTAAATGGAGCGTGCATTACTTGAAATGTTTACCCTATTACAAATTGAAAATTATCTTATTCGATCTAAAGTAAAATATTTCACTATTTGCTCCTTTACTGGTATTCAGTTTCATGGTCTGATATTGTTCATTGTATCACTGTATAATCTTGGACTTCAATTTTCTTCTTCAGTTATTATCTATGATTGAAAGGTATGACAGTGTATATTATCTGTGATAGTCATCTGTACTTTTATAACTTGGGAAAGACATTCGATGCTATTATTTGTCTGAGTTTGCTCAGATGCTTGTTGGAATTCACTGATTGCTTGCACTATTTATTTTATATTTTTAATAAGCATCTTTGAACATTCCCAACCTGGCATCTATTAAGTCTACAATTTTTTATTTATCTGTATGCATATGTAAATTAGTACAAGTCACCTTTAAAGCTTAGTGATTTGTAAATCAATGCTATAAATATAGTTATCCAAACGGAAAAGAATTGAAATCTGACATCGGAAGTTATTAAATGGAAATTGAAAGCATGTAAGCATAACAAATTTGATTATTATGCTGCATGATGATTTTGAAAGTCAGATGAAGTTGTAGCATGAAGTGATGGAAAATAATCGCTATAAGTTAATAATATGCGTAGTTTTCAAGAGAGTATGATTTGTTGACTTGCATATTTTTTATAATAACTTTCTTAGTCATTTTTCACCAGCTTTATTTTGTGTGCTGTGCGATTGAGATGCAAATTAAAAATGGCCGTTTTGCTGAATAATCTATGGAAAGGAGTTTAATGGAAATTTATATGTTTGCTTTTGTGCTTCAATAATTTGTTCACCATTTGAACAGTGGTGTTTTTAACCTATCTCAGGTCAAGCGAAATTTTTACTTCAAACGGTCAAGTGGGGTGCAAAATGTACCCCATGCATTTTTTTTGCAATTGCGTCGCTTTTTTTTGAAAAACAAATGATTTTTTATTAATTTTCTGAATATAAACGATTTTAACTGTCTTCAAATCAAATCAGTTCAGGCATAATTTCTACAAACTTTACATCTATACAATGCTTCCCTAATTGCATGCTGTCTGCATACCCACTTTTGGCAGGTGGAGCATTGGAAATCTGTTTTCTGGTCATTTTTTCTTGGGCAGATGCTACATCTACCACGCTTTCTTCCCATTTAAGATGAGGACTGTTCTTCCTCTCTAAGCTGTTCACTCTGAATGGGTGATTCCAAGTTTTCGTGCAGCACTCAGAACATTGCATGGTGGATTTGTGATTGTGTTGATTCTGTGCTGGACATGCGATTCATCCGCTATAATTCCTGATCTATTAATTATTTTCGCTTGAAAAAATGTATATCGTGTAGAATTGTATAAAATTTAGCTGTAGAAAAATCTGGCCTAAAACTATGCAGTGCGGTAGATATATTTGCAAAAAACAGCGCTAGGGTAAAGATGCCCCCCACTTGACCTGCGAAGGGTTAATAGAAAGCTGAACGTATCCAAAAAGACTGATTTTTTATTTATTTTCACTTCTTTAAAGTAATTTATGTAATGCGATGTAACCGAAGACCAGAACGAGGAGAATCAGTATATAGTGATAAGTTCCATTTCTTTTCAGCTAAAAGTCAAATGCGAGATGTTGCTATTTGTTCGCTTTGCCACGTAAAGCTGGACGCGGGCCTCAAATTTCAGTTCAAATAAATTTTATTTTTGTTGGGACACATTGTTGATTGAGAAGATTTCCTATTATGCTAGAAGATAAAAGTATCATGCTTGACCATCTTTATATTCCTACTGTGTGACTCTCCTCCTTCTTAGTCACGTGTGTATGCGTGTCAGTAGTCGTGTTGCATTCTTTGTCCTTTTTAACTTACTCGTATCGTGTGTGTTCAGTTGTGTTTTGGTCAATAAATAGCAAAAAACGCTTTACCGTTGTACGTTAACTCATCACAGCAATAAACCTTCCTCGAATATACAACAATTTTATTTATTTTATATTATTTTAAAGAGTTTAACATTTAAGTTTATTTTTTATTTTAAGTCTGTATTATTTATTATTTAAGCTTAATATTTTAAGTTTTTTATAATTTTTAAGTTGTCCTATACGCTTCTCTTGGTAGAACACATTGTGCATCTGTAATGGCCATGGGTCAGAAAAAGATATAAAAGGAGAGTAATTACGGCAACTTTTTTTACATTTGTTCGACCATCGTCATGGACTATGACTTCAGTGTGCGTTTTACTCGAAGTGGAAGAGTAATCCAGAAGCCCATTGTGTTGCATGATGCTGATATATCTGATCCGGAAACAGTGAGGTCGATAAGCAGTCTGTAACTGTCATTTAAAGTTCAGCAGAGCTGATGTCAGAAGATAAGGAACTTGAGCCCTTCAGCAAGACGGAGTATACGTGGATAAAGAAAGCAGTCCGACATTTCAGGGTATATTTCCTTTAGTAATGTGCTTCTAGTAAATGAATATCTGCATGTACAAAAACATAATCTTGTTCTCGACATGTTTTGTGAGAACCATAGATTACTTTAGCAGAGATTAAATTTCTGACTTCTGAAGCTCATTGTTGAGCGGTCTCATATTTATGCCACCCTATGTAGCTCCAACTTTCAAACAAACGAATCTGAATTGGAAACCTTTCCTGAAGTGCTGCTGAAAATGGGTCTTGTCCTGATGCCTCAGTATTCCATGTACTAGTCTGTTGAGCTCTGATGTGATGCCATCTCAGATACAATCGGCAGAAACAGATTCAAGGAGATGTTTCAGTATCTTCATAATGACAACTTTGGAGAGCCTCAATTATGTTCGACTTTTCAAAGATTGATCATTAATTAAAAGCAGTAATTCTTTCAGACCCAGCGTATCAAGTTTGATACATAATGTTTTGTGCCCCATAGCTATTGACGGAAGCGTGATTGTTAGCTATGCTTGTGTTAATGTGTTTTTGACGCTTTCTTAACTATATTTTATTTTTCATTTTTTCTCATCTTGGTAGATTTTTTTATAATGCATTCTTTCGTGCATGTAGGTGAGGCCAAAAAATGAATTTGCATTTTGATGTATAAATTGAGAACTCAGCTATCCAAACTTAAGGATTAATTGAGCTTAACAACGTAGAAATAATAATTTTTACTGGTAGATATTAATGTGAAGATGGGGAACGCGCGTTTCGCTCGACTAGATCTGGCGCACACATTGTAGAGCAGTATGCTGTAAATGGGGCTTCAAGGTTATTTCTCCTGCCGGTAAGCCGGGTTTATTTTATGATTTCATATTTTACGACGCGAAAAATCTGATTGTCGAAGACCCACTGTTTTTTCAAATGGAAAATTATGTATTAAAACAGTGTGAAACGTTGCCAAAGTGCAGAAACTACAAACTGTTCTTTGACAATTACTACACATTTCTTGAATTACAACTGCGGCTAAAAAATGGGAATCCTATCCTGTGGGACCATTAGACCAAACAGACTTCGTGGCTGCCCGCCGCTCTCTGAGAAAGATCTAAAGTCAAGCGGCAGAGGTGCTTATGACTCTAGAACGGACGCTTGGTATGACAACAGACACGTCTTAGCGACATCGACATATATTGGTGTAAAGCCAAAAACAGCTGTGAGGAAGACGGTGAAAAGTAATAGGCGCTAAAATCCCAAATATTGAAAAAATTACAACATGTATATGGGTAGTATAGACCTGAACAACATGATCGCTGCTCTATACGGCATAGAACGCAAAAGTCGAAAGTGGAATCGTCGCATTTTCTTTTGGATCACTAGCACTGCCATGTTATGCTAATCCATAGAATCTTCATAATAGACGCAGCAAAAGATGCCTGGAACAAGCACAGGCACAAAGCTTCACTTGCCAAGTTAGCCAGTCGCTGTGTCTTGTGAACAAGCCTATTACAGCTTCCAGAGTTTAATCTCGTGCATATTTTTCAAGGCTACCCCTGCCGTCACGACGAATGGAAAGACGACTGACCAACTGACGTCTCAACAAAAATGGCAAAGGATCAAACTGGCCACTGGCCAGAAATCACACAAATTTGAAGAAGATGCAGACTGTGGTCTACATCAGCCACATGCCTGTGCAATAAATGCAGTGTTTACAAATGCCTAATTAGCAACAGAAACTACTTTGTAGAATTTCATAACCAGCCATTGATTTGCCAATTATTGCACGTCTATGTACTCAAGAGCAATAAACGTTTTCACACTTAGTTCCAATAACATGTACCTCTAACTGACAAGCATCAAAAGTTTAATTCGAATACGTCATTCAATTTCTACAACAGTACACACAAATTTAGTTATCTAAATGAGGTGAGTTTGACTATTTTTCTGTACGTTGCATTTCATTACATCAGAGTACTGTAGAACATACATGAGGAAAATACATGCATCTTTATGAATTTACAGTCACTGAGCATAATTATATTAAGCATTAGTAAGAATAGATCTGTTTTGCGCAAAATTTTTTGTTTAAGTTCAACTGCAGTTTGTAAAGGTATTTAAATTTTGAAAAAGAAAGCAAATATAAGATAAACAAATTATTATTAAAAGTAAAATAGTTTAAGCATGGAAATGGACTTCTGCTAAAAGTTGAATTTTTTATATCGCATATTTGGTTGAGATGCTATTATGATTTATTATTCAAGAGGAAATCTAATAAGGGTTGAGTTTTAGCCAAGAACGTTACAAGCGTACTATACAAATCAGCTTTGCTAAAAAATCATTTCTTTTCTAGCATCTCTCATTCATTCAACGCACAACTAGTCCTGCGGCATTATATTTCATTAATCTTTTGAAAATCAAAATCATTTAATATTTCTACATCGATTACAATTTTTTATATTCAAAAACTGAACAAATTATCTGAAATTCAATGGTAGCAAATCAATATTATTCATTAGTAGTGTAATTAAAGAAAATAGAAAAGTTAAGCTGAGCTATAGAGTAACATTTTAATAAAATGTATTTACTGATTTTCATGCTGCAAATCTAAGAATATAGTCAACGTATGATCAAATATGGAAACAACAATATTTTCCTTTTGTGCAGATTTTCCCCCACATTTATTTCTAAATTTAGAACAATACGTTAGACAGCAACACGTACATTAATTCTGTTTGCAAGCATTTCTACCCTTTAGTTTTATTATTTTCACTCGTTTTTTTCATAAAAAAAGTTTAATCAAAAACAAAGCTGTGCTTTTTATGATAATAATCATTTCAAATATGAAAGGAAAGAATTTCAACATTAATTAACGGAAATTATTTACATAAAAATTTTATAAAATTCTAAACAAATGAGTTAAAAATAAAAAATTAAATGACAACAATAATTTATACTGCTAATTATGAATATAAAAAATGTTTTATTAGACTTGACGGTGCAGACGTCTGCATGTTTGTATTCCACTGTATTAGATGATGTGGCGCTTTCAGTACCAACGACAAGTATCGCTAATCATGCGATTCCTCAGTTACGAGCATAATGCATATGAAATCAACGCTATGAGCTCAGCCAGTCATCTAGTAACAATGCCCTTCAATAAAAATGCGGCCACTCCCCGATTTTACAATTTTTCAAATAGAATTCATGCAGAAAATAGCAAACAAATTTATATACGTAAATGATAAAATGAAATATTTTCATTTTCATGTTGCGAGTAAATTTAAATTTTTATTATAAAATTAATTTTTTGATATGTGATTTCTTCTCTTATATGTTTCTAATAATTATCAACAGTAAATATCGTGAACAATAATATTTTGCTCTAATTGTAAATATCAAAATAATTTTATTCTCAGTGGCAGTGGAAACGTTCGCTCGTTCGTATTCCACTGATGGTTGATGTGTGGGGTTGTGCACTCTTACAAAGTGCGCAAATGTCCCGCAGGACAGTGCAAACCTACTTACCACTTCATAAAAACGCAACAGAGTTCAAATCATATTTTGAATTATTATTTTTTTTTAATTTTACATAATTAAAAGTAATTTGTAAATTACATTTTTGATTTTGCTAATTTTGTTTGTCACAGCGAAAAACCAGAGTCTTTACATTTTTCTGAAAAGCTTTTCGTCATGAGTTCCATTTATGTGGGTCATTTTCGAATTTTCAAATCTCAGATTCAGGCATGCGGGGGCGTGTTTTGTCTAAGTGAATTTTTTGTTATGGCGTTTTCTGCCCGGTAATTTATATTTTGACTGAATTTTAAATATCAAGGTCATTTTTGAATTTTTAAAATGTTTTCATTGGTTAAATTTGGCAGGGTATCTCAATGTTTTACGCATCATTATTCTTTTTTAATGCAATGCACTCTCTAAATTATCCGGTTACTTTACATAAATTGCTATTATTCCAATTACGTCCGCTAATATATAATCATTGAACATGATTATATTAAGCATTATTAAGAATAGATCTGTTCTGTGTAAAATTTTATGTTTAAGATCAACAGCAGTTTGTTCATGTATTTATATTTTTAAAAAGAAGACAAATATCTTATAAACAAATTATTATTAAAAGCGAATTACTGAAATCAATTAATATTTCTGCACCATTTACAATTTTTTATATTCAAAAATTGAATAAATTAAGTGAAATTTAATTGTCGTAAATTAATATTATTCATTACATGTAGAGTAATGAGCGAAAATAAGAGAGTTAAGCTGAGCTAAGAAACTACTGAATAGTATTTGAATAAAATGTATTTATTCATTTTCACGTTGCAAAACTGATAATATAGTCGAAGTAGCATCTGATATGGAGAAAACAGTATTTTCTTTTTTTGTAAATATTTTTTCACACAATTTGCATTTAATTTAAAGCAATACATTAGTCAGAAACGCGTATAGTAATTTTGTTTATGAACAATTCTACCCTTTAATTTTATTATTTATACTATTTTTCCATAAAAATCGTTTATGAAAATCAAAAGTTTGCTCTAATTATAAATATTAAAATTATTTTATTTCAACTGGCAGTGGAAACGTCCGCATGTTCGTATTCCACTGATGGTTGATATGGTGGTTTGTACACTCTTACAAAGTGTGCATCCTGAGGGTTTAATATTTCCTTGCCGCAATGCAGGGAGGTAATACTATTGACCGTTTTTTTTCATCACTGAATCGTAATGGATTCCAACCAAAATATTCTATACAGCAAGTTCTTCAACTTTATTTTATCACTGCATTATTATTTCTGAAATTTTACATCATCTGAAATATTTGGTAAATTACATTTTTTGTTTGTTTACTTTTGTTTGTGAAAGCAATAAGCAGAAGTCTTTACATTTATATGTATTCTTAATTATAAATGTAAAGAAAAGTTTTATGGAAATCGGCGGTCGAGACGTTTGCTTGCTCGTATTCCACTGGTGGTTGGTGCTAAGATTGAATACCTCAAAAATTTGAGGAGCAGTCGGCCTTAGACACGAAAAGCACTAATGGGCTCCGAGCAATATACGCTTTGCAACGTTTAAAATAAATTTCATAGAGAAAACAGCAAAAGTCATATATATATATATACATATATATATATATATATATACATAAAAGATATAATAAAATATTCTTCCTTTCATGCTAGACGTAAATTGAAATTTTCATTATAAGATTAACTTCTTGACATAATGTTTGTTTTTTCAAAATGCTGTATTCTAACAAATTTATTAAAAATCAAGATGAATGTAACGAATAATAATATTTTGCTCTTATTATAAATACGAAAATTATTTCGTTCTGCTTGGCAGTGGAAACGTTCGCTCGTTCGTATTCCACTGGTGGTTGATGTGGCCATTTGTGCACTCTTACAATGTGCGCAGATGTAGGTATTAGCAGCGAGGCAGCACGATCAAAAACTGCTTCTTTTTTTCCCAAAAGTTATTTGCACTTTTACTTATTATATTGTTTTTATTTTACGTAATTAGAAACACTTTGTAAATTGCATTTTTGATTTGGCTAATTTTGTTTGTCAAAGCGAAAAATCAGAGTCTTTACATTTTCGTGAAAAGCTTCTCGCCATGAGTTCCATTTATGTGGGTCATTTTTGAATTTTCAAATCTCAAATTCAGACGTGCAGGGGCGGGTTTTGTCTAAGTTAATTATTTGTGTTAGCGTTCAGTCACACAGTTTATGTATTAACCGAATGTTTAATTGGTGACCTCCGCCAGTCAAGTTCATTTCTGAATTTTCTAAAAGTCTTCATTGGATAAATTTAACAAGACATCTGAAATCAGATTCAGATAAGTTAAATGTAACCGTCCCTACCTGCTGGATCAGTAAGTTTTTGTACATGAATGTCTATAATTTCCATAACGTCAGCGCCAGGTTAGCATTCATCTTTGAGAATAATTTCAAATGCACTAAAACCCATTTCTAACGCTACAATATGCAAATCAGGGTCCTTTAAAAATTTCCTTACTCTCAGTAATCTTGTATTAGTTTCTGGCAAGTGGCAGCCATATGAAGATTCTCTGATTTTATTAGTGGCGTTCAGTAACTACTGAAGTCAGTTTTCAATTGCTGAAAGGCATCATATTTTTCTATTTTGGTTTCGTTTTTTTCAAAGCATTCGATACTTATTTTGTAAATAACTATCATTTAATTGAAAATAATTAATTGGATATAATTGAAAATTCAATTTCATATTTGTTGTATCTTTTACTATGTGTCTAAAGCATCAAAATTTTTCATTTAATATCACTTTTACAGGAATAAAAATGGATAAAGAAAAAGTGAAAACGCAGACAACACGAAGTAAAACATGTGAACACAAAGGGTAAATGCGATTTTTTTCTATGCTGATTCTGTAACGTTTGGCTTGGGATGATTCTATAAACAGAGGTTATTCCTTTGTTTAATTAAGTTAGTGAAGTTTGTAATATGTTAGATGTAAGTAAGATATTTTTCAAAGTAAAACTGTATTTCTGTTTTTTTTTCATGTTGAAGTGAGGTGAAAATTTATCTTTATAAGAATTTCTATCTCACTTAAAGAATTTTTAATTCTGCGTGCAAAGTGTCGATCTATTATGCACATCATTAAGTTGAAGTATATTTGAAAAATGAAAGCATGGAAATATAATTAATAATTATAAATACAGTTCTATACAGTATACTAATTGCCAAATTACTGATAAGAAGGTTTGAAAGAAACGACCTCATCAGAGAAGAGCGAACATTGCATCCATATTTGATATCTCGTTTCACTGGTGTGTGATTAGCGGTGGCGGTGCGTAACTTAACTGCAAGGGAAAAAAGCTGTATTCAGAAAAAAATTCAGTGTCAAAACTTTTTGTACTCATGCTTTTTGTGCTTTGTATATTTCAGCGTCAGTATTTTTCTGTATTTACGTAGGTTTTGAATAAATATGCACAACAATTTTATACAGAATTCTGAAGTACATAAATCTATACATTGTAGGCTCTGATCAAATTCATTTTTCAATTTATTACTTTGCGTAATAATCTAGATTTAACTGTAAAAGACGATAAATTTTTCAATTTTCACTTGCTTATAGCATTCAATTTCATTCTGAATTGAACAGGTGGAATATCACTAAGCGGACAGTGTTCTCTATTATGCAGGTCAGAAAAATACTGTTTTCATACATAAATTATTTAATTTCATTATCATTTAATATTGTTTTTAAAATTTTACATCATCAAGAAAATAAATGAATCAAAATTTTCATCCAGTTAATTTTGTTGATCAAGGGGCGCAGCCAACGTGGGCACATTGTTTATATTATGTTGAGATTATGTCCTAATTCATCTCTGTGTAGCACATTCAACTTACTTACGCCGGTTTATTCGGCTGCATGCGCATTGCCTGACTTTTATGCAAATTGGGCCATTTGAAAATTACCTTCAGATTAGCAGAGCGCCAGTCAAACAGACTGTTGACTTATAGCAGGGTTGAACGGCATCTGATCAATTCATTTTCGCGTTAAATGTAAAGCAAGATATGCTTTAAGATATGATAGAATGTTATCTCTTCAAGCATGGGCGTTGTCTAGTTTGTATGCAAATTTGAGTACATTTTCAATTTGTTTGCTTTTGAGCTTATGCGTGGCCCAAATAATGTTTGTCCAACGAAATGAAATACGTTTCATACTTGTTAATCAGTAGAAATGAACTTTATGTAAATTTTCCTGTGGCTACTATTAGTTGCTCTAGAAACTCATTTCAAATGATTGTAGGCGAACGATGTGCGGCGAATGAACAATGGCGCTTTCAATGCAATGACAGACGAAGAAGAACAATACTAACGGCTTTGTTTTTTTATTTATTAAAACATTACTTCATTAAATTAATTCTCCAACATTTAGATACAGAAGAATAGAAGATAAAAGAAGACATCCCAAAGACAAGGGGTAAGTTTGGTAAGTATAATTCTTTGAGTTAGGCTAATTAGTTAAACTTCACTGAGGAGTTCTTGAGTCTGTAATTTATATAAACTCGAGCTGTAAGTTGGTGGAGCATTTAATTCAAACGTTTGTTAATTAGAGTAACTGGATGTAGATCATGAGTATTATTATAATAAATTTGAGTGGCTTTCCGCATTTGAACGTTTTCACGTCCCATGCCTTGTCGAGTTGAGTTTAGGGTTCATTTGCGGAAAGTGAAATGGTTGAATAATTTGTCGATCATTTCAAAGGACAATTTTTGAGCATAGTGAGTTTGTAGCACTGCTATAGTTTGAGTATTAGAATAAGTAAATGTTTGAGAATAGCAGTGCAAGGATAGGAGGAATGTGAGATAGGGTGGTGTGCAGGAGTTCGACGGGTTACACTGCACGACGCGACCCTAACCGTATCAAATGATCAAAGTCCATATTTTCAAAGCTCACCTCTTCCTCTCCCGGTTGCGGTACCAGAGGCCTGCCGCCTTGCTCGGATCCCAGCAATGGGATCTCAAGCAAGGTTTTTTTTCAGCCCGACCGCCCCCGCGCCGCCCCCCGCCCTCCTGCCCGTTAACGGGGACTTCCCTCGGCGGAGTCTCCTAGTCCCGTGCTGGCCAGAGACCGGTTTTAAAGAGATGACCATGTCCATTTGTGTGGAAATGGACGTTGTTTGAAATCTTGTGCAATGGGATTTCAACATCTATGTGAATTCGTAAGACGTATCTGTCCTAGAGGCAGTTATGCAAATTCGCAATTGACGTAGTGCTGAGACTCTGTTTCAGTGCCAATCTAGTGGTGATCGTTACTCCCCCAAGAGGAACGGTAAGCGTCGCTATGCGTTTGTGTTATTGTTACGCCGGCTCTGACACTTGGCCAATGATTGACATCAGATTTGCCGTCACACCTTTAACTAGTTCATTTGGCGTTGCACCTTTCATCAGTTTAGGCATAATACATTTGAAATTAATCTCCATCGAGAGTTTCCCCATGTAATCATGCTAAGTAATGCTTAAATTTGTTAAAATTTTATACATTAATTTATTCATTAAGGAACTTAAATGATATAGAAAATATAATGTTCATTCATCTAATAATTGGGCAAATTCAGTTTTTGTTTACATTACACTGTTTTAAAGTAGAAAAGTTAACCAGTTTTTCATTTACATTTCATCATATAAAAGATTTTAATTATTCATTAATTTTATACTGATAATAATATATTTTTAGTTTAAATCAGTTTTTTACTTTAAAGAATGTAATGTCAAAGTAGATTTTTACTTTAAAACAGTGTTATGTAAACAGTTAAAAGGGATGTAATATAGTAAACATTAAATAAGCATAATTTTATTTATTTATTAATTATTGGTGAATTAGATATTGTTTCAATATAAATTTTTTACTTATAAAATGTTAATTGGGGTCCCCTTTAATTAGGCAAGGGCAAAATTAAACTTGGTATAAATGAAATAAACAATCAGCTTAGGCAAGGTGCAACGAGTTTAATCATTTTATAAATAGGAAGTAATCTTCTATAAATAGAATGTTATTAATCCGTAATATCTAGGAAAACAATGTATTAAATATGAGATTAATTTTAATATGCTAATTAGAAAGTTTAAAAGGCAACGTAAATGCTACACTGAGTATTTTAATTTTTAATTAGGTTAAATAACGTCACTCGAAACAACATATTTTAGCAGTGAGAGTTTTTTAATAAATGATTAACATACAATGTAAACACAAAAGTGGGTCATAATATTTTCTAATTAGGTATAATAACATCACTCGTAACTACATATTTCAGCAGGGTTTTTTAATAGTTAATTAGAGGGTTTTAATTGCAAGCAAAAAACAGCAACTTACAGTAGTCAGATTTATTCGAAAAGATAAGTAGGCATAATACATTAAATCAATAATGATGAGTTGTAAATCATACGGTAAGTATGCAAACATGAGTTGGTTCTGCAGGACAGTACATTAATATTGAGTATCAGGTGTGACGGCAATTTGATGTGCATGAGGCGGCAAGGCTTTGTAGGCGTAACGGTTCACATCTGCCTAGCAACGCACGCCATCTGGTGCGGAAGCTACGTCTTCGGCGGATCAGAATGGCCATCTGGTCCGTCGAGGGTGGATCAGATGGATCCACCCAAGGTCATCTCGGCCAAAATCGTGAGGCCAGCACGTGGGCTAGGAGGCGATGATGCCTTGGGGGTCCCCGGG
>NW_003526944.1:5224532-5226340 GCF_000181795.1 Trichinella spiralis | reverse complement strand
AAAAAAAGTGGAATCCAAGAATTAAATAGAATAGTAGGAGAAAGTGAAAAAAATGAATAAAATGTATAAAGTAAAGGTAGGGGAAAATAAAGATGGAATGAAATGTTTGAAGTTTAACAGCCTAAAAAATAAAAAATAAAATAAAAGGGATTTGCTTAAAAAGTGTTCAAAATAAAACCATGTAAGAAAAGATAAAAATTACAAAATAAACAGAAATCAAAAATTATTTCGACACATGAAAGCAGTTGCATACATAAATTTTGCTGCGTGAAAGACCAAGTACTGCATTAATTCAAAACTCAGCCATGTAGGTTGGTCGTTAACTTAATTACAACTATGGGATAACTTCGCCCTTCGAAGTATCCCAATCCCAGACCTACAGAATTGGGGTCCCGGGAACTTTGTCTTCTCTTGTACTGCTTCGTGTCGTCCGCGATCTGCTTCGTGCCGTCCGCGATCTGCTTCGTGTCGTCCGCGATCTAATTCGTGTTGTCCCCGTTTTCACATTTTCTTTTCTTCATTCGTCATATCTGTAAGAATGGTAAATGTTGAATCAAAACTTTTCGCACGTTATTACACAGTGGAATTAAAAAATTGAACAAAGAATTTTCAAATAAAAGAAGTAACTGATTTTCAGTTAAAGATAACAAAATTATTATACATAGAGAGTTTCGAAAAAAGTAACAACGAGAAAAATTTGAATACTTTCAACAATTAAAAACCGACTTCAGTAGTTACTTAACGCCAACGTTTGACGTTTGACGATGCTGTTACTTGCCACGCAAGTCAAACAAACAAGCGCACCATTACTGATTGATGATAAAGCAATTTTCAAGCGATCCTCATTTGCATACTGTAGTAATAGAAACCGGTTTGAGTTAAATTTGGAAAATTTTCTGGACGAAGAATTAATTCTAACCGAACGCTATGAAATTAGGAAAATTGAAGCCTCAAGCACAGCGAATGACCTACATAAATGGAACTCATCGCAAAATGTTTTCACTAAAATATAAGCACACTCGCTGCGTATGCTGACAAACAAAGTTAACCGAACAAAAGATGTAATTTACCAAATGGCTCTGATGCTGTGAAATTTGAAAAAAAGTGAAAATAAAGTTTATTAATTTTCAATCTTTCTAAAGATGAAGTCATATCTAATCTTAATATGAAAATTAAAAAGTACAGTTTTACAGTGAAAAATATCTCACTCATATACTACATACTACAAACTTGAAAATTTCATTAAACTAAGGATTAACATCACCTTTACGAAATATCATTAGCCGTGCTTCACAGAATCACAAGAAATCGCATTTACCTCTTGCCTTCTCTTGTTCTGCTTCGTGCCGTCCGTGTTTTCACATTTTCTTTGCTCCATTCTTTAAACCTGCAATAACCATATTAAATTAAAACTGTGCGCACTTTATCATAAAGTAAAATAATTAAGTGCTATCTAATTAAAAAGTAATTGTTCACAAAATGAGTACACAAAGTTTTAAAAATAACAAGCAGAAAAGTGGAATACTTGTCTGTAAATCTGAAACGGCCTTCAGCAGCTACTTAACGCCCGTAATGAACTGAGAGAACGTTCAACGAAGCTACCAACTGCCACGTAAATTAAACTAACAAACGCAACCTTACTAATGATAAGGCAGCGTTATAGCGATCCTTATTTGCATAGTGTAGCGTTAGAAACCGGTTTTTAGTGCGTCAAACTTTTGGCTGAAGATAAAAGCTAACCCAATCCGCGTTACAATATCTGCATAATAAATGCCCTGCTAAATTCTACCAATAATAAAACGACTATT
>NW_003526944.1:5176912-5224522 GCF_000181795.1 Trichinella spiralis | reverse complement strand
TAGTAATAAGAAAACCGGTGTGAGTTAAATTGGAAAATCATTGGAAGAAGAAATAATTTTTAACCGAACGGTTGAAATTCGGACAAACTGCAGCATCAACCCCTAAGAAAGTCGTACATAAATGGAATTCCTGGCAGAAATGATGTTCAGTAAAATATAAGCACACTCGGTGTGTATGCGGCACAATTCAAAGTTAACCGAACAAAAGATGTAATTTTACCAAAGAGGATTGGACGCTGGGAAAAAGAAAAAAATAGTGAAAATCACGATCAATAATTTTCAATCTTATACATAGATGAAGTCATTCCTAATCTTTATAGGAAGATTAAAAAGTACAGTTTAACAGTGATAAATATCTCACTCATATAAACTCCGACAAGAAGAAAATTTCATTAAATTAAGGATTCACATCTCAAATGTGAAATATCATTAGCCGTTCGTCACAGATTCTCAAGAAATAGCATTTACCTCGCACATTCTCTCGTTAAGTATTGTGCCTCAGGTGGGTTCACATGGTGTGCGGAACATTCTTTAACCTTTCAATATGCTTATTAAACTAAACCTGTGCGCGGACTATCATAAAGCAAAATAATTAAGTGTTATCTAATTGAAAAGTAATTGTTCACAAAATGAGTACACAAAGTTTTAAAAATAACAAGCCGAAAAGTGGAATCCTTGTCGTAAATCGAAACGGCGTCAGCAGTACTTAACGGCCGTAATGAACTGAGAGACGTTCAAGGAAGTACCGATGGCAGGTAAATTAACAAACAAAGCAACTTAGGAAATAAGGCAGCTTATAGCGATCCTTATTTGCATAGTGTAGCGTTAGAAACCGGTTTTTAGTGCGTTAAAACTTTTGGCTGAAGATAAAAGCTAACCCAATCCGCGTTACAATATCTGCAGAATAAATGCCCTGCTAAATTCTACCAATAATAAAACGACTATTTGAAAATTCAAAAATGACCTTGACATTTCAAATTCAGTCAGTATATAAACTATTTGACAAATAACGCCATAACAAAACAAAATTCACTTAGACAAAACACACCTACGTATGTCTGAAAATTTTCATAATTTTTCATTCAAAGCTAATTTTAGGTGAACAATTTGTATGCAAAAGCTTGCTCGAGTCAGTTCAACGTCCATGTTAGCTAGTGCAATAGTAATTTTCGAATGACCATATTTTAATATTAGGCAAACAAAGCATACAGGGTGTATTAAATCAAACTCAAGTGTACGGAAATTTGGCGTTTATTAAATCACTTATCATCTCATGTTGAGAATTTAAAGAAAATATACTGAGAAAATATGCTCAATATCGATGCTCAATTCCATTGTTAAGTGATTACGACTTAAAAATGAAAAACTGCCACTTACCGCAAAATGCATCATCTTCTCATTGTTGATGTTCATACTGTTTGGATGTTCATTGAAATATTATTTTTCAAAAATTATTCCAAAAAATAGTAATGAATAAAAATCAAATCTAGTGTTTGGCATTTGATATTGGTCATCAGCTAATTTTCCAATCCAAACGCAGTGCTTCTATCCACGGACGGCCTCAAACTAAAATTATTTCCAATATGTCAATAAGGCGAACGACGTCGCATGCAAATTTTTATTTTATTCATTTCTGCTGATAAACGAGACTAGTGCATAGTTTTCATTGCGCTTATTTACTTAACTAATGCACTCTGTTTGAAAAGAAAATTTAATTGTAGCTTTGCCGAACATATAAATACTTCTTATTACAGAAACTCTCATTTGATCTTTATTACCAAGCATATTCTAAATACTAGAAATAATATAAATATAAGAAATAAAATGCATGCTCATTTAATATTATAAGCTGCCTGGCAGGAAGCCAGAAAAAGTGATGCTTTGGGGAAACAATTCAAATAAAATGCCAAATTATACGAATGACAGTAATTTGAAAATACAAAAATGACCTTGAAATTTGAAATTACGTCAAAATATAAACTATCTGACGAAAAAAACGCCATAACAAAAACATTGCCTTAGCCAAAACACGCCTCCGCATGTCTTAACTTGGGATTTCAAATTTCAAAAACGACCTACATAAATAAAACTTACTGCAAAAAATAAAAAGTATATGGCTGCGCATTCTGACAAACAAAATTAATCGGAGAAAAAGTCTTTGATGATGTAGAATAAAAAATTAATATTAAGTAATAATAAAGTTAAGTAACTTATGGTATAGAAAACAATGATTTTTCTTACATGCATAATAGAAATCACTCGGCTTGGTGAAGCTAGATCAGTTGAGTTCACATGGAAATTCAACGCCATTTGCAAGTGTAAAGTGTAAATTGAAAAATTGAACGTATTCTACAGTTACACCAGGATAACTGCAGAAAATGAAAAAATTGAAATGTTAATAATTTCAACCTTCAACTGCATATAATTGAAAAGTTTCTGATGATTATGATTATTAAACTAACGTCCAGTCTCCAAAAATTTGCATAAAAATTCTGGTAAAGAAGTTGAAGTTCGTTTACTTTGCAGCTATAGCTCACCACAAGCATGAACATTTAATATATGTATAATACTTCATCTAGTTTGACTTTTTTCAGCAATTCAATGATATTTATTGTTTACGAATAATGTAATAATTACTGTGGTAAAGTTTTGCACAGTTTGTAATTGATGATGCACATATGCAAACATAAAATAACAACGTAATGATGTGGATGATGTAACGAAAGAAATAAATCAAATGAATGGATGTTGACCATTCTAGCATTTTGAACAATTTAAGACTGTGATTCCTATAAATTCTTTCAATTTATGAATGACAGTTTTCTTAAAACACTGAAACAAAAGAAAAACAATCAAATGAAGTAAAGATTATTTTTGATAAACAAATATTTGCCAAAAAATGAATTTTAATATAATTTAAATTCGTACGTTTCATAAAAATAAAACGATTGCCTTTTATTATTAATTTATGATATTAGCTGTTCTGCATTTTCCATTTGAGATGTTGCAAAATAGGTGTTAGCTGAATAAATTGCTGCCCATTTATATGCACCTTTTGGGACCCCATATAGCAGACAAGCCCTCAGTGTTGCTCAACATAGATTGGAACAAGTCAAGTTTGAATGAATGGGTTTGAAAAATAAAAATGAAAAGAATCTACTTTGGAAAGTATTGAAAACAAAACTAAATGTAAAATGTGAAAAAAGGAAATCAAAAATTAGAAAATGAACGAAAATGAAAAGTTGGATACATAAATTTTGCTGCGTGAATGACCAAGTACTGCAATAATTCAAAACTCAGTTATGCAGGTTTGTCGTTAACTAAATTAAACTATGGGATAACATCACTCTTTTGAAGTATCCCAAGCCCAGACTTACAGAATGGGGGACCCACGGCGGAACCGCATATTCTTCTTATCTTCACTTGTTCTGCTTGTCTTAATGAACGTTAGCATAAAGATTATGTATAGAGAGTTTCCAGTAGCTTTCAGAAAAATGTATTATTTTCAACAATAAAAATACCGAGTTCATTAGTTACTAAACGCAGTGAATAAATTCAGAGAACTTTTTACGACGCTACCAGTTGCCAACTAAATCGAACATACCTGCGCACCATTAATGATGATAAGGCAATTTTCAATCGACCCTTATTTGCATAATGGAGCGCTTGAAAATAGCATTGGAAATTATTTTTGACTATGAATTCCAATGGAATGCTGATGCAATATAAACAATAAAAATTCATGTGCAATGAACGGATAATCCGGCGTATGCATCGCATTATTGGAATAGAATAATTTCAAATGCTTTGAAAGAAGAATTGAGAAGCATTATTAAATTCACCCAATGAGGACAATTTAAAAGCGCTGTCTCGCTGAACTCCACAACAACAAAATGACCCAGACAAAACACGCCCTCGAATGTCTGAATTTCAGATTTGAAAATTCAAAAATGTCCCACATAAATGGAATTTTTATTGAAAAGCTTTTCACAAAAATCTAAAGACTCTGGCTTCTCCTTTTGACAAAGAAAATTTACCAGACCATAAAAATGTAATTTACATAATCTCTTTGTTGATGCAAAATTAAAAAAAAAATTGATCAAAGTGATGAAACACTAGTGAGCCATCTGCCTGATCTGTGGCGGGAAATATCCCTCGATTTTCAAGCGAGAGATATTCAGTTGCTTAACAAATTTCAGAAAGTATGCATTGGTGACAATGCATACACGTGATCTTGGCAACGTTCGGTACACCTTGTAAGAGCGCACCAACCAACAAGTCAACCACCAGTGGAATACGAACAAGCGGACGTTTCCACTGCCAAGTGGAGTGAAATAATTTTCATATTCATAATTAAAGCAAAATATTATTGCTCATGATATTTACTGTTGATAATTATTAGAAACATATGAGAGAAGAAATCACATATCAAAAAATTAATTTGATAATGAAAATTTAAATTTACTCCCAACATGAAAATAAAAATATTTCATTATTTATGTATATGATTTTCTTTTGCTATTTTTTGGATGAATTCTATTTGAAAAGTTGTAAAAACGGGGAGTGATCGCATTTTGATCGAAAGACATTGTCACTAGATGATTGGGATCTTGGCATTGATTTCATATCATTAAAAGGTGTTGAATGAAGTAAATCATAACAGATTTATATTAAATGAATAAAGCGTGTATGTAAAAGTCAACAAGAAGTTACAACATTATCTTTTTTTTCCTTTGATATAAATGATGAGCATTGGAACAGAAGTGCAAACTTTATTAATAAAAAGCAGTTTTGGATAATGTTCTGTATGGGCTTTGCTTCGGCTGAAAAGGCTTTTCGCAGCTTTTCAGAAAACAGAAAATCCCACAAAATTTCAATATTTTTAGAGAACATTTTTTCCTTACAAAAATCACTTGAATCTATCAGAAAGGATTATACAACTATTTCAAACATATCCGTACCGTGTTTTAGTGTTTAACGTTCGAGAAATTGCGGAAAAAATAATGGAAACACCATTCCAATATCTTAGCACTCAAATTACCAAGTAAAATTTATCTAGAACCATCCCGCTTAAATTGAATCACTTTAATTGCTTCTTAATTAAAAGATTATTATTTGTAAAATTAAAATGCAGCATTTTGAAAAAATGTAACAATTAGAAAAATGAGAATAGTTTTCAGCAATTAAAACGGACTTTATTAGTTACTGAGGGCTGTAAATAAAGTCAGAGAATGCTTCATATGGCTACTACTTGCCACATAAATCAGTAAAAAGAGGTATTCATTTCATCATATGCTAATTCTGAAGTGCCAGCCAGTTTGTTCACTTTGTAAGAGTGCACAAACCACTATATCAACCATCAGTGGAATACGAACAAGCGGACGTTTCCACTGCCGAATTTTATGAAATAATGTTCATATTTATAATTAGAACAAAATATTGTTATTCTTGCTTTTATCATTGATTTTTAATAAATTTGTTTGAATACAATATATTAAAAAAGAAATATCTATGAAAGAATTAATTTTTCTATGGATATTTAAGTTTATCTGCAGCATCAAAATAGGTACATTCCATTTTATAATTAATATGTGATTTTTGCTATTTATTATATGTATTCTGTTTGAAAAGTTGTAATGCGTAGGGAGGCTGCATTTGAACTCTACTTCCAGAATTCAAGTAGTTGCATGAGTATTTTTTTGTTCTGCTTTATCCACTTCGCTTCTGATGTAACGGACGTCGCCAGCGCTGATTCCAATAAAACAATTTTTACATTTATAATTAAGAGTTCGAATTATTATTTTCATTTAATTTTTCATTTTTCACCCATTTTTTACAATTTCATAATACTTTTATTTAAATACCCTTTATATTTGAAGTGATTAATATCATAAAAAGCACAGCTTTATTTTTGATGAAACTTTTTTATAAAAAAATGTTTAATATTAAAACTACAATGCCAAAATGTTTGAATACAAAATTTATATAGGCGTTTCAGACTAATGTACTGTTTTAAATTTAGAAAAAAGTTATACGAAGAAAAATCTGCACAAAAGGTAAACATTGTTGTCTCCATATTTGGCCATATTTTGACTATATTATGGGATTTGTAACGTAACAATGGATAAATACGTTTTATTCAAATGTTATTCCATAGTTCCGTAGCTCACCTTAACTCTTTTACTTTCCCTGATTACAATGCATATCATTAATAATATTAATGTGCAACAATTGTTTTTCTCTTAATTTATTCAATTTTTGAATATCAACAATCGTAATCGATGCAGAAATATTAAGTGATTTTGATTTTCAAAAAATCCATGCAATATAAAACGGTTAGACTACTTATACGTTAAAAGAATGACAAGTGCCAGGAAAGAAAACGGGCTTTAAGCAACTCTGATTTGCATATTACGCATTGATTCGAACATCGATGTAAATCCGTGTTGTCTCAGTACAAGACTGTCAGTGATTCTTTTCGTTGTATGTGATCCGCTGTCAAATGGATAAGCACATGACTGTCATGTCATGTGGTTGCTGTACACTGTTCACAGATATCACCGTTAGCAAGCAAGTTGCATAACGTGGGTTTTGCATTTGTTTCTCTTTGGTCGTTTGTTTCTTCGTTCAGCCATTGATCTCAGGGCACGCCACTCTCTGATGGTCCGTTGGAGCACCGGATTAAAGCCCCCGCGTAACGAGCTGCTGATTTATAGAAGTGTGACCTTTATGCCTTTTAACAACAAGCCAATCTATTTATTTAACGAAACAACACTTTTATTCAGTTGGGAATAACTATATAAAGCGATAACACACACGCAAAGGGGTACACTCACAGCAATACCGAACTCGTTAGCACGTCGACTCACGTCACTTTATGCCAAAATTAGCTCTCCTACTGTGGGTTATCGATGTTCAGGTTGTTGAGATCGTAATTACTTTACAGAAGGG
Source organism: Trichinella spiralis (assembly GCF_000181795.1). Taxonomy (NCBI): domain Eukaryota; kingdom Metazoa; phylum Nematoda; class Enoplea; order Trichinellida; family Trichinellidae; genus Trichinella; species Trichinella spiralis. The sequence goes on along the minus strand of NW_003526944.1, from coordinate 5,217,571 downwards.
CCGAAAGCCAGGGGACTGTCAGCAAGACAATAGGCGGATCAAATTGCAGTTGACCCATCCCGTTGCACCCGGGTCGCATCACCTCATTCCCGAAGGCAAGGAAACATGTAAAATCTCCCCCCTGTGGATGACAGGCAAAACGTACAATCTTCCCTCTCCTGGGAGAGAGGTTAAACACTAAACTGCCCGCACATCTGAGGCAGGTGAAACGACTAAGTCTCACCCGCCTCTTCAGCGCGGAAAGCCTAGGCTTTTCCCGCTCCACTGAAGGGGAGCGTGCGCTCTGCCTGCCCAAATAGCAAAGAAAGACTTTGCATTTTCTTTTAATTTTACCATTTTAACTGCTTTGTTTTTGTTCTTACAAACTACATAATATTGCTGGCTGGAATCTAGTAATAGCAAACGTGATTCCCCCTATTAGCTAATCCTACATGGAGATCATCGCTATAAAATAACACAGCACTTGGCTTTTGTTACGTCTGTGAGCATGGTAATATATTGTATTCATTGTGTCTTTGTAATGAAGAACCTTCCTCACTTGACATCGCCAAATCGTATCTTCTGCAACATGAATATACTTACCTCATTTGACCAACAAATGATTCGATACAACCTATGCATCCTTAACCTGGTCGTGGCTTCCTCCAATTTTGTTCTTGCTCCTCCATGTGCATTACGGTTCATTACGTTTACGCTGTCTGTCATGTGCGAAATAGCAATCCGCCTTTTACATTCATCTGGTCGTTCTGTGACAGCAGACTTTGCAGGGTCCTGCTACTGTCAGGGAGGGAAACCTGGTTGGGAATGTCGTGCTTGTCACCCACTTGCGCATTTGTGTGATGGCTGAATCTTCCTCTTGCGATGTCTCCACTTGGTCTGGTGTCCACACCGACCATATTGGACCGGATTCCCACTTTTGACATTTTCCAATCATGCTGTCGATAGCTGCTCAACGTGTGGGGGTGTTTTGGCCCATTGCTCACATGCTTCTCTGGAAAGTGTGTCAGCATTCTGATGTTCTCTGCAAAGAGGATGGATAACTTCAAAGTCGAATTCCGCAAGTTGGTCCAGGCATCGTATAACTTGGTCCTCTAGTTCTTTGAAGGTCTGAAGGCACGTCAGACTACCATGATCCGTTCTTACTGTGAATCGTCTGCCGCACAAAAAACATCTGAATTGATATAGTGTCCACATCGAAGCCAACAGATCCACTCAGATTCCATTCAAGAAATACTGTACAAAACAAGCGACAAAATTACAACCCGACAACATTAATTAGGATGCGTTCGACATCTTGAGCAAAGAAAAACAAGAGACATAGAGTAACTGAGATAATTAGGTTATTATCATATCAATGGAACCATGCAAACATTTTAAATTTGTATAATTTTGACGACAAAAAACATTACCGATAAATTGAATTACTGATAACGAATAACGTCTAATTATTTTCAAGACATTAATTTAAATAATCATTTAATCGATTAATGGAACCAGACTGTATTCAAAAATTCAATAAATTAAGTGGAATTCAATGGCTGCAAATTAATATTATTCATTAGTATTTAAATCACGGACAATAGAAGAGTTAAACTGTGCTATGAAATAACATTTTAATAGGATATATTTATTCAATCCATCACTGCAAATTTCATAATATAGTCAAAGTAAGATTTAATATGGAGAAAAGAATATTTTCCTTTTGTGTAGATTTTTCCTCATAGAACTATTTTAAGTTTAAAGCAATACATTAGTCAGAAACGCTTACAGCAATTTTGTTTTCAAACATTTCGATATTGTAGTTTCATTTATTTACAGTTGTTTCATGAAAATGTTTTATTAAAAACAAAAATTTGCTATTATGATAATAATCATTTGAAAAATAGAAGAAAAGAATTTCAATATATGTAATCGGTAATTATTTAAATAAAAATATTATAAAATTCTGAACAAATGGGTTTAAAATAAAAAATACAAATGAAAGTAATAATTTGTATTCTTAATTATAAATGTAAAGAAAAGTTTTATGGAAATCGGCGGTGGAGACATTTGCTTGTTCGTATTCCACTGGTGGTTGGTGCTTAGATTCAGTACCTCTAAGATTTGAGAAGCAGTCGGCCTAAGACACGAAAAGCATTGAAGGGCTGCAAGCAATATACGCTTTGCAACGTTTCAAATACATTTCATAGAGAAAGTAGCAAAAATCATATATATGTTACGCTTAATGTTGAAAATTGCCTATTATTAATTTCAAACAATTTGCTTTTAATTTAAAGCAATACATTAGTCAGAAACGCGTATAGTAATTTGTTTATGAACACTTCTATCACTTAGTTTTATTATTTATACTGTTCTTTCATAAAAAATTTTTTATGAAAAACAAAACTTTGCTCTAATTATAAATATAAATATTATTTCATTTCAATTGGCAGTGGAAACGTCCACTTGTTCGTATTCCACTGATGGTTGATATGGTGGTTTGTACACTCTTACAAAGTGAACAAACCAAATGGTACATAACCATATACCGAGTTCTACGCCGAAATCTGCTGTAAAATGCAGAGAAGAACGCAAAATACGAAACCTTTTGTCGATTTACGTGGCAAGTAGTAGCCATATGAAGCATTCTCTGACTTTGTTTACGGCCCTCAGTAACTAATAAAGTCCGTTTTAATTGCTGAAAACTATTCTCATTTTTCTAGTTGTTACATTTTTTCAAAATGCTGCATTTTAATTTTACAAATAATTATCTTTTAATTAAGAAGCAATTAAAATGATTCAATTTAAGTGGGATGGTTCTAGATAAATTTTACTTGGCAATTTGAGTGCTAAGATATTGGAATGGTGTTTCCATTATTTTTTCCGCAATTTCTCGAACATTAAACACTAAAACACGGTACGGATATGTTTGCAATAGTTGTATAATCCTTTCTGATAGATTCAAGTGATTTTTGTAAGGAAAAAATGTTCTCTGAAAATATTGAAATTTTGTGGGCTTTTCTGTTTTGTGAAAAGCTGCGAAAAGCCTTTTCAGCCGAAGCAAAGCCCATACAGAACATTATCCAAAACTGCTTTTTATTAATAAAGTTTGCTCTTCTGTTCCAATGCTCATCATTTATATCAAAGGAAAAAAAAGATAATGTTGTAACTTCTTGTTGACTTTTATATAGACGCTTTATTCATTTACTTGTTATACTTTCCAAAATTATTAAATCTGTTATGATTTACTTCATTCAACACCTTTTAATAATATCACTGGCTAGCATGGATAACATGATATTTTCCCCTTCTTAAATAGCCCTGCATGGCCGCCATCGATATGACATAATGTAGTGTTGGGCTTTTATTGCGCCTGTAAGAAATGGAGCGTAATTTATTTATTGGGTTGTTGTAATGAAAATCAATTTCAGTCGACGACAAATGAAAGCAAGAACAAAAATGTAAAACAAGGGGATACAGCGATGCGCGGCGGAGCATACAATATGCAGTCGCGGCAAAGAAAGCGGCATGCATCCTGGTCTTCGGCTCGCAGCCCCACTTGCAGATACATTTTCTGGATGTCAGTCTGCACCGCAATTCTGTACTGCAGCCCAAAGCGCAGTAGAATCACCCGGAAGGTTGGTCTGAACGTTCAGAACCGTGTCATGTTGATCATTCATTACAACACCGCCATATTTGGCTGATCCACCGAATTACTGTATGACATTTCGTTCGACCGTCTGCGGTCTGGTATGCTGCGTGATGTGGAGGAGGCACCGTGTTTTACCGAGTTGCCAAATCTGGATGATCACCTCCTCCGTCGATCCATTTCGTAGATACGCTTCGATCACTGCCGTGTACTGACGTTGTCTGGCGGGATAATTTCTTAAGCTCCGTTCCACAGATCAGCTAAGGCAGTGGTTCTCAAACCGTGTCAGCGTACTTACTCTACTGCACAAAATAATAAAATTAATAATAAATGAATAATTAAGCTTTTCTGATTTCAAATTTCCATTAAAAACGACAAACATGTGAAACATTTCTTCCAAAATTAACCATACAAATCTCTTTAATAATAATAATAATAATAATAATAACAGCATGTAATTTATAGGTGAATAATAAATCAAATTTGTCACGACACTGATGTGAAAATGTTCAACTTTGTATTGACCCAGTTTGAAACAAGCTTCCGTTGGCATTATCCCATTCCTGAGGGCAAGTGTCGTCGAAGACACTTCCCCACCATCAGTCAAACCAAATATTCTCTTTCTCTCCTGTCTCATTGCAAAATAACGTTAGCATTGTATTGACAAAGACAATAACCAGCAAAAGCAGAGCTTTGAAACGTTCTCTCTAATATTTGCATTTACTTTACAAATAATACACAAAACAATGATTCCATTATTCACATATACTACGAAATAAACAAAAAACAAAATAATAAATGCAAAATAACAATAAATTCATCTCAACACCATCATCTTGCTTCAATCGTCCGTCCATAGACAAAATTGGCAAACAATAAACAACTATTCAATTGTAATTAACAAACATACAGCATCAGTGATGAATGAACTGTTAAAATAAAATAAAATAAATGTTCTACCAATTAGAAAAAAAATAAATGCAATTAAATTAATTAAATGAATAACAAAACAAGCTGGCAAAAAGAAATAGGAAAATCTTTCATCAAAATTCAAATATTTCCAATTACCACCCACCGATCCGCGCAACCAACTATGCAGTTGAATTGAAATTTTTTAGAAATGAAAATTTTTCACCTTTCACAGCTGATGTTTTCAGCAAAATTCACTGAAAAAAAATTAACGCTTTTCTTCCGTTCCGCTTTAAATTATTGAAATATTCAAATTAGCCAAATAATTTGCATATTCAAGTTATGGAAACAAATTGAATTAATATGCACTTGTCAACATTTCTCTACTTTCGTTGTTCAGCTTCGGTAGATGAGCCAAACCAACTGTAAAAAAAGATTTCACAATGTGACTGACATGCGACTAAAACTGACTTGACAGTGGCGAGTCCATGGAAACAGATACACCGCAGTAAAGCATATCAAATTTCTTGTCCCCGTTGTGCAGCATTTTCAAATTTCCATTTTAACCATCATTAAACATCATCATCCTGGTTCAGAAAATGTGGAACATTTTTGCAGTTTGCAAATTCAAGCCAACAAATCAAGTTTCCTATTTTCTGTTCAAATAATAATCAACAATCATTCATTTATCATTCTTTCATACACACTACGACAGCAACTTCAAAATACTGTCATAATAAATCCATGTTAATAAAAAGAAAAATGAATTATTGTAATAAATAAATAAATCAATAAACAAATAAAAATCTTCCCAATCCAAATTAACATAACACCACATACGAGATTACCAACAAAATATTGAACTAAGATCAAATATCAAATTATTACATAACTTCTACACTGATGTGTTTAATTTGAGTCTTCATCAAAATGAACAATTCAAAAAATGCACTGCTTTTATATTGCATTTAAATAAATATCCGTGATAAAACAATCGTTTCACACGACATCCTAAATTTTCGTTTTTTTTTTAAATTTCACAGATATTATTCAGCAGATGAAAAAATCAAACTGGTATATTGCCAATCAACCAGTCGACTTCACACTTACTTGTCTATTGACGTAAAATTTATTCTCAACTTCAGTTTTCCACTGTGCAAATTTGATTTTAATTCAAAAGTTATTTAAATTCAAATAAGGTATCATAAAAAACAGTTTAGCACAAGGGGAAACTTTGGATTTTGCTTTTTGTAACTTTTTTTAACTACCAAAGGCCACTTCTGTAATGACGTATTGGATTATGATCTGCTATTTTCATTACTGTTTCACCGGATCATACTATTTTTTTTAATAAACTGCAAAACTGACTGAAATATTTGCATGTTGTGAAAAAAGCTTCGCTTGATGAAGTGGTGCTTATGATTATTTGAAAATCGATAAAGAGCAAATAAAAAATTTTCAGACATTAATTATTCGCCAAATACTTGCCAAGAAATTTTCACACAAACAACAAGTTCACTCACTCTCGACTTCAGCTGCTGTTCCACTGAACAGCAGCTGAAGAAGAAAAAGTTTCAACCAGATACAAATGCTAGCTAGCAAAGAGAAAATACAAATTTGAAATCAGCATGCTTTTATTATAATACCAAAGCTGAAATAGTAATAATAATGATAATAATAATAATTGCACTTTTATTAAATCAAATATTCAAGCATACTGTGTCTGATTGAATTTTCTTACAGCATTGCTTTCTTTCATTGTAGATAAAGAAAGACACAGAAAAAATGGCATGTCGTTGTAAATGAAATGGAAAAATTTTGTACAAATGTTGAAGCACCAGAAATAGAATGAAATACCAACAAACGATAATATGAGCACAAAATAAATATAATCACTCCTCCCAGTTATTAAAAATTGACACGTAAAAATGTCAACGCAGTAAACATGCACCATATTACTATTTCTCTGAAAACATACAAAACTACTATTTTGAAATTTGAACGAACTTTTGCAAAAGTTTGCATCACCTTTGCATTAATATACAGTTTGAAAAATTTCAATTAAATTCTTCGTTCCATCCAATTTAAGCAAGCTTGAATATTTTTCAGCAGCATTTCGCTTGCAAAAATAAAACTGAAGCATTTCATTCCATAAATGTTGTAAGAAAATGAATTGAAATAAGAATAATAAATTCAAAATTGCATTCGCACTTTTGTTACAAAAAATAGTTTATGCTCATTGTTAATTGGATTATGGAAAATGTTTTGCATAAAAAAAAGGAGTGAAAAGAAGAGCTAAGAAAAGATGAGACAAAGAAAAAGATACAGAATAATATATTTCTCGGCCAGGTCAAGCCAAGCATACCAGTCACAAAATGGGAACTGAAGGAGGGAGGATCCGGTTAACCTGACCACCCGCTAAGCAAGGCTGACAAAACCTTTTTGACAATACTTGATTGACACATGTGCTGCTGACCGAAGCTGGACGTTTTCGGTTTCCGCCTGTTTGACTAAGGGCGGGATGACGATCGATCATTTGCTATTAACCCACCCCGCCCCCTTAAACTAGCCAATCAGCATTGTGGAATAGCACCAGCCACACAAATTTCTAGCAGGTGCATACAAAGACCACATATTGCTCGAAGGCCCTCTGTAGAATCTTCTTGTTGCAACAGTATTGATAATAATAATAATATGATGATGATTATTATTATTATGATAAAATGAAATAATAACTAAACCGAAAATCGTCAATTCATTTGAAAAATATTTCCCATGCACCATTCTATGCTGACATGCAGCATGTAAATCACCAAAGCTACGGGCAAATTGTCACCACATCTACATGCATCTATTAATTACATACGTATGCATTTGTATAAAATAAGGTAAGTAAAAAAGAAATTTCTTCAAATTTGTTTTCATTTACAACATAAAAATTGTTTCGATAGTGTTAAATGTGCAAATGGTTGTTGCACATCAACGCTTTTTCTGTCTTCTTCTTCTTTTATTGGTGGCTTTCCATTTTTCGCTTTGTGAATTTTTATCGATGACTATTCGGCCTTATAGCAAATATCACATATTGCATTCGGTCGATGAAGTCAGATGCACTTTGTCAACATCTTTGATCAATGAACCACTCTTCCTGAGAGATTTTCCCCTCTATACTTATATATAGTCGGTTGTTTTCAATCACCTTTTCCCTGTCAAGCTTGCTTCCATTTTTCAACCCAAGCTTTCCGCTCATTTGCATTTGTTCACAATATCAGAACTGTATGAAAATTCCAACAATATCAACAAACCGCTAATAAATAATAATAATATTCTACCCTTAGTTTTTAAGCAATAATAATAATAATAATAATTGGAATAATGACAAATTAATTTCCAGCTATTTGTGGATAATTAATTTTCCTTCTTTGCTCATTCTGCCCCTCTCCCCTCATCATTACATAACACTGCATTGCATTGCACAAATAGTATGTATCCCTGCTATTGCGTTGTTCAATTGAAAAATTCAGACACTTTCATTAAAACCAGTTGTATAAACAATATGTCTAAGCTATAAGAGAGAATTGGCTCGTCAAAATATTGATTTTAGAAAACGTAAAATTTCTGCGACACTTATGTTTATTAGAATCTAAAAAAAGCATATTTATCAGCAAATATCAAAGTCTGCTTTTCATCTCGTGGGTAGAAATCATATTATTTGCGATGGCAAAGAAAAAAGCGAAATTTAATTCTCGATAAATAAGTGTAATTTGAATATTGCAAAATATTGCAAAAAAGAAAAACTGCACAAGCATTTGCAAAATGCTGTTTTAGAATAAAATGAACATTTATTATTTGTTCAAAATTCTCTTCTCTGCTATATAAATTTTACAATTTATTTATACACAAATTGATATTGAATTTTAATTGCTAATTTGAAACAAGTTGAAAAACAAAACCAAAATTACTGATTTGATATGGAACGGTCTGAAAATGGAAAATCTCAATTTCAATGATGCATCACAATACACAAATGGTGCAATTTCATTAATTGCTCCTAATTGGCAATTTTACTGAATGAATATCGGTTTATTATGAGAAAAAAATTTTTCAAATTCCATTCAACGCGTGAAAAGATCGTTCTGTGGAAATTTCACTTCACTCTTCTGCTTCTTGTCTTGAGTGGAATTTTAAATTTTTGTAAAAATCAATTTCTGCACCACATAACAACAATCTTTTCCAGTCAGTATATTTTGCTTCGTCTTATAGCATTGATAAGAGAGATTCAGTTCAAACAGAAACTAGTTGCCAAGAAAATGAATGGTTGCTTAATTTTCATCTATGAAAATCGATAATTTTCAACACAGCACACCATTTTATTTTATCCATAAATGCAAAATATGAAAGAAAGATATTAAACGGTGATAAAAGTGACACAAGTTGACTAAGAAATGAAGTTATAAATTCAACAGTTTTTTTCTTCAAATTATATCCTAATTGTTACAGTGGAAGTGATAAAATAACCTGAGAAAAAAAACACACAACTCATTTACACCCATATATATATATATACATAAATTTCAGAAATTGCATTTCTGAATTAACAGTAGTATAGTTATCGATATTTGAAAATTAATAATTTTCAAATAATAATAAGAGAATGAGAAAATTTTTCTGATTTTTTCTTTGATGAGTTTTTGAATAGTTTAAAAAAAGAATTTGGGAAAAAATGTGAACAGCCGCAAGTAAAATTGAGCAAACATCACCACCATCATTATCATCAGCGTCAGCGTCAACGTGATCAACAACATTGAAGTGAATTTTTAAATTTGATCACCACTCAGTTGGCAGTGTATAAATATGCATAAAATGCCACTAATATTAAAACTATTCGTGAGCTGCACACGTGTGCGTCATCATCGCATATCGTGCAACATGTTCTTTGACACTGAACCAGTTTCATTGGCAGAAGAAAACTGCTTTTCCATCACAGCTGCTTGTCTGTCACAATGTTGAACAAATTTTCATATTAGCTGCTACTGCTGTATATCGCTATTATGAGCCAAGAAACAAAATCTATATGCAATTTTGAAGACAAATGCAATTCCATCAAATCAAATCAATTTCAATCTATCAATCATAACTAATAAAAATTGCTTCTTCACATCACCTTATGAATTTATGAATATCTCTCTCTCTCTCTTTCGCTTTCGAACAGGCGTGTTCGTTCGCCGTTGTTTTCAATTTTAAAATCACAAGTCATATAGAAAAAATGGTGAAATTTCAATCATTCATCATTACTTCAAAAATACACTAATTTATGAACGTGATGTAATGTATAAAATGTCCCCTCAGATGATGTAACACTGATCAATGAAGAAGGTAACTGAAATTCTTTTACTACATATATTTTCATTACAAAGTCAACTTACATTAATTATTATTATTATTTTATTTATGGTTAATAAAAAAATAAACTATAATAACTTATATAACCAATAAATCAGTACAACTTTTCACATGCATACTTGATCATATTCACTGAACTGAGATTTACTTATTTCAATTATCAATCAGCACATATAATGGTTGTATTTCAGATAAATTAAATTTGTTTTTTGCTTTAATACCATCTTTACAGTACCGCTCTATATATAGAAAGTACATGATGATGGAAAGAAAGAAAAAACACAAATTAACTACAGTTATTCTGTGTAAAATTAAGAAATTCCTCTTCCAATTATCAGTTTTATCATATAACTACTACGAAAAAAGAATGGCGAAATTAATTTGGCAATACTAATAATTTAGTTGTTTGAATAATTATGCCAAAAAAATCCACATATAATTAATTATCTGTTGAAAAGTTAAACATCGCACATCGTGTATGGACGTGTTTCATGAAATTGTTGTAAATTGTCCAACAGATGCCTTATTAATCAACAATTAATTATTGTTTGCGAATTAAAAAAAGTGAAATGAAATAAAACTTGACGACCATGACAAATCGTAGTAGCATGAAATAAATCTACTACATTCACTAAGCCAGTGGTATGTGTTTTCTGATTTGCACGAAAACAGATGACAGTTTTCACTGTTGACAAGCTGCATGTCACAAATGTGGTGCAGTTCGTATTCAACACATCATCAATAAGCGAAACTGACATGACAGAGCATTTTTCAACCGTTTTGCTTAATTAATTATTGTCCAATTGAACAGCAATTCTTCAGTTTCATATGAACCTACACGCACCGCTCGCTTACTAGCTAGCTAGCTAGCTAGCTATAGCCAACTCAGTCAATCATCAATCACTTGCATAAACTTCCTCCTCCAATAACAACATTATATTGCATAACAATTGCAACAAATTAATTAATCATCCATCCACTTTTGTTATTCTTTCAAATAAAACATTTCCATTACAAATATAATTCTAATAATTCTCCATTTAAGGTATAAAACAATTTACAACTTGGCACAATATGTTGAATACAATTTTCAAATATCCAAACAAAGATGACAGAAAAACACTTCTGATCGACCATCGTGAAAGCAAATTTGACAATCAATTTTTCAAGCCATGCCTGATTCTACTGACATCGATAACGGTAATTCCACTGATGGTGATTGTTTTCCAATGGTCATTGTTGGACGACGATCAACAGAATCAAGCAAATGCACCACCGGCTACGACAACAGATGCTCAATGGTCAAGAGGATGCATAAGAACGGAAGATCTGGAAAATACTGACATATTCTTCCAACTGGTAAACAATACAGAATGGAGATTCAAGAATACCACTTTGATGAAGTCGAATATGCCGCCACTTTTAAATTGTCAGGATATTTTTTCAATGACCGATTCGATGAGATTTTTGACGGCCGGTTGGACCAAATTAGTTTATCAAGCAACACTGGCCAAGCGAAAGGTGGCCATAAAAATGGTCAACTTCGAAGGACAGATGATGAAAAATTGCAAAGCAGAACTTCAATCGGATCAACATTGCAGACAAAAAATTGCTAAAAAGTTCATCAAAGAAATTGTCGCTTTAAGTCAATTCAAACATCCCAATATAATTGAGGTAATATATATATTTGCTGCTGCTTATTTTTCAATATTTTCAACAAATTACACAACACATTACATATTCAAGATATTATTTGTATTATTGTTAATTTCAGCTCATCGGCTATTGCATTCCATCAGATCCTTCATCCGAGAATAGCATCGACAAATTGGCAATTGTCAGTGAATTAGGCGAGCCTTTGAATCTGTTCATCCTTTTGCAAATGAACTGGGAAGAACGTTTGAAAGTAAACAACAAGAAAGAAAACAAAAAAATTTCATTTTTTGCATTTTCAAATTTCATTTTTTTCCAGATTTTATATTCAATATTAAAACTTTTGGAATATTTCTCCGAACAACCAGTCGGAGGTGTAGTTTTGAACGACCTTCGCGCCCAGCAGTTTGTAATATGTGATAAAAATTTGAAACTCGTCGACGTCGATGATGTCGGTCTTGAAGAGCCAACTTGCCACTCGCAAAGCGACTGCAACGAGCGGTTGAAAAAAGCAGGCATTGAAAATTACAACCAAATTGTCCAATGCATCGAAGGCATTTGCCAAAGTAGATATACGAATGGATAAATAATAATATAAAGTTGGCTAAAATTTGATCCTGATTTTCAGATTCCAACGATTTGACAAACATTTTCAATACGGCCAAGCATTTCCTCTTTCTACTCCAATTTGGAGTACCCCAAGCGCTTCAAGATCAAATATCCCATTTAAAAGAAAGTTTTCAAAAGCAAAACATGCCGTCCAATTTGCTTAGACAATTTGCTCAGAAATTGGTGCACAATTATTCGACTGGTCAATATTTCAAAGCTAATTCTTCTTCACGAGCGGGTAATTCAATTATTGAAATATTATTAAAATTTATCATTTTTAACCGAATTTTCTCGTTTAAGAATTCAAACGTTACAAAAATGCCGACCTGCCAACGCTTTTCGATTATCCCTGTCACGACAGCACCACGCAAAATAGTTGCGTTCTCAGTGTGGCCAATTTGCATGAAGCACAAAGTCTGTGCACTGCCCAGACTGTTTGCAAAGCGATCATCTGGACAAATCAAAAAACTTGGACCGGTAATGTTGTCAAATTAAAAATTAACATTTATATCAAAACAAAAATATGCTTCTAAAAATAGGTCGACATGTGGTGCTTTTCAAGAAAAATTTCACACAACCCACCTACAATCCCAATACGATCACATTTTTGAAAGTGGACGACAACACACAGTCCTTCTCCGAAGACACATCTCAACTATAAAATGCCAACCGATGCTCAATTGATGATGATGAGAAGTTAAAAATTATACAAAGTTGGAAATAATAATAAAAATAAAATATGAATAAGAAAATATTGAGCGGAATCAGAAAAAATCAAACAAATCTGTTGTTGCTGTTGCTTACCTTGTTTCGATTTGACCCTCAAATGATGAAAGGAGAGAAGATACAAAAATTGCATGGCATCAACGTTCTATTGTAACTGTAATGGAGAGAATTTCATCTTGAAACGTGACACGATTCCAGTGAAAGTTTAGCCTGAAAAGAGAAAACAATAAAACTTCAAATTATAATAATACATAAATAACGAGTATTCGCATAATGAAATGAAAAAGATTCTTTTCACACTTGTATAATTTAAAATTATAAACTTTTGTCGAAAAGGATATTTTCTAAAAGTAGCAGTAAGGAAAAAATTGTTGTATGAATTAAAATAATAATCGAAAATTACTCATTTTACTGCTCAACATGTGCAACTAACTCGTGAATCGACTATTTTGTAGGAAAAATAAAAAATTTAAAACAAAAACAGCATGTTTGGAAGAAAATTCCACATTTGCTCGAACGGTGAACGTGAATTGCAAAAGAGTAATTCAAATAAAAGTCGATCCAGAAATTCTGGAAGAAATCATGCTCTAAAGTACAGTATTGAAGAAAATGATCGTTGGCAGAAAACTGAATTTCTACTGAGCTATGGGAAATTGTTCGGCTAATTTAACTGTTCGCATCGCTTGCAACACCAACGGCATGTCGATCATGCTGGTGTGAAATGTAAAAGCACCAATGCCGGATGTTTTCTTTTTTTCAAATTCTTCCACAATTTCCTTAGCACGTCCCAACTCTTCAGCGGTTGGCATGAATGAATCTTGAACAATTTTTATCTGATCCGGATGAATAACCTGCTTGCCAGTGAAACCCAAGCCCTTAGCCTGGCGGCAGTGGGCGGCTAATCCGTCGAGATTTTTGTAATCGTTGTAAACCATGTCCACTGCTTGCAATTTGAACGCCTTGCAGACGCTGACAAATCGTTGTCTTGCGTAAATTAATTCCATTCCATCATCGGATCTCTGCACGCCAATGTCGGCACAATAATCGTCAGAACCGAACACCACACCGTCCAAATAAAGAGGACAGAACGTGCTGAGATTCATCGCTGCGTTGACAATCTTCTCCATATTTAACAACGACTGGGAACTTTCTACGTATATTAACAGCATGATCGATTTTTTAATGTATTGAAAATAATTTCGAAACAAAACTGAAAACTGTCTCAAATCATTAATACTGTTCACCTTCGGCAACAGAATCGTTTCGAGCTCCACTTTAGCTTCAGAAATCGCCTTCAGATCTTCTTCCAACAATCCACTCTGCAGCGAATTCACCCGCCAAGCTAATTCGCATTTCACCGACGACCGTCTGGCAGACTGAAGCCAAGTTATCACGTTGTTTCGCGCGTCAGCTTTGCTCACTTCAGCTACACCATCTTCACAGTCAAGCACAATACTGTCGGCAACAAGTTGTGGTATTTTCCGCAACTTTCTCTCCTGATTGGCTGGAACGTAAAACAACGCACGTCTGTAAGTGGAAAGTTTCTGTCCACTTCGACAAAAGCCACAAACCCCATGCAAATTTGTCAACCGACATAAAATGCCAATCATTATCCTAAAAATGAGGAAAAATCAATATAATTTCAAAATTAAAAAAACATTATACAATTTTCAACACAATCACTACTCATCCACTGCACAATTTAGTGCCAAACAAAAATCTGACGATCACAAAATAAAATTAACCCATAAAAACAGTTTACGGTAAGTGAAAGAATAGTATGATTGAATAGTGAATTTTTGGCGTTTTATTCCGAAATTTTTATTAATTTTCACGATACGATAAATTTCAATTTGAAAAATCTACTCTTTGCCAATTGAAAATCAATAATTTTCCGATTTATTGAAGTTGAATAGAAATTCAAACACTTGGACAAAAGTACACCACAACATCAAATTGATAGAGTTTATTTACACTTTAAAGTAATATAAATTATTTTTCACATTTACGAAATTTTATGCGAACAAGTGAAAATAATTTGTGCAAAGTAGAACAGAACGGTAATTAATAATTTACAGGTTTTAATGTATGCAAACGATTACAAAACGCGCTACACTGAGAAATTGAAAAAAATAATAAATTTGAATCAATACACTTTGCATACTACAATTAAATTGTGATATTTTACATTTGATTTTTCATATTTTTGAAGATGGATGATCAACATTTTAGACTAAATACAATGACGTCATCGTATTTTTTGAAGTGCTTTTTCGATTGGAAATACTATAATATCCCATTAATTTTGATTTTTACAGTCTTAAAACCGGTTATTAAGCATCATAGTTAGAGTTAAATAATCCAAAGATGACCAGTATTAAAGCCGTTAATTTATAAATTCGAAATGAAAAAGTAATATGGTTCATTCCGATAGCAAATCAAACTGAACAATTTCAGCCATTTGCGCAAAAAATCAATACAAATGAATATTTAAAATGAAACAAGCATATTTTAACAATAAAACTTAAATAACTACCATATATATATATTTATATATCAAATAAAAGTAATACATTTTATAGAATACAGCATTTTTTATTACGTAATATTATACAGTATAGTCATCCACATACGAACATTTAAATCTCAGAAAACTATATAAATATAGTTATTTATACAAAAACAATACAACTAACTCTTGCTGCTCTTTTCCAACTGAATGACGAAATAAAGCAAAAATACCTTATGAAATGTGCAGGATGACGATTTATTTGGAACTGCTACAACACATGAAATCACAATCATGCAGACACAGTGATCGTGAAGTCATTAAAAAGAATAGAAGAATCAAAAAAAAAGAAAACAAATTATGAACTACATGAAAATGTTCAGAAACTATAAGTAATAGTAGTCCAGTAGAGTATACACATATATACGAATATATATACACAGATGACATACATACATATTTATACGTATATGTATATGTATATATAAACATATACATTAAAACACAAAACTGAAAAACTGTGGAAAGAAAGATAAATAAAAATAAAAATAAAAATAAACAATAGATCAAATAATGAAATTAAGTCTGTCATCATCCTTGCAAAGTTAATTTGTTTAATAAATGCAATAACTCGAAATATTTTTCAGTTCAGCTTTCCAGTCAAGCATATCATTTCATTTACGAGCCTAACTCTGGGAAACTTTCATCGTCAATACTGTACGGTACGTGATCCTGACGCGTCTCACGATTCAAATGTACGCCGCCTCCAAAACCATCAAATCCGCCACGTCGATTTCCTCCTCGATCGCCACGTCCACCACGCCCTCCACGTCCAAAACCACGTCCTCTTCCACGATTCAGTCTCAAGTGACGCGCACTTTGATCAGAATAAGAAATATCAATAGGAATAACTTCTTTCTTGTTAGGTCTGATTTCTACTCCAGGTTCTTCTTCCACTCCTCCATTCACCTCCGATTCACTCTGCTTACGAGAACGTTGCAAGGGTACAAATCCTTTCCAGTTGTTTGCTTCGCCTTCTCCCGGACGTCTTATGTTGAACTGTGGCTTCGACTTTGGTGGCTATAAATTTAGCATCAATTATAAACAAAGCTATATACAGACAGCTTCGGGTGCAGTGCACTGTTCACAGCTAAAATATAATTCTCAAAACATTTCCACTGACCTGTTTAGCTCGGTATTCTGCCAAAGTAAGTTCTTCGCGTACAACTGCAACTTCTTCCGCTGTATCCCCATTCGCAATTCTATTATTATTTATGAAATATACTATTTTGCTAAAAAAAATTAAAAATAATAATTTCCAAATGTCACTTACGTTTCATGCTTGGCTCCACAATTGTCATTGTTATCCGAAGCGACGACTTCATTATTCTTTCCCACATCGCCATTTCCGTCCAAATTCGCGCCAGAATCAACATTCTGCGGTTTCTTGTCATACGATCGAAAACCACCTCGTTCTCCCGCATTACCCCGATCAAAACCACGTCCACGACCAAAACCACGGCGTCCACGATTTTGAAAACGACCACGCCCTTCCCGCTGGCCAGTACCATGACCTGCTCCATCTGGTGATTCTTCATTAAAATTTCCACTATGAAATGTACCAAACGGTTCTTCAGCTTTTAAATCATGATCCGCATTATCAGTGCCATAGCCAAAACCGGCATTACTATGCCCACTTCCTCGACCTCGGCCCTGAATATTGTTCTGACCGCCGAAATAACGCCCTCGGCCGCGAGCACGACTTCCACCGACTCCTCGATTGTATCGCCCATTGTCACCGAAACGAGCCATCGAACGCTCCTCTCCAAAAGTTCCAAAACTGGGAGCTGTGGATTGTACCTTGGGTGCCACGTGCGACCGTTCTTGTTTTGGACGATCTTTCACTTCATGGCGTTCATCTGGTCTGTCAACAGCTGCACGCTTGATGCCATTATCTTGACCTGGCTTGTTCTCTTTTCCTTTTCCAAATGCGACTTGACCAGGCGATGCGTTTTTCTTTTCGTCCACTTTCTTTTCCTTCTTAATAGCTCCTCGGTCTTCCACTGCAGCATGCTTTGGTGTTTGCTTTACAAAATATTCCATGGATTCGATGTCATCGTCCAAAAAGACAGCAAATTTATTGCTAACGTTTACACCGTATTCTATAGACATAACTGTAGAACTGAACTGGCTTGCTTTGGTTCACACTAAAATTAATTAATATGATCGTCGAGTGCAATCAAACATAAGCAAAATTATAACACGCAAAAAGATAAACATTATCAAATTTCCTCAGTGAAACGTAATTATATTTAACACACAACTACGATAGCACTAATACGCCTAATGACTCCCAACGACGCACTCAACGTTGAAAAAAGTTACACAAATACTTCGGCAAATAAAATGAAAAAAAATCTTATTCCTTATAAAATAAATTATTCCCAAAGATAATTTTTAAAAAAAGAAAATTAAATATCAAAAAAATATTAAATTAAAAGTATTATGCAAGAAAACCAACGTAAGTAACAATTTTCATGGATTTCTCTCTTTGAAATAATACTAATATGACATATTTTCATGCTGCTTCAAATTCATCTAAATCATAAATTTAAAAGTAAAACAGAAAATAAGCCAATTCAATCAGGCGCGCAAGACTGAAAGATTAAAAATGCATTTCCATATTCAAATAGTCAAGCACTGAAATACTGTTCAAAGACAAAGTCTGAGTTTTCAAAAAATGCATGTTAGAAAATAAATCGCTAACACACTTCACAATTACGCAGAAACACTTATTCATGAGCATCAAAACTCAACTGTTTACATACCAATTATCGGATGAAAACCGAAACTAACAGTTGCGTTCCTCATAGCGTGCATCAATAAAAACACTACAATTTGCGCCAAAATGATAATATTGAGAAAAATAACCTCAACTAGAAGTTAAGTTACAAAAATAAAAAAATAAAAATAACGTAAAAAGTTAAAGAAGACAAATATGAGTAAGAATATGAGAAAACAAAAAAGAAACATAAATCAATAATTATAAACTAAATGTTCAGCGCGTGAAGAAATAAGGAAGAATTTCAAACAGCGTAAGAGCGATGTCTTGATAATATCGGCAGAAAGATACCTTACCTTTACAGTTATTTACTCATTCCGAACAAATATGAAAAGTTACTTTCGAAACATAACGAGGCAAAGATAACAATAACTGCCAACTCAGGATAATACTGTAGGTTATGATAAGCAGGTAAATAAAAGAAAACAAAGAAAAATAAATGACCTAATAGTACGTCATTTTTGCCAAATTAATTTCATTTTAATTAAATTTAAATCCTTTAAAACCAGTATAATTTTTAAAATACAATATAAAATATATTTATGATAATTTATTCAAATTTTCTTCTTTGTTGTGAATCACAGAAATAGTACAATATAACTCACCAAAAATTAATTTCATAAATTAAATTTTCATATTTATTTTTAATTTTAAAATTTTTAAATGCGTATTTTTTAATTTTGATTTTGCTTAATTTTGAATTTTACAGATAAACAATTATCATACGCTTTGAATTTTACATTGATAACTTTTAATTGTAGGTTTTATTTATCCAAATATTTATCATTACAATATGTCTAGGACGAACTATGACTTTTCATAAGATAGCATTCTACTATTTTAAATACTACATAAGTTGGTAAATTTCCCTTGTACAGTATGGATTTTGGAAGGTTCAAATAATTTTATGGGACACTTTTTATTGAATACATGTTGTATTGATAATAAATGCTGCTGTTGCTCACGGGAATTTGAAAACTGTAAATTCAAGTCACTGAATATATTTTAATTTCTTAGCTATCTGTGTGAATTGTCAATAACAGTAATTTGTCTAATCGATTTCAGTTTTGCAGTCATTGTTCTTCTGCGTCTTCTAGCCATCGAAGCAACAAAGCTTTGTAAGTGACAATTTCAGAATAGGGAGAATTTGCATTTCAGTGGCAATGACAATATGAAACGGAATAATGTCCGTTTTTTTATTGTTCAAACTTATTCTATTTCTGAAAAATACAATTATTTGCATTGTTTTGCTTCTACACACCGTTCTCACACAGAGTACAAACAAAAATCATATAGGAATTCAAGGAAACTGCAATATAATTTTCGAAAGGTAGAAAGTCGAACCTTGCTTGATAGGTCGCAGTATTCCCCTGTACCTTAGTCAATTAACCTGATTGCTAGTAAAATGATCAGCTTCTTATCAGTGATTTAACAAATTAGGTCAGTCAACCACTAATGGGAAACATCCGTCAAATAATAATACAACAACATTACATTTCAGTTGAAATTACTTTAAAGCACACCAAATACTAAATACAGTAATGTGATCATTAAGTGCCATTTTGAATCTTCGTTCCTTTACTTCAGAAGTAATGTTGCACTTGTAAACTTTTTTCCTTTTATTATTATAATATATATTGTATTTCATTTTACTATATATTTTTATTATTCATTTTACTTTTTTGTGCAATTAATTAAATTTAAAATATCAATCTCAAAATATATTATAACATAAGAGTATTTGTTTTCATTTTTAAATTAAAATTTTAAAAACAGCATTCGAGTTTATTGCATTTCAAATTGACAGAAATATTGTACATTTTTGTTGCTAGTATTGTTTGGTTTAGAAAACAATTTTTTGATTAACATTTTCCCATTGTTTTTTGAACACACTGTTCCCACATTTTGTTGAAAATGTAACTGTATTACTTAGCAGTATATATGTAAATAGTTTAATTAATTAATTGTTAGCTGTGAGAATTTAATTTTTGCACAAAAACAATGAACTGAATATATGAATGAAATGTGCAATTTGTTCACATCAGCACAGCAGTGACATCAAAGGCTCGATCAGAAGAGAAGAATAAAAATTACTAAATAAATAATTAATCAACTACCTACTTCAAATCAGCATCACCACGCCTTGTAAATAAAAGTAGGCTTGTCGTAGAAGCGGCTATGAACAACGCGACGATCAAAGTGAGCAAAAAGCCGACAGCCGGTGCACTTAAGCACAGCCGATCGCCGAGATCCGAAGCCGTTGCATTGCGAACGACGCCACTGTTGACACGGTTGAGCTTGTCGATGATTGATTTGGGTACGTTTCCAAATTCTTGATCAACAACCAATGAATCCATGACGCGGACATCAGCCAACAAATCAAACTGTCTGTCAGAATTGTGAACCACATGACGTCTCTGACGATTGGCATGCAAACGAAGCTGCTTGTTGCCAACATTTGCAGAAGCACGTTTGGAACGAACGCATCTAGGCGGCGTCATCGTGTCGCATTCTCCTTGTGATTTTTTGCAAAGTTCCACTATGCACTGATAGTCCAATACCGACGTGTCAGAATATTTGTAAGCCCAAGTTTCGACGTAAGCTCTGGTTAGC
This sequence comes from Trichinella spiralis, assembly GCF_000181795.1. Classification (NCBI taxonomy): domain Eukaryota; kingdom Metazoa; phylum Nematoda; class Enoplea; order Trichinellida; family Trichinellidae; genus Trichinella; species Trichinella spiralis. The sequence goes on along the minus strand of NW_003526944.1, from coordinate 5,196,682 downwards.
GACTTTTCATATCGAATGTCCGGCTGTATGACCGGATCAATAGCACAACCATCAATGTCAAGCAATTCAAATCGACTACCCCTACCGTCGGACACCCAGCACGAGTGGACCAGCAAACCTTGACCATCGTCTTCGCATTCCCAAACGTGAAAAAGACGATCGCCCACTTCGGCATAACGAATCACCGGACCAGTGGGTGAATCTTTGCGAATCGTATACGAACAATCGGGCATTTTGCCAGTGTCCATCAGCTCAGTAGTGGGAAGCATGCTGACGTCCAGAAAATTGGTCACACGTTTGATGTTTCTGAAAAAGCAAACTGAACGGAATGCTTTGTCGTTCATTGTTTCAAATGTGCCGTGAAAGCTGACCACAATGACCATTGAAAACATCATCCCTTCCAGCGAACCACCGCTAACCCGCTGTCTTTGCATACTACAATCACCCTGATTGACCATGATGGTGAATTTTCGCTGTTCACTATTGCCGGCATAGCTGCGTGAACACCGATCATCCTCTTGCAGCCCTTTGACATAAACACGACCGGTGAACGGTTTTGCCGTACTGAATGTAATGCTGATCGACGTATCTTGGCAATCAACCACCGGAGCACCGACCAAATAATTATTCACATCACTTCCGGCTAGTGTTAAAGTGACCAACAATGAAATAAGCAAAATTAAACTGGCGGTTGAAAGTCTGTGAAAAAGCATTATTGTATACTTTCACAGCTGCAAAATTTCTCAGATGCTTGTTTTATATGAAATTGCAGCAAATGAGGTCGGAAATTTGTTCCTAATCTTACCAGTGGTCACAACAAATGGTCCGGTCAGGCACAAAATTAGGACATACACTGACCAGCTTGTCAAAAAGTTTCAGTTCAATCAAAGATGATCAACTGGCCTATTTCATATTACAGCTAGGAAGAAAATTTTCCAAAACAAAAAAGATTTCGTTATGGTTTAAATCAAATTTAAGATAAAAATCATAATAAACAACTGCAACATATTCAAGATATCAAAGTTGCAAATATGAAACGACAACTGTGAATTTATAATTTGCAGTTTTGTTCACAACTGCTTCAAAAATTCATTATACACCGCTTCGGGACATTTGGCCACTCGTGCACAAAACTCACCATCATCGCCGGAAAGCATCGCTTCAACAGTGACATAATTCGGACGTTGTGGGTCGAATTGATCTCTTTTTAAACGTTTCAAAAACTGATGCCTCGCCCTTGCTTTGTAACTTGATTCACGTAAGCAACGCGGCCAGCTTAAAATTGTCTCATGAGAAAAGCCAACCACATTGTGCAAATAATCAAAACTTTTCATCAAAACTGATCTATCTATATATATATAAATTTAGCATTAATGAAATCAATAAACATTCTAAAAATAACAACAAGCATACAAGTAATGTATAATTTCGGATCTTTAATTAGCAATTGTTTCGTTTGAATTTTTGTAAAACCCATTTCTTGTCCAAATGTGAATTGCAATCTCTAAAATAGAAAAAAAAGATTAAAAATTTACAAAAGACAAATAAAAAATAATACAATCGAAATACCTGCACGTATCCGGTACCAAAAGTGATCAACTTTGGCTCTTTGGTAACAACATCCCGCACTTCATCGCCAGTAAGCTTGAAATTAATTTGCAGCCAACCTAACCGAGAGTCGATTGTTTGAATATCGAAATTCAACCAATATCTGGCCTTGTTGATGATGTGAGCAATCGCGTCAACGGTGAATGCTTTCGATTTCAAATATCCGATCCTATCTGAGAGATGTTGTAAATTTTGTTGAAATATCCAAGGATTACGGGTTAGATATTGGCCAATTTCTTCCAATGGAATACCGTTCAAGACCAGAAAACGAAGCATCGGTTGTACATCGTTTTTCCAATCGAGTTTGACGAGAAAATCAACCGCATTCGAGCGGGATTCCAATTTCGACAAATCAACTCCAATTTCGACAAAATTGCGCAACAATTCTGAATCATTAACAAACGGAGCCAAAGTGTAAGAACGAAAATACCGTCTCGGTTTGTACTTTGAATTATAAGCAGGCAAAAATTGCCGATTCGTCTCAAAATCTTCTTTTGCAATTTTTTCCGTGGGAAAATCACTTTCACACGCCGATTCTACAGAATTTACCATGAACAAGCGATTTTCAATTTCCCGTAGTTGTCTACTACTGCAGCAACATCGTGGACGAATAATAGCACAATTGAACAACCGAAATGCCACGAAACTTTGCTGCCACATTCTAAAATATGCTTTTTTCCCTTCTTTATATTAATTACAAGATTAATAATAAAAGTAAAACATTGTTCAATTTTTGGAAAACAATTTTCCAATTATCATTAATTGAAGCAGAGAAAAGAAATTTCTGTTTTCAACACAAAACTTTAATTCCCATATTCGAAAAATAAAATTTAATAGGATTCACTTGTAAATCCGCTATATTCTGCGGCTGATGTTTTTGCATCAATAAATAATTTCTGCGAATCATGCACATCGCCAATTGATACTTCTCTTTTGCCATTTAATTCAGATAATATTCTCGAAGGAGTCAGCAGCTGCAAAGCATATCTAAATAAATGTTACTCGTTAATTTTCAAAACTGCTGCATTCAAAGTACCGCAAAAGATAAATTATCATTCAAATAACTGCAATTCACAAACACATACAGACATGTACTTTTTTTCAAATGTAAAAATAATTGATTTGATAATTCAAAATACCTCAGCGAAGCTCGATAACCAATTTCAGCCAAACTTTGCAAAGCTTCTCCAGTGATATTAACATTTTCCGCTTTCGCTCTGATTTTAACAATCTGAAAAACAATTTTTTAAGTATTAAAATTAAAATTTATATCAAACAGCAAACCTCCAAAATTTCCTGCAAACCATACGGTAAAGTTTTAACAATCAACAATCGCTCGAGCAGATCTTGCGGAATGCCATGTGCTGAAACTATTTCTGTTCCTCTAAAAAGAAAACAGTCAACATATAAAATATCAAAGAGGAATAAAAATTTTAATTTATGGTTTAAGGTAAGAAAAATTTACATATTTACAAATTTACAAAATGGTCTTAGAATTGTTCTTAAACATGAAAACACATTCTTAAACATTATTTCAGCTGAGAATAATATGAATAAATAATTTTTCGAACTGATCTGAATGTATTGAACCGTTTCTATGATTTCATATCAATTCCACTAAAAAATTGCGTATTTTACAAAATAAACATTGAAAAAAACAAACAAACCTTATTTTAGAAAAGCCTCTATTAGTAGCCAAAATAACAATTGGACTAAAACTTGATTCAATCACTCTATGCAAATATGTAAAACATTCCATGTCCAACATGTGAGCTTCATCAATGAACAGCACACCTGGAACCAACTCAGCAATGCCTTGTTCAATGTATCGATTGACAGATGCATTTACTTCTTTTCTAAGATTTTCTAAATAAATTAATGTAAAAATACTACTACAATTATTCCGTTGTTTAACGCTTACCTGTAATTTCAGTCTTTTTCGGTTTAATTAACTGGGCCATCAACGTAAGCACATCTTGCCCTCCCTTGAAAAAACATACATAAGTTTTATTTAAAACCAACAAAGAAATGAAAAAAACTTTACACTTGGCTTAGCATTTGCTGTATCCAAATCATGCAAAGTAACATCTTGAACAAATTCTTTCTGCTTTCTAATTTCGCCTTTGGGAAGTGGCACAAATTCTTCGGCTTCTAAGTCTGTTTCCGTAGCATACACATCGCAACGACCAACTCTCTGAAATATCAGCTTACTTAAAGCTTCGAGCAAAAATGGGAAGAAAATTAATAAAAAAAAATTCACCTTCACTGCTCCGCTGTTGGTTTCAATGTAAATAACGTCACCAACTTCTATACGCTGCTGCAAGAAAACGTCGTACAGTGTGGGATCTAACTTCAGTTGCGTGCAACCTTTCGTAGTTCGTAATCCAACAGTCAAATTTGTCAATCTTGTTTCATAACCTTGAAATAAATTTACATTTCATTAAATATTATAATTCAGCTATTAATATCTTTACTTGACATAGCATGATCAGACTCTACAGGCGTTATTTCTGTCACTTCACCTTCGTATATATCTTTCACTTCCCTAACTCGAAGACCTATAAATAAATAACAAATAAATATATAATATGAATAACTAAGTGAATGACTTTGTTGTTTTTCATTTTGCATCTTTTTACCTATGCAACGACGTATGTTCTCCATCAAAACTTCAGTTTTCTTCACTTCCATAGAATATACTTCCGAAGCTACCATGGGAGCAAACGGTACTTTACTTCCCAGTTCACGTGCTATTGCCAAAGCAATAGCAGTCTAATTAAATGTGAAAAAAAGAATAACGCAACATTTCGAAAATTAACAATTTCTGTTATAAAAACATTAAAACTTTTCAAATAAAAAATAAACAAAAATTATATCGAACTTTTTTGCACAAACAAAACTAAAATAGCTTAGATTATTTGTATTAATATAATCTATATTTGTCCAGAAATAAACTTTTCAATTTTTAATGCTAAAATATTAACCTTCCCAGTTCCTGGTGGACCAGCCAACAAAACTGCCCTGCCGGCCATTCGTTTCATTTTCACCAAGTCCACGATTACACCAGCAGCAGTACGCGCTTCGACTTGGCCAACAAATCCACTACCAATCTGTTTTGCTCTGCCGTCAGTTTCAAGACCAAGTCCTTTGACATGGCTGTGCGCGGCAACTCGCTGAGTACGCACATTCGTCGTCAGAATGTCAACGGTCATAACTAAAGAAAAAAAATAAATACAATACTCCATTAGCACAGAATAACATATTCAGTATAAACTTTTTTTATCAATAAATGAATAAATTTACATACCGCAACTAAAATTACTGAACAATCAAGCACACGGTACTCTAGCCTAAAGATAATTAAGATGAATTACAGTATCCATTGTTAAAAAATTTTCTTTTAATAACATAATTTTAAAATAATTTAAAAACATTTCTACACATTTCCAATGATCATATATTTTTCATCATTGTGTAATTTTATTTATGAGGAGAATATTAATTATACACTGGATACAGTAGTTTGCCAGAAGGTACAGAAATAATGAACAGATAATGAAGATAATTTTTTAATGCTTATGATTTAAATAAAATAAAATAAAACGTACTTCAACTTTTTATAATATTTAATATTTTTAAAACTCGCTCGTAGATACTTTTGCCTGATTATGTTTGCTATTAACATTTCTCTTATCATTCAATTAAACAACCTACTGTTCAGAAATCTTCGATTCAAACTTGAAGATCCCTTTTTCCAAGTGGACTGTATGTTTCTAATTATAAACGATTGAAAGCAATCTATGCTGTTTAATTAAAATTTATTCAGTTCAACCAAAGGCTAGGTAATGAGACAGCAACGAATGAACAGTTGAAGTGTTCTGATCGCAAATTTCTCGCGTGTATGTTTTTCCAGCTTCTTCGCTTATACTTATACCGGAGACAGTGATCTGACAGCGCATCTCGTTCGGTTAGACCCCCTGGTTCTGTCAATTAATTAGTGGAATTTCGACTGTTGTCCATCTATGTGGCTGGCTTAGGTAGCTTTGGTCTGAGCACCCGCGTTTTCAGGCCATTTCAACGTTATGCGTTACCAGCAGCTGACCACCGCAGTTGTGACAGCTCTATGGTGTAGACGCTGACCTTTAGACAGATTTATTGTGGTTCCATTGTTCACCGTTTGAGAAAAACATCGGGGTGGAATGTCATCAGGTCAGAGTTGTTTTCGTTCGCGCGAATTTAGCTTATAATTAGAAGGTGGTTTGACAAGATTTCTCAACACCTACAGTATCAACTTTTAATTTATGATTTCACATATAATTTAAATGTTATTTTTAGTTTGTTGTTGAAACTTTATCAACTTTTTACCTGTAAAAATAATGCCGATACAGCTTATACAAATTATATTTATACATCTGAATTCAAATGGTTCTCTATCATCAGAACGACGAAGTGACACATTTCTATTTAACTTTGCGAGAAATGTAACATAAAAATTTTCCATAAGTACATTAAATTAATTATTGCATTGCGCTCAACAAAATCATACAACAATGCAATCAACAGATTAAAAAAGTAAATATTTGCATAAGATATTACTCATTTTTCACACTATTCAAATGTTTCATAAACTGGTGAAATGAAAATCATACATATATAAGTAATTTAATGGAAACGAAATAATTGCCATGTGAAAAGAGCAACATATTACTTTTCAGCGGAATCTAATGGAAATTTAAGTCCCAGTAAATCATACATGTACGGAAATTTGGCAGAAATGTTTTCAGAAGAATCTTCCATTTCATTCGCTACGTTTACTGCATATGTGGAACCCCGATTCGGTACCAGTACTTCATTACTTTTGAAGCGGCGGTAATCTATAAACAAATAACTCATATTGTTCTGAACAAAATGTCTATTCTGGACAGCTAAATAATAAATAACATTACTATTATTATTATTATAAATAATATTTCAATTATTTGAAGATTAGTTTAAAAGATCCTTCAGATACAAAATCAGCCTTCATGACTAGTACAGTACAATTGTTATTACTCACCGATATCAAAATCATTCATCTTTGAAGTCGTTTCATAAAGAATAGTTCTAGACATTTTGTCCAGCTGAAATTAATAAATAAAATTAATGCTGTTCAACAAAAGATCACACTCACCATGTCAACCATATATTCAAATACTGCGCACCGTCTCTAAAATATCATTACAATTATTCAAACTAAGTTGCATTGGTTAATACACGTGTCATCTGTTTATGTTAAAAATTTTTAATGCTTATTCAAATTATCATATGAAGTTCATCAAATATCAACAGCATCAATACCACCACTTACGTTATAAATAGAATATTCATTCATATCTAACAACAAGGCTCATGATTAAAAGAACAATTGCAATTACAATATTATACAGTTTTCCAGTTCAACACACGTGCATTGAATCAATGGCGTTGATGCAGGAAACATACAGGGGAGGGAGAATACACAAACATAGTGCGTTTGTGATGAAACTTTAAAGTTATAAGATCAATATAAACATTATTTTTCACAACATGTCGTTTTTCAGAAAAAAATTTGTCGATAAAATTGTCTTTGGAAATTATCATAATCTCATTTATCACTCAGCAATCGTTTAACTGAATGCAAACAAAATCTTGCTGAAACCAATGAACATAAGTTATTTAGTGAAAACAAAAATTTGACTAAGTCGCCCTCCTCCCCTATAATATCAACGCTACTACATTGAATTGTAAAAAAATCTTTTAAATAACAAACGTTATAATATTATATTATTATTACTAATAAGGTAATAAATAATGCAGCCAACAAAGTTTAAGAAACGTAATCAAACTTTGCTTGTTTTCGGTTGCTTTACCAAAATATTTTCATTAAAAAATAAACTGCTAAAATTGCAGCAAAAACATACTCTCAATTTATTCAAACGCTTATGACATGATTCTACATTCGTTTCTTCGACCTGATCCTTCACCACAATCGCGCTCGTTGCTTCTCTCTGTAAAAAACAATTTCACAATAACTGAAATTTATAGAACAACACAAAAATAACTAAAATTGATTTAAAACACCATTCTGTTATATTGCTATGCAATAAAACCAAAAACTGCTCAAAGAAAAAATAATATAAAAAAGTAGTTTGAAATTAATTAATAGTTAATTTATTCTAATATTAAGTTCTTCTAATAAATAGATTCATTTAAGAATTTCCTTCTACAATAATATTAATACAACTTGAAATTAGATTGAATTCATTAATTTCAATAACAAAAACTGCCTTGCGCGGTTCTATTGTTCTTCGATGTATTAAATTTTAACAACATTAAATTAATTTTAAATGTGAAATCATTATATAATAAATAATGCTCGCCTTTGAAAATGCTGAACATCGCTGCGGAACGCCTTTTCTCTGTACCAAAAAAACAGTCAAAAAATTACTACGAAATGCAAAAAACTTCAACATATTACGAAATAAACTGAAAATGCAACTGTTCCAACAGATGCAAGCGCAGTTACAGCAATATCCGCAGCATTAAACTCACAAAATCCCACTATTCCTATAATATAATATTAATTTTATAATAATAAAAATGCATTCAGTTTTTATATCAAACCCAAAGATGATTTTTGATCAGCACTTGGTACCAACATTTGATGACAAATAGTGCCATAAGGTTTGCACAAATCAGTGAGTTGCGATTCTGTTGTACAAGGCAGCATAACAGGGATCACAAGTTTGGATCCCTAAATAGTAAATGAATTTAAATTAACATAACAGTCCGTTTATAATTTTCAGGAAATTCATTTCAATTAATAAATTTAAAATTAAGATAAATTTCACACTACCACAAAGTCCATAGGGTCTTCATTCTTAAATTCTGTCATAGCGAGTGGAGATTACTTCAGTGAAATGACTGAAAAATAAATAAAAGGACAAATTTGCAGTTACACGTTTTAAACGCTAGAACATTTACAAGTAAATATTTATATAAATCCTCTAGCACTACTAAAATAAAAACGATGAAATAAAACATTACTCGGATTAGAAAATTTATTATCAAAGAACTGTCATACGCACGTGTAAAGTGATGAATTGATGAGTCACATACATTTTATGATGAAAAAATTATTAGCGTAAGTTTATGTCACTTATTATCAAAAATGCAAATGGGAAGAAATTATCAATAAAATAATAACCATTATTTGCAACAAACTGCATCACAGAAATACTAAAAAAATTATACATATATATAGCATTAAAACTTGATTATAAATGAATAAATTGAAAGTAATTATTGTATATGATGAAAGGAGTAGAATGAGATCAAATGATTTTAAAATGCAGTCGCACTACTAATACTGAAGACCGTAAATTAAGGAGTGATGAAAACAAACAATCCACTTTTTTCAAAGAAAAGCATTTAACAGTAAGCAAAAAAAATTTCAAGTACATACTTCTAAAATTATGTCACTTTTAATCCAAACCTTATTTAATCAAAGTAACTGTATTTTTTATTTAAAATAAAATATTTATAAACATAATTTGAAATAATGAAAAAATGTTTTGCACTTTTCATTATTATAATTTTCCACAACTGTGCAACATTACGGTAGAATAAATGCTGGAAAATAAACATAGCAGTTTCAAATTTTTAAATTGAAACTTTCTTACAAACTTTTATTAAAGTTAGTTTTTATTTGCAGACAAATCAACATTTCTAGGTGTTAAGCATTGTGTGATATACTTTTTACTTGTACATCAAAAAAGGACTTAACAACAAGTTAGGGTTAATGGTTATTGGTTCTTAAATTCAATAGTAGAAAATAAAGAAACTACCTAATGATATAAAATTCTTAAATTAAAAAATCAAACATACCAACGACGACAGACAACTTTGTAAATTACAGTAATTGACAAGTTACATACAATTACTTAATACTTTTATCTTATTCTTCAAAAAATCCAATTTAAAGAAAAATATTTATTTCATTAGAATTTACTATATAAATAGCATACACTTTTAATTTTTTTAATAAAGTCGAATTTCAGTTCGATGAGCATATTCAATAATTCTTAAAATCAAATAAATACGACCGTTTTTCGTTAATATGTTGTATATTTACGCTTCGAACTCCAAAGAGCAAAGCAAATGTAATAATTTGTTCTTTTGTCATGTTTTCTTTTCTTCACTTTGCAATATTTTCGTTTTAAACATTTTCTTTTCAAAAGATTAATTACGAACACATTGTAATAATAAATATCCTATTATCACTATCGACATAACCAATAACAAAACGAGTCATTCGGGGGTGGGTGGGGGGGGGGGAATATTCATTCATTCATTCATTCATTCATCCATCAAATCAATTTACTCGCGTCGTTCGCTTAATTCTTCTCACAAGAATATGAATAACAATAGTTTTAACAATTTTTCCATAATTGACTCCTCAATCGACTTTAACGACCGAATAGATTTGACGCACGAACCAAAAGCATGAAACAAAACCTACTGTGCCTGTTGAAAATAAATAAATCTATCATTAGGTATTTTGTTTGTTTGTTTGTTTGTTTTTTTTAAATCAGTCAACAACAACAATACTTACCGCACATAATGAAAAAGATGAATACAAATATCAAACAATAAGAAAAGTACAATACGGTCGACACCACGCCAACAATGGTCAATTTGTACAGATAAAAGTAGACGCTGTAAGCTAGCAAATAGAAAGCAGTAAAAGCGCTGCTGAAAAATGCTCGCCACCACCAACGATAGTCCTATTAAATTTTTCAGCACAAACAATGAGAAAAAAATTGAATAAAAATCCTAAATTTTACACTTACTTCACCACATAACTGAAAGTAGCAAAGGATAATCGAAGTTTCAGAAACTGTTACCAACAAAATCAAGTAGACAACAAACAAAAATCCAAACATATAATAAGTCAAATGTGCCCTGGAAGAAAATTATTTAAATTTAAATAATTCATTTCAACTATCCTACCAAAGGCTGTTGAACATGAAAAACATCTGCACGTAAATTGATCCAAAAGGCAATATGCCAGCCATGACTGTTGCAGGCAATGGTTTTGAAAAAAATGGTTGAGGTGGTATTTGACGAGGAATTTGATTCGTTCGCACTGGATAAGACCAACGCTATAAATTAAAAACAAAGAAAAGATAATTTTTTTTAATTTATATATTATTTATTTACGCTTCTTTGAAATGCAAGAAAAGCTCCAAGATAAGTAAGCGGGGTGGATACACCAAACCATAAAAAAAGCAGCAACAACAACGTTGAGAATGGTATTGCTGCGCTGGAACTTTGCGACCACAAAATTATATTGCATAAAAAGAACCCAGCAAAGATTATGCTAAAGAAGAATAAACAGTTAATTAAGCTAAATTGTACCGTAATGAAAACAATTACCCGGGACAAAGCACAGCCGACAAAAAAATATTTTTCTTCCATAATGTGCCACCAAAAGCTGAATATAATATAATGAAATAACATTTCAAATATGAAAATAATTTTTATAAAAAACCTTTATAAAAAGTAGCTGACACATATCCGTTCACAAAACCAAAGCATACATAAAGCGCCACCCCGCAGGTCATCAGCGCACCTCTTCTAGCAGGAGATAAAAATCCCAAACAAGCCAACACTAAATAAAACGCAATTGAATAAATTTTCATAACAACAACAAAAATTACAAAAACATCTATTACCTAAAGTTACAAAAACCATGCACAATATTTGAGCACCGCTTCCCAAAAATACAGAAAGTAATAATCGACAAGCAGGGGGACGAAACACATCGCCATGCACCAACTTCCAACCGAATTCTTCTTGAACATCATCCTAAAAAACTTTTTTAATTAAAAAACATAATTTTAAATTTTTAATATTTACGGATGAATCAAACTGATTATATCGAGAAATGTCACGCCGCAATGTCCGCAAGAAAATTACGCCAATCATACCAGTCAAAAACAAAACAATTAAAATTGAATTCGTAATTCTGAAAAATAAACAATTATCTGCTTAAATAACTCTAAAATATAAACTACTAAACATAATTATTAAATCAAAAAAAACATTTCTGCAAACAGCAATATGACATTATAATTTAATATTGCTTTTTGACACTGTACCCGAACCACTGTATGCTAGTTGTTGACTTCGAATTCAATATGTAATCCCATCTAGAAGCCCACTTTATATCGGTTTTCTAAAAAAAATCAAATTCAAAAATTTTTTGAATTAAATTGTGCTTGCTGCAGTAAAAGATAAATCAATTTAAACAAATTCTGTTTGCTAGTGCTTCACTGTTCTTTAAAGTTTTGATTATCCGATTACTTACAATAAACTTCACAGAATAAGTATATATAATCTTCATATCATGGAAATCGTCGTTAAGATTCAACATTTCTGAATTATCACAGTCAAGACTGTCTTCCTTTATATGATTTAGACTAAAATAACAAATGCTAAACAATGAAGTTCACACATAAAAGTATACCTTGAAGGAACTACTTTAACAGAAATAATTCGACCACCAACTGGATCATCAAAATAATTAGGATCGTGAGACAAATCACGATATTCAATAATAAAATCAACATGATTGAACAAATAAACTTCACCGTAGCCATTTTTCCCAGACGATCCCTAATGTTTCGGACAAATAATAATATTGTTATTATTATAGCATATTAATAATAACTTACACCAATAATGTCCAATGCAGTTGTACCCATTGGGAACCCGTTAAAGCAGACGCCATGCGAAACGCAAAATGTAACAGGCAAATTGTCAACAATCCTAAAATTAATCATATAAATTAAAATTATTTGATAATAATATTATTCAATATACTACACCACATCAGGATAAATATATTTTTGAATTACCGTTATTTATGTGCAATTAAAAAAACAGAAGAATACTTTATTGACTTATACATCACATGCACCCTTTATGTATTTTTAATTAATGCTCAACTTTTTGCATTAAATTTCTTCATCAAAGGTCACCAAAACAGTAAATTGCTAATTTAAATTATATAATAAATATATACCAATGATGATAATATCCCTTCGTTATTCCATGTTTAAGCCGACGCAGTTTTCTAACATCAGTCACAACTTTGCGATCGTAAAATTTGCTGCACAGTAAACGGCATGTCTCATTTTTCAAAAAATTTATCTAAAAACAAGTTAAAAATTAGTAAAATATAATTTTATTTGGTGATAATACCAAAGATTCTCAACTGATCTATGCCACTCCTCAAAATATATAATAATCTTTTAAGTCATAAATTTAACGAATTTACTTTTAAAATGATGTTTTCGCAATTTTGTAAAACATATGCAAGAATTTACAAAAAACTAAACATTCTGTACAAAATACGGTAATTCAAAAAGCTCAAAAATTTCAATTTTATTAATAATTAATTAATTATTTCAACGTTAATCATATCACAATTCTATTTAATTTTCAGTGTTCAAATATTATTAACATAAACATCAACATATATTACTTTATACGGTGAAGGACGAATGCGTTCACCAAACAAAACTTGCCCAAGATTTTCCACGGGCGTATCATCATCTTCGTTCCCCAAACAAAAATCAAAGCTAACGATAAAAACAAAAAACAATTTATAAAACAACAATCAAATGAAAATTTTCAAAGCATTTACTCGTGATATTCATAATCCAGAATAGTGTTCTTTGAATTCAGTCTATTAACATAAACTTTTATATCCGACTAAAAATTGTTTATTAAAAAAATGTTCTCCCGAAATAATTTAAAATTTCATTCAAACCTTGCAATTCGGTTTCTCCATCTCTTTGGGACAAAAGTTTACAGGTGTCAAACCGGGCAAGTAAAACGGATTTACAAACGCTGCTTTCAAAAGCAGCAATATAATAAAAGTATAATTACGCATCTAAAAAACTTAAACTGCAAAATGAGAATGAGCTCAGCGACCCATTGAAATGTTTGTTACTGATAAATTTTAATGCATGAAAAATATATGTTTTTCAAATGAAAAATTTTTCAAAAATAAAAGCTTCTAAAATTTACAAATAATGAATTCATTAATGACGCCATATTCACATATTACATCTTGGTACAAAGAGGAAAAATTTAACAAATTTACAAAACAATGCGCTTCAAAAAATGAATACATTCATCTGAAAAAAATTCAAAAACATGGGAAAATGCACCTGCGACAACATTCAAAAGCCGCACTTACAATAATAGAAACAAGACAGCAAACTTTGCAAAATGCAAAACACTGATAAGGAAGACTACTGTAAACAAATTCAAGTTTCAGTACTATAAACGGTAGCATTTGAAAGGCACATTCAATCATAATACATTTATTTGAAATTTATTTTATAGACATCACTATAGCATAAAAAAACTACTCATTCGGAAAAAAATTTAAGTAAACTAAAGATTTCACGATTATTTAGAAAATTAAAATAATCGCTACCTACATTAAAAAGAAATTAAATATACATAATTAATTATATCTATATTTATATAACATTCAAATATTAATATCCAACGTTTTAGAAATTTCAGTATTTTTTAAAAATTGAGCATACAATTTCAGCGGCAACTACAGTTGGAAAAATAAGCATGTATTATTGTACGCTTGCCGTTAAAAAAAGGTTCCCAATAATGAATTTGACTGACGAAATTTTTGATTTTGAATGTTGAATACACATTTTAAACATAAAGTAATAATATAGCATTATAATAACACTATAAAATTCAAAGTTATGTTTTTATTCTACTTTTATATCAACTTGAGTTGATCATTCTCCAGCATTAACCAGCCTACTAAAAGATGGCATAAGCTTTTGACAGAGTAAAATTAGCAAGAATATTGAAAAAACCAATGGTGCGGTGGGTGGCGGTTTGGAATAAATTTATTGATTGCTTGTCACGCGCTCGGGTGCTTGTTTTCGCTTTTGATAGGGGCTAATTTTAAAACGGCTCTCCATCTCTAACCGAGCTTAAACAAGGGGAACGAAAAGCGGCGCCTTGGCGCAGCTGCCCGCGTCAACAGTCTCATCGACAGAGGCCTTTGTCTGATTTATTGCTTTGCAAGCGTCGTCCAGCTAAAGCCAGTTGTGATCATATTTTTAAAATTATTCTAAACAACCGCAAATACATCAGCTAAATTTGAACAGAACGCGTCAGGAGGTTCCAAATCAAGTGCACCCGGAAACAAGTGCCAACATTCCAAAGCGCTGTTTCGTGGAAAAACTCACCCGACTAAACTTGTTGCTCCCAACCAAGCCGTGGGCGGAAATTTGGAAAAATTTCTTTGAAGCACCTTTGCATATATACAAATCACACCTCGCTGTTTTACCACTACTGACTATTTCAATAGCAAATTAAAGCTGGCTCCGCAGTCAAAAGCTGTCAAAAGCTTTTGAAATGCTTTTGCCTGGCGAAATTGCAGTTTACACGTTGGCCTTGTTTGGAATACTGCTCATATTAGCTATCCTGATTTATTACAGATGCTGCAGAACAGATCAGAATTGAATCAAAAAATTCCACTGGCAGCAAGCATTCCATATTCAGCAGAAGAATATCCAAAAATGATCTTCTGGTATCTGCACATTGGCGTCATCCATTTTCCACTATTTCTACAGTCTTCTCAGCTATTCTGCTCAACAATGAAGTGAACCGCAAACCTATTTGATCCCTCAACGCTCAACAATTATTCATCTGCTATGAAATTCTTCGATTCATTCATTTAGTAAACTTATTTACAACGTTTTCTCTTGTTTTCGCTTTTCCTGCTTTTATCATTCAAAAAGCATTTCAAATTTCAATTAGAAATTTATAAAATAAAAACAATAAGTAACAAAATGAATACTTCTGAAAAACAAAATATACAACAATTGGATTAACTAATACACGAGAACCGCTTTATTAATAATTTACTTACATCCTTTGCAATAATTTTGAATCAATTTATAAAAAAAAATACAAACTACTTACTGCTGGATATATCGTGATAACAGAAATGTTGAAAAGTTCATGACTTGGAAAATACTCTGTTAATCTACTTTACCAGAACACAAAAAATGAAGCTGTAAATAAATTTTATGGTAATTCGAACCACAACCACTTCCAAACATCAGAATACAGCTACACTCAATTTTCAGTTTAAAAAAAAGATTCGTCACAATTTTAAATGCACGGCAGTCATCATTTAGATGGCGAAAACATTGAAAAGAAAAACATTCAATGATGAGTGATTTAAAATATCTGCTTTACTTTTAACTTTCAATAAAGTAATCACTTCAAACTCAAATTCAAAAATTAGCCAACAACATTTCAATCGGTACATACGATTCATATCCACAAGGAGATAAATTCAAAATAGCAGATTATAAAAGAAAAATCAATTCTTGATCAATAAAGCAACTTATAGCAACCAATATTGACGCTTTCTCATTATGCAAGTTAAAAATTAAAATTTAACAGAAGTCAATTATGCGTGAAAATAAAAAGATTTCCAGGTAGAACACTTTAACGGATATGATATTGCATAACTTAAATAACCGAAAATGTACATTATTTACAGGATGTTAAAAAGACAAACGAGAGGACAAATTTTTGCAAGAGCTATCTGGTAGCTAAATAACTTTATTCGTATACCTTCTTTCTATGATTTTCCTATGATTATTTCAGATGTAATTGTTCCTGGTTTGCTTTTGTATTTTATGAATTGCTATAGTCTGAAACTCTTATAGTGAAAAAATAGACGCCTTATACTCCTGAAATTACATATATTCTTTCTTATCTTTGACATAAAATGTTTTACGAAACAAATATAACATGCATTTTTTTACATGCACAGTAAGAAACAATTTTCTCACTAGATCATAACAAGTCAGTCAAAGGTTGTTGAGCATATAATTCGCTTATTAAATACTAACATATCAGAAGAACATATTTTATGAAATTAATGAAGAAATGAACATTATGCCATGTAAATATTCATCACATCACAATCAGAAAATCAAGAGTAAAAGAAAATATAATGAAACAGTGAAAACTATCCAAAAAAGTTAACCAGCTTTTCATGGAAATAACACAAATTCAAATATACGAGAACAAAAATAACTTTAATTCAAATAATATGCTTATCAAAGACCAATATATCTATAATTACCATAAAAAACATTCAAGCTTAGAAATCAACTTTTTTAGAAGTATACTTTGTGGGCAATCGAAGGCTGTACATTCCTGTTCCAACAAAAAAAGGCATCAAACCAGCGTTTGGTGAAACGTTCCATTTCAAATACAAAGATACATTTTGATTTCCGGCCAAGCCTTTTCCATAATCGACAAAAAAGTATTTCAAACGAGCGTCTTTCAGCTTAACAACTGGATTATCACCACGCTGCAAAATTTTATCCCAAATAACAACCTCATTAACAGGATTTTTCTCAGTTGCATATTCAGCGACCAAATAAAGAAATAACTGCTTGGTATTCCAATCAAACATTGAACTAAAATCTGCTTCAAGATTTAATTTGAAAGATGCCAAATCCATATCCCCTTCTAAACCTGAGGTATAACCTGGAAGAAATGTTAGCATTGGCTCCGATGCTGATATAACAACAGATGTTTTATAATCTCGAAAAGCGACAGTTAGATAGCAAAGAACTGTCACAATGCTCAGTGCTGTGATTGTAAAACCGAAAGCTGCATTTAATCTTGATAATACGCTATGCATGATTCAGTTTTCAGTACGATAAAAACAGGCAATGAATAAAAAGCTATTTTACAATATTACTTGAGAAACACGTAATCTACAAACAAGATTTTCATTTTCGTACTATAGATGTTCAGGTACAACTTTATTACAAAAGTATTTCATCACCATAACAGGACGTAATGATATGTAATCGAAAAGGTTCTATTTCATAACATGGATTCTTATAACACAAAATTGTTACTGTCTTGATTTAATGAGATGATTTACTGTTGAAAATTCCATTATTTAAATGTAAATTAAAAATGATGAATAGGAAACATAAGAAGAATAGTATGAGCATAATAGAAAAGCGATAAAATTTAGATTTCGCAGCACGATGAAACTTTGCATTCAGTGTTAATCAGTTACGCATTTCAGTTAATAAATAATTGTTGCTGTTAATTACAACTTTTTTGTAACAGTTAACTGTTATTTTGTTAACTAGGTTTTTTTGTCACTTATGGTTGGATTTTTCTTCAGTAGCAGAAGGAATTGGATTAGCTTTCTATAAGCGCATGTAATGTATAATGCTTCGCATTTTACCTGGTTTTATATTTATATCTGAAAAGTAATCATTTTGTTATGTAAGCGCTTAAATTAATGGTGGTTGTTAAGAAATCTTTTGTTCAAACTTGAAGATCTCTTTTGTATGTGGACTGTGTTTCTATTTATAACGATCCAAAACAATGAATGTTGTTTTATTCAATTTAATTCAATTTCCATCAGTTGAATCAAGAACGGGGAATAATACAATTCTGGATAGCGGTATGAAACGTTTGCAAGGCTAACTTTCTTGCTTGCGTGTCCCTCCTCCCTCCTCACTCTTATTTATACGTTTTTCTTGACCTAACTCCGCGTCTGGTGGCCTAAATCTCCGAAAAGCTTTTAAGTAACCGGGATGGTCGCGCAATCATTTGTACTATGCGTCTTCGCCTGGTCTGAACAGCCGCGCTGTCAACTCCATTTTAATTTGAAGCCTTTTCAGCAGCTGACCACCGGAGTTGTGGCAGCTGTATGGCATGACGCTGACCTTTTGACCGCTTAATTGCGATTCCATTGTTCACCGTTGAGAAAAACAAAGGATGCAGCTGGCGTTGCGTAACCGTTGTTTTCGTACCAGGAATAATGTGCTTTTTTACCAAGGGAAGTTTTAGATAGTGATGAGTAGGTATAGAGAAAAGATTTCTCAACAGTGGTATTGTAAATGGTGTATTGTAGCCCATAATGACAGACAGTGACGTTATACCAAATGGGACAGCAACAGTTCAGAAAAAACAATACAAAAAAGAAGTTAAATAGTGATTTTTATTTTTCACTAGCCAACAGCAGCAACAACAACAGTAAAGAATAGCCAACAACAACAATAAAAAACAACAGTGAACGGCATTAACAAAATGGAAACAACGAAAAAGAAAAAAACTAAATAATACAATGAAATAAAAAACAAATATAATACAATACCACACAACACAACACAACACAACACAACACAACACAACACAATAGAATACAAATAAAATACAAACCACCACTTGGAGAGCGGCATTAAATCGGCTCCGGCGTTATGTACATTAATGCTTCTAGGAACTGCTCCAGGGTACGACTACCGTTGGTGTATTCACTCGTATATTGGGCAACCCGTTGTTGCTTTTCAGCATAAACCTTGTTTACCCACGATCGTTAAACGGTACCCACGGTCTTAAGTCACCAACGGTAGCGTTTCCTGATAGCACTTGTTGAATCAGGGTGTCCATCACACCCTGTTCTGCTATCAGGATCTGGAGCAGATTTGCAGGTCCCGACGATGCTTAGGCAGTCTCGGGTATCGCTTTGCCTGGTGGCTGTACATCGTGGACTTTACCCGTTTAAAAAGGGGAAAATGGCCAGATGTGGATGGGTGGGCGGACGCGGCGAAAGCTTCTTCATCATAAATGGCCGGGATGGGTTTGGTCCCACTTGGGCTCAATTTTGTTCCCATTCGGTCCCACTTTTCACTTATTGGTCGTTGTCCTCGCTATTTTATTATTGGTCGTTGACCTCGCTATCTTATTAGTCCGTAAAGTCTTTGTCGTATTGGATTTTCATAGAACAGTCAGACGGAAATCAAAAATGTAATTCGATGCTAACAAATTAGCAGTTGCCATGCCTAGTTTAAGCTGACAACTGCAGCTGTGGACAATTCATCACTTGTCGATTTTTCCATTGTATTACAATCGCCTTTAGCTATTCATCAGAATATTTTCTAACAAACGGAAAAGCATTTAATGCATAAATTTCATTTAATTGCTAGCTGAAACGTAATTTATTTGATGAACTGAGATCAATAAGTGTAAAAC
>NW_003526944.1:5106470-5175259 GCF_000181795.1 Trichinella spiralis | reverse complement strand
GGACTAATAAAATAGCGAGGACAACGACCAATAAATGAACAGTGGGACCGAATGGGAATAAAATTGAGCCCAACTGGGACCATCCCGGCCGGGATGGGTTTCGTTTCTTCCGCGCTCCGCCTTTTTAAAATCGCCTTTTTTCCATTTTGTAGACCAAGTGCTCATCCACCGGGCAGCTTTCGATGTGATCATTCTGCTTGATCACCGATGTCACGTCAAGGTTTGTCATGTCAAGGTTCCTGATAGCACTTGTTGAATCAGGGTGTCCATAACACCCTGTTCCGCTATCAGGAGCTGGAGCAGTTCATAAAACCCGTTATGACCTTTACCCGCTTTTCTGTTGAGCCGATTATGCCAACCTTCCAAGTGGATATTCGACCTAATATTTACATTATGTACATTCCAAAGCGGCAGTCTTTCATCGGTCATCCACTCCTGCCGAAAATATTGAAATAAAGCGGCTAATGTACCCGTAGTGCCTGCTTCAAGCAGGCTAACACATATAACAACTTGCGGTACAGGGAGGAAAGTGGTGGCCAGGAGCATTCTTATCTTTCTTTTTCTCTGTTCTTCAGTTCTATATCTTGTTTTCAGTCCCAGCTCACTGACTTTCCTATGTATCGCCTGGCAGAAGTAGAAGTAACAGTCCTGTACCCGCGTATTCGGGAAGTAGCCCTGCATCGCGGGTATCAGGGCTGTTTCAAAATCACAAATTATACTTTCTGGATTGAGACTGACACCGAGGATTGCCGCTTTGTTTAGTAAAGCTTGAAATATAAACCCGTATGTTCCAATATCAGTTGTTGTTGATCCAATTAAACAGTTTTTGATACCACTGTGGTACAATCTTGAATGTACTATCCATGCCCCAGGTTCGACTGGCTGCCAGCAGTCTAATGTTGGAACCCGTAGCAAATACCAGTATATGCCAGGTGCTCGTCTACCTGGCAGGTTTCAACGTGATCTTTTCGATCGATCACGGCCGTAACTTCTAAATCTGTCCACACTGCACCCTTGCAGCCTTTTTTATCCTATACCAAAATAAGGTAATTGTTAATAACAAGGAACACATGCTGTACATTCAACGTATACCTTTGAACACCTCCAACATTTCTTCTGCTTGCCTGTGTGTTTCAATTTGTATGCCCTTCCTTCAAAAACAAGGGCCATACTGCCACCACGATTCGGTATAAGATGTAGCTCAGGGACATCAGCCATAGCAAGGAACAGAACAGAAAATAATTCGGATAACTCGGGAAAGCAAACCACTGTACTAATACTAATATGAACCACCTTAGAGTTGCGGCTGTTACACAGCGGCTTCAGGAACCGGCTCGCCAAATGGAAGGTCTGGAAGTTATCCAATTGCAGCAACCGAGGACGACCTCTTCGAGCGATAAACCGCCGCAACGCTCTCAAAAAGCTGTCCACTGTCATCTCTGGAACCAATTCCAGATAGATGGCCCTTACGACCATGCACGTGAAAACGCATACGTACGTTTTCAGTAACGTCAACGGTTTGCCGTCACTCCTCGCCAGAATGGGACCGGCAAAGTCCACTCCGACATACACGAAGGGCCCGACTAGTTCCGTTCTCTCCGGTGGCAGCTCAGCCATCCGTTGTCCGAATGGCCTTGCAGTTGCCCGTCGACAGACCATACATTTCCACACCACATCTTTCACCGCGCTTCGTCCCTTGGTGATCCAGAATCTTCTTCTGGTCGCGGCCAGTGTTTGTTTTACTCCAGCGTGAAGCTGCACCTCGTGCACATGCTGAATCAACAGTTTCACCACTCCATCACCATGCGGGAGCAACATGGGCTCCTGGTCTCCTGAACTTAAACTTTCCTGATGCAAGGCTTTTCCGCCTCCCGTGTCTCAGTCGCCGTCAGGCCAAGGGCCTTCTGTCGCAACTCCACTGGCAATCTCGCGTTGGAGATGAACCACAAGCACCAAACTGTAACATGTATCAGCTTTCCATAGCTGCCGTAGCGCGCAATTTCCATGACCGACCAAAGGTCGAATTACACCGAGTTGGGCATGATCAAAGCCGTATTTCGGCTTTCCAACTCCACCTTCTCTGGAATCTTTCTGTGGCGGACCTTCAACTTTGGCCATGCACTCTCATCCAGCTGGAGCCACCTGGGTCCTGAGTGCCACAAGTGATAACTTGGAAAGAAAGCATCTTCTGCTCGCCAAATCCGCCGGGTTGTCTTGTGTTGTTACACGGTTGCGGTGGCGTAATTATTCGGCAGGCTGGCCATGCCATGTTTCCACAGCAGTCCCAATGAGTACCGGTTTCCGTCAAAGAATAGGGATTCCTTGAATCGCTCAGAATTTCAGTCTGTTCGGAGATCCAACTTCTTCGGAAGGGAGAGCGATTTCACTTTCGACATGGCTTCAACCATGTTGAGCTATCCGTAGCTCGCTGTTTCACCTACTTTCTAGATTCGACTTCGGTAGAACCTACTGCTCCGGCTCGGAGGACCAGAATGTTAGCGACAGAACCGTGTTGCCTGCCAGTTAATGGACTGTAAAATTTTATTTCGACGGCAAGTCAAATCAACAATGATGGCCTAACCGCGATACGACCGACGTTCGTTCACGAACGTGGTAACAACGTAGGACAAAACAGTGGAAATTAGCTTTATTCAACGAAGGTGAACGGTTATCAATGAACATAAATGTACACTGATCAAACACCCCACGAACACTAAGAACAAACACACAGAACAGAATGCAAATTACAGACAAACACGCATCTTCTTGACGCTTCCTCGTCACTCACTCTACAGTACACACTACTACCGTACTCCCACATCATTCAGATGGTCAGGTGCTGATGTACCTCCATTTTCCAACAAAGATTTCCAACAAGGTTTTAGAAAGTCGACCCGTAACGACTTTCTAAAACCATGAGTAAAGTCAACATTGAGGACGGAAAATTTTCTGAAATACCACAAGACCAACAACCAGAACATTTTTGAAAAATGAGCAAACAATATGACGGTAATTACAGTTGGAAAAACAAGCAGGTATTATTTCACGTTTGTCGCAGCGCAATAATGAATTTGACTGATGAAATTTTTGATTTTGAACTTTGAACGAACATTTTTAGTATTCAATTGTTTAGTTCAAACGTTAGTTTATTCCTTCATTTGATTTGAAACAATTAAATTGTAAAATTCAAATTTAAGTTTTCACTATATTTTTATATCAACTTGAGTTGATCATTCTCCAACATTAACCAGCCCACTAAAAGATTGCATAAGCTTTTGACAGAGTAAAATTAGCAAGAATATTGAAAAAACCAATGGTGCGGTGGGTGGCGGTTTGGAATAAATTTATTGATTGCTTGTCACGCGCTCGGGTGCTTGTTTTCGCTTTTGATAGGGGCTAATTTTAAAACGGCTCTCCATCTCTAACCGAGCTTAAACAAGGGGAACGAAAAGCGGCGCCTTGGCGCAGCTGCCCGCGTCAACAGCCTCATCGACAGAGGCCTTTGTCTGATTTATTGCTTTGCAAGCGTCGTCCAGCTAAAGCCAGTTGTGATCATATTTTTAAAATTATTCTAAACAACCGCAAATACATCAGCTAAATTTGAACAGAACGCGTCAGGAGGTTCCAAATCAAGTGCACCCGGAAACAAGTGCCAACATTCCAAAGCGCTGTTTCGTGGAAAAACTCACCCGACTAAACTTGTTGCTCCCAACCAAGCCGTGGGCGGAAATTTGGAAAAATTTCTTTGAAGCACCTTTGCATATATACAAATCACACCTCGCTGTTTTACCACTACTGACTATTTCAATAGCAAATTAAAGCTGGCTCCGCAGTCAAAAGCTGTCAAAAGCTTTTGAAATGCTTTTGCCTGGCGAAATTGCAGTTTACACGTTGGCCTTGTTTGGAATACTGCTCATATTAGCTATCCTGATTTATTACAGATGCTGCAGAACAGATCAGAATTGAATCAAAAAATTCCACTGGCAGCAAGCATTCCATATTCAGCAGAAGAATATCCAAAAATGATCTTCTGGTATCTGCACATTGGCGTCATCCATTTTCCACTATTTCTACAGTCTTCTCAGCTATTCTGCTCAACAATGAAGTGAACCGCAAACCTATTTGATCCCTCAACGCTCAACAATTATTCATCTGCTATGAAATTTTTCGATTCATTCATTTAGTAAACTTATTTACAACGTTTTCTCTTGTTTTCGCTTTTCCTGCTTTTATCATTCAAAAAGCATTTCAAATTTCAATTAGCAATTTATAAAATAAAAACAATAAGTAACAAAATGAATACTTCTGAAAAGCAAAATATACAACAATTGGATTAACTAATACACGAGAACCGCTTTATTAATAATTTACTTACATCCTTTGCAATAATTTTGAATCAATTTATAAAAATGAATACAAACTACTTACTGCTGGATATATCGTGATAACAGAAATGTTGAAAAGTTCATGACTTGGAAAATACTCTGTTAATCTACTTTACCAGAACACAAAAAATGAAGCTGTAAATAAATTTTATGGTAATTTGAACCACAACAACTTCCAAACATCAGAATACAGCTACACTCAATTTTCAGTATAAAAAAAAGATTCGTCACAATTTTAAATGCACGGCAGTCATCATTTAGATGGCGAAAACATTGAAAAGAAAAACATTCAATGATGAGTGATTTAAAATATCTGCTTTACTTTTAACTTTCAATAAAGTAATCACTTCAAACTCAAATTCAAAAATTAGCCAACAACATTTCAATCGGTACATACGATTCATATCCACAAGGAGATAAATTCAAAATAGCAGATTATAAAAGAAAAATCAATTCTTGATCAATAAAGCAACTTATAGCAACCAATATTAACGCTTTCTCATTATGCAAGTTAAAAATTAAAATTTAACAGAAGTCAATTATGCGTGAAAATAAAAAGATTTCCAGGTAGAACACTTTAACGGATATGATATTGCATAACTTAAATAACCGAAAATGTACATTATTTACAGGATGTTAAAAAGACAAACGAGAGGACAAATTTTTGCAAGAGCTATCTGGTAGCTAAATAACTTTATTCGTATACCTTCTTTCTATGATTTTCCTATGATTATTTCAGATGTAATTGTTCCTGGTTTGCTTTTGTATTTTATGAATTGCTATAGTCTGAAACTCTTATAGTGAAAAAATAGACGCCTTATACTACTGAAATTACATATATTCTTTCTTATCTTTGACATAAAATGTTTTACGAAACAAATATAACATGCATTTTTTTACATGCACAGTAAGAAACAATTTTCTCACTAGATCATAACAAGTCAGTCAAAGGTTGTTGAGCATATAATTCGCTTATTAAATACTAACATATCAGAAGAACATATTTTATGAAATTAATGAAGAAATGAACATTATGCCATGTAAATATTCATCACATCACAATCAGAAAATCAAGAGTAAAAGAAAATATAATGAAACAGTGAAAACTATCCAAAAAAGTTAACCAGCTTTTCATGGAAATAACACAAATTCAAATATACGAGAACAAAAATAACTTTAATTCAAATAATATGCTTATCAAAGACCAATATATCTATAATTACTATAAAAAACATTCAAGCTTAGAAATCAACTTTTTTAGAAGTATACTTTGTGGGCAATCGAAGGCTGTACATTCC
Organism: Trichinella spiralis; assembly: GCF_000181795.1. Lineage (NCBI taxonomy): Eukaryota > Metazoa > Nematoda > Enoplea > Trichinellida > Trichinellidae > Trichinella > Trichinella spiralis. The sequence continues at coordinate 5,169,576 of NW_003526944.1, read as the reverse complement.
TGTTCCAACAAAGAAAGGCATCAAACCAGCGTTAGGTGAAACGTTCCACTTCAAATACAAAGATACATTTTGATTTCCGGCCAAACCTTTTCCATAATCAACAAAAAAATATTTCAAACGAGCGTCTTTCAGCTTGACAACTGGATTATCACCACGCTGCAAAATTTTATCCCAAATAACAACCTCATTAACAGGATTTTTCTCAGTTGCATATTCAGCGACCAAATAAAGAAATAACTGCTTGGTATTCCAATCGAACATTGAACTAAAATCTGCTTCAAGATTTAATTTGAAAGATGCCAAATCCATATCCCCTTCTAAACCTGAGGTATAACCTGGAAGAAATGTTAGCATTGGCTCCGATGCTGATATAACAACAGATGTTTTATAATCTCGAAAAGCGACAGTTAGATAGCAAAGAACTGTCACAATGCTCAGTGCTGTGATTGTAAAACCAAAAGCTGCATTTAATCTTGATAATACGCTATGCATGATTCAGTTTTCAGTACGATAAAAACAGGCAATGAATAAAAAGCTATTTTACAATATTACTTGAGAAACACGTAATCTACAAACAAGATTTTCATTTTCGTACTATAGATGTTCAGGTACAACTTATTACAAAAGTATTTCATCACCATAACAAGACGTAATGATATGTAATCGAAAAGGTTTTATTTCGTAATATCGATTCCTATAACACAAAATTATTACTGTCTTGATTTTATGAGATGACCCACTGTCGAAAATTCCATTGTTTAAAAGTAAATAAAAAACGAGGAATAGGAAACATAAAAAGAATAGTTTGAGCACAATAGAAAATCGATAAAATTTGGATTTCGCAGCATGATGAAACTTTGACGAATGAATTTTTGAATTTTATTATAATTTATACATAAATTCATTGCATGCTTATATTCAAATGCAGGAATATCCCATTTTCAGTATGAAAATTTCCATTTTGGAAATTGCTGTAATTTTAATATAAAGTGGAAACAATCTCACAAATAGTAGATAGGTTTAAGCACTAACAAAACCAATCCTAACATATCCACAAGTTTTTGAAACTTTACTTTTGAGTTGAAATTTCATCCAACTTGTATGCATGCATTCGGAATACAAAATGCCTATTATAAAACATGAATAAAATTTAGTTGCTTTAGGTAAAATTGGAAGCAATTTGTGAAATATTCGAATAATAAAATGTTTCTATATTTTGAAAATGAAGTACAACTGCAGTACAGTAGTAATGGTTGGAAGTTGTTTCCTTGCTCAGTCATGGAGAAAATATCAAAAAAATATGAAGAAGTTTACAATAAGTATTTTGCTGGTTCGAAGAACGGTTTTAGTGAAAATGAGGGGAAATTAGCTGCCGAACGGGACGTTATACTCTGTCCCCACATCTATTCAAGTTTGAACCTTTTGCCTATCCAAAAGCACCTGCAGTCATCTCATTTGTTTCAATGTCATGTAAGCCAAAGTGTGAAATTTTTACTGTGCACATTTGTATTATAAAGCTGATCAATGATTTTGATTTAGAATGATTAGTTATTCAGCTTCGTAACGTGGGTTACAATTTGAATGCATTTCATTATAATTGTATTATCAGTTGATTTTATACGTTAATGTGCAAGTAGTTTTACTGAAAAAATGTACAATGAATTTGTTTCAAAACATTTATCTTTTAATCATTTGTTGTTTGTGTTTTTCCATGTGTATATGTTTATTGACGTATATCATGTATGTTCATTTATACTTTTGCCGTTATTATAAAATTATAACTGTCAGATGATATTATCATGAAATGCATGATCTTGAGTCATTTTGAATTTTGAAAATTATTTTTTGAAATGTTTTTAATACAAGCTTTAAATTATATGTTAAGACGAGTGGAAAGAATTTGTCGTGTTTTGTCTTATGATGTGATGAGCTTTTCATGTACTGTAAACAGTTATCCATGAATCCAAAGCAGTCGACGTATTTTGCTTAAGCAGCACTTCATTTTACTTATGTATTGAATATTTTCCATTTTTATTGTGATTAAATGCAATTTTGAAATTACTTAAATTAAATTAGGTTAGCGTAAAAATTCTTATAAATATGTTTCCATGAAATTTATTAATCAATTTGAAAAGAACATTAACTTTTTGGTTGTATTGTTGCTTTGTGATCTTTCTTGACGATTTTTATAATCTTTACGCAATGCATTCAGTGTTAATCAGTTACGCATTTTAGTTAATAAATAATTGTTGCTGTTAATTATAACTTTTTTTTTGTAACAGTTAATTGTTATTTTGTCAAGTAGGCTTTTTTGACACTCATGGTTTGGCCTTTTATCAATAGGAGAAGGAATTTGATTAGCTTTTCATAAACGCACGTAATGCATCATGCTTTGTATTTTACTTGGTTTCATATTTATTTCTGAAAAGTAATCATTTGGTTATGTAAGCGCTTAAATTAATGGTGGTATTGTAAATGGTATACTGTAGCCAATAATGATAGAAAAGTTTATTAAAGCTTTCGTGTAATTTTTTTAACGAATTTTTGAAAAAAATTTTGGGTTCTTATTTTATTTTGCGTGTTTTTATTTTTTTTAAATAATGTTTTGAGGCGAAAAGGTTTTATAATTATATAAATAGTGCGGTTCTTTTTGTCATTTCTAAAAATAGAGTTTCAGATTTTCAAATGTTTGAAGATTTATTTATAATTTAAATTGTGAAGAATGGAGTTATTCTAATGTTTGTTGATTTTAATGTGATGAATAAACTTTTTATTTATGTTTTATTATTTAATTTAATTTATAATTTTGATTTTAGATTTGCGCGCAGGAACAGTGTCGCCGAGCAGGGACAACCGAAAACATCCAATCTGAATTTTTACTTTGTTTGGGTTGTGGATACCAAGTAAGATTTGAAATTGTTTGTGCATTATTTTTTTCATATAGTGTATAATTCATGTTCTGTTGTTTATTTTCAGTTTTGCACTGATCGTTCTTTTCATCACGCTCTCAGACATTTTCAGAAAGCAGAATCCCATTGTCTAACGTTGTCTTTGACTACGCTGGAAATTTTGTAAATGGTTTATGATACATGTATCGTTTATTACATTTACAGATGTAATTTTAGATGCTTTCGCTGTGGAAAATTTGTAGATACTGGACAAAGTAGTCAGTTGATTGAAGTTCGTAGCCTTGTCGAAAAGTGTAAAAAAGCAGAATGTTCATCAGAAAATAGTTCTCCTCATTTGGAAAAACATTTTGCTGTAGAAGAAAGAAATTACAACATTACTTTCAGCAAGAGGAAAATGGCTAAAAACAGTGGCATTTCGTTACCAGTATCGGTTAGTATGCATTAATTATGAAATTGCAGTTTTAGTATTGAGGTATATTTTTAGGGGTTAATAAATTTTGGAAATACTTGTTATTTTAATGCCGTTTTACAAGTGCTCATGCGTACGAAATCGTTTTGCCTTCTGTTGGCTAAATGTATGAGTGACGAGAATAGTCAACTGCTTGATCCTGAATCAGTTTGGCAGTACCTCAGTTTTTACTTTAAGTGGGATGATGTGAGGACATATTTTTCTTGTTTCAACGAATTGAATAACATTGTTTGTTAAACAAGCATTGTATTTATTCAGATGCAGCCTTTTCATCCTGTCCAAGTGTTTATGGATTGGAAAAGCCGCACATTATGTAAAGCATTTCTGGAATTGAAAAATGCCTCAACGTTGACAAGAAATCATGTGCTCGATCCATCGAACATTTTGCATGTCTTAACTAACAAGTGGGATAATTATATATTTTTCTTGTTAATGTTAATATTGTTTTACATGTATTATTTATTTATTTATTTATTGTAGAGCTATTCAGTTTCGGGGCAATCAGCAGCATGATAGTCACGAGTTGTTGCGTTACTTTTTGGATGAACTTCGGGATGAAGAGTTAGTTTGCATGAAAGATGGTATTAAGCAATGCTGCGAATTGACAGAAGACGAAGAAGGGAAAGAGAAATTAAAAGGTTTACATGTTCAGGAATATACAACAACAACAAGCAGCATTTAAATGAGTTTTTATTTCAGCTTATATGCTTTGTTGCAAAACGACAGCAGTGGATCAAGTTTTCGGTGGCCAACTGTTGCAATCTATTCGGTGTTTGACTTGTAATCATCGTTCTTATAAATTGGACCCATTTCTTGACTTGTCATTGGCTTTGCAAAATGACGACTGTGATGATAATGATTTTCAAGCATGCAACGTATGTTCTATTTTAATTGTAAAATGTATTAGCATATGAAACTTCTTCTTTTGTTTTTTTATTAGACAACTAAAGCTGTTCCTATGAGCAAGCATCGAATGAAAAAACTTAAAAGACAAAAGAAAAAAGAAAAGGTGTTGTTTAATTGTTTGTAATCCACAGAAATTTTATTGATGGAAAAAATTTCCAATTGATTTATTGTTTAATTTTAAAATATCCTATTACCTAGTATGTGGTTTTTTTCTTAAGCGAGGAAAGATTCGCCGACAGCGCGTATCATCAGGTACTGGCGAGCAGCAGTTTTTAAAAGATTCAGTTAAAAATGACCAAAGTAAATAATTGAAAATGACATTTGGACAAACAATATAATATGTATATGTATAATTTGATCGTAGTGAATACGGTGAATAATGTGAACGGTGACGTGAGCAGTTTATGCGAAGATATGAACGATTTGACTGTTGAAGATAAGGAGAACTGTAACGACGATGATTCTGGATCTTTTTATTTGGAATCCGATGATGGTGGTGATTCATCGCAATTCGAATCGGACGATTATGATGAATTGATGGAAAAGCTCCAACCTGGACCAAAACATCCAGTTATGACGAGTTCTTTGAAATCTGTCGACGCATGTTTGAACAATTTCATGATTGAAGAATTGCTTACAGGTGGGATCATGAACATTGTTTATTGGTGATATTTTTCATAATAGTTGCTATTAATGCTAATTTTCAGGCAGTAGTAAATTTGCGTGCGACAATTGCGCAGAAATATCCGGTGACAAAGACGAGACCAAGCTTTCGGATGCGAAAAAGTCATCATTGATTTTCAGTCCACCAGCTGTGCTGACTTTGCATTTGAAAAGATTCGAAAACAATGGAAAGACGAATCGAAAAATTTATGGCCACGTTGTTTTCTCGACAGAATTGGACATGTCGAGATTTTGTTGTCGAAAAGGACGAGTAAATTATGAATATATATATATATATATATTTATTTATTTATTTAATACGTTTCATTCACGTTATACTTTTTCCTGTGTTTAGCGTATTTTTGATAGCCGTGTACTGTATTCACTTTATGGTGTGATTTGTCACAGCGGTTCGATGTACGGTGGTCACTACATTGCCTACGTGAAGGTTGAGGATCGTGATGATGCCAGTTGGAAACGATTTTTAGAAAAAGTGTCACAAGTGGAAACGATCATATTTGATCCTGATGATGTTGGCTGGCAAACAAAGCAGAGGCGGCGTAAAACACCCAGTGGATCTGCGAATCATAAGCGATCTGTTAGCGATGGCAGACGACTGTCACGTGCTCCAACCTGGTACATGTTGAATGATAATATTACGTCAAAAGTGCCTGAGTCTGCTGTGCTCAAAGCTGAAGCATACATGTTGTTTTATGAGCGTATTCTTTGAAAAAAAGCATAAAATATTTCATTTATATCAATTGGTTCGTTATTGCTCAAATGAAATTTTTATTAAAATTATTTTTTCATTTTACCATTTCATTCATTCAAATTAGTACAAAATAATGACCGCAATGTATTTTTTAAATATAAATTAGTTTTATGCAAGAAAAGTGAAGAAAAACGAAATGGGGGTTAGCGGGGAATCGAACCCCGGACCTCTCGCACCCGAAGCGAGAATCATACCACTAGACCACTAACCCTTCTTGAACTTTCTCTATGAAATTCTATTCATAGAGCAAGAATCAACTTCACTTTATCAATGCTTAATTGCTTTGGCACATGTATAATAATAAAAAAATTAGCCATTCCTTCTAAACATACTTTTCGCTTTAATTGAGTTGTTCATTTTTAAATTTCTATTTTTTTATATTAATCAAACTTTCATAAAGCAATGCTTTTTTCAGAATGAAATAACTTTTTAAAATTGTATTTAATTGCAATTTAAATCTAATTTTTGCTTTTCACAGTCATTATAAATTTAAACCTGAAAATTGTTTTATACAGTATAGCGTACAGTACTGTTTGAAATATAATAATACTATAGAAAAAGTAGTTGAAGGGAAGAAGTAATCATTATTATGAATTTTTTTTCGTTAAATCGAGCATGTATTGCCAGCGGAGCTAGTTGTGCAACGATTGCAGGCTGTTTTGGTTTTTGGCTTGGAAATAAGCAAGAAAACAAAAATACAACGGTTTTTCCATATCTAGTTGCCAGTGCTGCCTCTGCGGTCAGTGGATTTGTTTTTTACTGGTTATATTATATTAAAATTTTTTGTAAATTTTATTTTAAAATGAAATTTTGTTTACAGATTGATACTCGCTTGCCAGATGTTGTACCGCTAGTTCAAGCGCCCGCAAAGCCTGATTCAGTGGCGGAAAAAGTGGACATTCCTTCACGAGTGTCGGAAATAATGCGTTTTGGATTTCCAGGTTTTGACAATTTGCGTACTTTTGAAGATTTTGTCGTCTCCTATGATCGAAAGACACGGTAATTTTGAAAAGTATTTTTTAAAAGTTGTGTAATTATTTAATTTAAACAATATTATTTTGTGTTATTTAGTACCGTTCATTGGGTTTTGGAGCACCTGACTCCTGATCGGATGACGTACGATCCTTCAGTTGATCGAAGTAAATGCATGTTTCGTGAAGATGAGTCAATTCATTCATATTTTCGATCAACAAATGAAGATTACAAGGCAGTTTAAATTCTGTTAAATGAATTTCAATTTATATAAAACATGCATTGTATAATATTTTTGCTTTTCTGTTCTAGAGAAGCGGTTATGACAGGGGTCATATGGCTGCGGCAGGCAATCACCGTCGGACGCAAAATGCTATAGATCAAACATTTTTGCTTAGCAATATGGCACCACAGGTGGGAAATTTATACTTTTTCTTTTTCAAATTTAATAAAGTAAAATTTTCATAAAGGTCGGCAAAGGTTTCAATCGTGACAAGTGGAATGAATTGGAAAAGCATGTTCGACGTATGGCAAGAAAAAACAAAAACGTATACATTTGTACAGGTCCACTTTATCTTCCAAAGTGAGCGTCATTTGCAGTTTCATTATTATTATTATTATTATTATTATTGAATGAATGTAGCAAAAATTACATTTAGACGAGATTTAGACGGTAAAATGAGAGTCACTTACGAAGTGATCGGTAAACAGCATGTAGCTGTTCCGACTCATTTTTTTAAAGTGATTCTGGTCGAGAATCCGGAAAGTAGATATTTTATTGAATGTTATGTAATGCCGAATCAAAGCATAGATGACAGTATACCGTTGAACAAATTTTACGCACCGTTGGAAAGTGTAGAACGATCGGCAGGATTTTTCATCTTTTCCAACATGCCACGAAATAAATTGATCAGCATCAATGGGAAATAGTAAAAATAAGAAAAGGAAAAATAAACGACAATAAATTTTTATCTATTTATATAATAATAGTCGACAGTAAATTTGCCGTAACGTTTATAAATAATTCACATGTTGACGATGGAAATATTGACGAATGTGCTGAACAAGAAAAGTATAATGCTGAGCAAAACTGTGCTAGAATTGGATCGAATGCAAAGTGGAAGTGATTTGTTAATACAGTCGCTGAAATAGAAATTCATCGGCACAACTGTTCTATTATAACTGAAATTGTCAACCACCGCGAAATAATTGTAACACACACGTACAGTATGAACAGTTTCATTCAAATTCAGACTGTCGAATATCCAAGGTTGGTCGGCGTTGAGTTGTTTGTTTTGAATTGCTACCGTTTCAGATTTATTCTCATTTGTGAACAGTGTAATTTTCAACGTTATATCCAGTGAAAATGGTAAATCCGCCTGCCTGAGCGGTAACAGTACGTCCAATTGGCATTGGTTCGAACGGTATGTGGTCAGAAAGTTGACACTGTTGTTGGCGGTGACGCTCAGTCGAGGATTCAGCGTCACAAATTCCAAGAACCACTGTTCACTTGGTGGCGTGGCTTCGGTAGCGAAACGGAACAAATACCACTGGTCAGTTTGGACGCTTGTGCAAGCTAAATATTGATTATAATCCAACGGTAGTTCTCTTATTGGGCATTGGTTTTGGTGGAAAGGTTGGAAGCGGATTGCCGGCACGTTGGTCTGGCCCATCACCGACGCCAGCCGGTGTCTGAATGTGGAAAGAACCGAAGAACACTGAGGATGTGGACCCACGTCGGGGCTGAGTTTGTAGATTCCTTGCTGGCCGGCAAATTGTACAGTACAAATTGAAGACGGTTCCAGGCTGTGTCGCACCCAGCTGAATTCCGCAATCGAATCCGGCCTCACCGATGGTCTCGTAAAAGCGGTGATGCATGGTCTTGGACGATTCTCTGAACCTGCAGCATCCGGGCATCTTTCGACGGTGATGTTCACAAGCCTTTCGGCAATACCGAATCCTGCAGTTGTATCATTTTCAAAATTACATTCAAATCGAATTCTATCCATTTCAACACTCTTTTTTATCTTTCAAAATATTTCTTTAAACGGCATTTCTCTAGAGCATAAAACTCAGCCTATACGCCACTGGGAAATTGATTCAATTAATCATCAACAAATGCTTTTCATCTTATCCAGTGTTTTTTTCAATGAAAAATAATATTATCAAAATTTTGAAAGAAAAAAATCATTATCGAAAGAGGAAAGGTGAAAATATCTATCTTTTCAAATAGCAACAACAACAACAACAACAATTCACTAATTTATAAACGATCGATTGAAAATTTAAATAAAAGAAATTGCATATTGTTGATTGAAAAGTAAAAATAAATGTGCTAATCATTTGTTTGAATAATGTTTCCATTGTGTTCAACGCTTTTCGATCAATTATATAAAGAATTGGTAGTTGAATTTCAGGAACAGATGGTATACAAGCGAATTTTATGATTATCAAGGTCAATGCTGTAAATTAAGTACAATTTGATTCTGTGGATCAGCTAATTTTTATTCCTTGTATAAATACGATGAATTGGTTAAAGGAAAATTAATTAGTCAAACGTTTAATTGATCTAAAGTGTATTCACTAATGAACTTTGCAATCAAAAATGATCACTTTCTCGAGTGTTGCTGTTGAGAGATTTCAAAACGCTTCAGTGCTATCAACTTCTCACTCGATAAGCTTTACATTTCTATATTTAAGTTTTTTCAGTCAATCTTATGTATGCACTGTTTTTTTTTATTAATTACAACAAATTTTGCAATTATTATTATCACTGAATATATAAGTACTGTTTCTTCACATAAATAAATATACATCGGAACAATGGAAATTATAAACAAAATTAATATTTTCAAATAATTGATTTTTTTCTTATTTTTTTACCTTGAACAGCAGCAATGAATAAAAAGAAGAAATATGTGAATAAGTTGATGCAAGACAATAATCGCATGTTGAAGAAAATGTTCGAGCAGAGCATAACGGTCAGCAAGCGCTTGTCAGCACGATTCGGTTATAATAATGACAACATTTTTGGTCGCCTGTCCATATTGATCGTTTCTTGAAAAAGGCGCCAACATGCTGACTGATCTAAGCGAAGATCGAATGTTTTCTAAATATCCAGCCATTCCATATATCCATATGCTTAAATACAACAACACTTCGTCGTTTCGGTTATGAGCATGAGAGAAATTTCAACTTTGCACCGCATAAAATCGATACTTTTTCTCCACTAGCTTAATTACATCGTTTTCAAGCTTTTCATTATGCCGCGGCGCAGTGCACTGCCGCTGGTGGCAGGCAATGGTTCATTTCAGACAGCCGGCTACGCTCAGCGATGGTCGATCAAATCCGAATTCCAATAACCCCACAGGAACTTTTTCACTGATGAAAGATTCGATATTTTATTCTCAACACTGATTTATTTACATAAATAATCTTGTCTGATAAACAAATTTCAATTTCTTTTTATTTTTCTTATCTATGGTATCAGTTTAGTAATGAAGTAATAAATTTCTACACAGAAATAAAAACGGCATTTTCATTCTTCTACATTCTTCGTCAATTCAGATGAACCCATAGATTCCGCCATCGATGAACCACCGTTAATCGGGGGACCATCGGTCCGATGTTTTCTGTTGTTCATCACTAAATATTTTTTATTAATCACTGCAAAAATTTAATTAACGCAAGTGAATCGTCTTATAATTCAACTAAAATTGTCAACTAATGAACTATCGTTTAAACTTCAATGGACTAAAAGCTCTGAAAACTAGCGCCATAAAACCGCAATCAAATCCAATTAACCATTTAAAAATTACTTTCTGCAATATTCTGAAGACCTTGAGCATCCAATTCAGCGTCTTTAGCAGCCTGAAGAACGTCCGCTACGTTAATTGTTTTTCGCTTCTGTTGAACAGCATGTCCATGGGCGCTAGAATAAAAAATAACGTTAAATAACTACCGCATTTTTAACCCACGTTGAAATAACTCACATAGAAGTAAGATACAGCATAAAAATTGACGTTGCACGTGATATTGCTGTGCGAGATTCTTTATTAAATGGGTTCCCAGCAACAGACTAAAAATTATAAATCAAAATTTCCATATTCATTTAAGTATTACTTATTACAAAAACAACATTCAAGTTTACTGTTTATTAATAATAATAAATTGCATTTCATAATATATTAAAAAAAATTTTTTAATTAATGTTTAAAATAAAAAAAATTTAAATTTTAAAAATTATAAGCAAAATATAAAACAAGCCGCACCGATAAATTCAGAATTCGGTTAATAGCCGATAATGGTATATTTAAATCTTCCATTCGTTCAGCCATTTTATAGTTTCACTAAAAATCAGTTCAAAAGTGCTGACAAACACGAAACTAAGCATTAAGCATTTGAACTCATAACAAAAAGTATGAAACGATTTTCAAGATCAAACATTCAATTTTAAAATGCGTACAAATTATATTTGAACGAATTATAACAAAAATACAAAAATGTAAAGCTGTTTATCAAATAAAATTCGAATATTACATTTTAAAGTCAATTATGAAGTAAAATTTATTTTTATTAGGTCAACAATTTCAGAAAAGCATTACACCTGGATTACGGTAAAATATTTTATGGAAAATATACTAGTTTTAAAATAGCTATTAATTGCCAGCTTGAACGAGATCAGCAAGATCAGTAAGATTTTTTAAATTGCTCATGCAGCGTTTAATAAGAAAAAGTTTTCACTTTTGTAATTTGTGTTTGTTACTTCCTTTTAGTTAAAGTTATCTGATCATAAAAATATTGTTGAAAAACTGTATTAAGTTGGCAAAAGATTAAGATTTACTTTTATAAAATAAAATGGAAAGTTTTGCTTTCGTAATATACATAAATAAATACTAATTTTCAATTACACTATTTTAGAGGATACTGTAAAGCATTTTGGTTATTTTTTTTGTTCAGAATACATTCTGATTGTTGCGATTGTTATTATCTTAATAATAAATCAACAGATCGAGCAAGTTTAATTTAACTTTGATAAATGCTGATACTGTTTCTTTGAAATGGCACCTTTTTTATGTTATACTGTACTAAGTAAACTTGTTCATTTGCCTCGTTTACCTGTGGGTTGAAACTTGTTTATTCATTGAGCTCGTTATATTACTTGGAAGGGTAATAATATTATACAAATGATCGTATTTTAGATTATCTTCATTTATTCAAACATCACCAACTTTTATCATTTACTAAACTTGGAGCTAGTGTATTACGCGTGTAAGCTTGTTAACTTGTTTAATTATTTTATCAATAAAGTTATTTTTATTTTAGTTTTATTTCACTTAATCAATGAGTTATTTTTATTTTTTATGTATAAAAATAGCCTTTATTGTTTTAAGATTTATTTTTTATTTAATTATTCTTTCGTATAATTTTATTTTTATTATTTATTTTAAGTCTAGGTAAGCACATTGTTTCCATCATTGACATTTTGACCTTCGTATTACGAAGATTTTATCTTTGTGAGGCTTTTCTTTGATATAATCTTTGTCAGTTATAATATAGGAACAGCTTTAAGTTTCAATGAATTTGTTTTTTACATTAGTGTACTGCGCACATGCCTGTTTATTACAATTTTTTAAACATCAAACTTCCTTCTTTCAATGAGAAGTGTAAGTTTTTAAAATGAAAATACTTTATTCTTTTCCGTTATACAAGAATGCATGAATGCGTTCAGATTTATTTTACATCGGTTTTGATTTATTTCACGTTTTAAAGGTATTTTTTAATTTAATTTATTAATTGCAAGTGAATCTGAAACAAAAAATATTGAACTATCAATGTAATATTTTCATAATTTAGTCTGGACAAGCATAACTTTTTCTGTTTTAATAACATAAAAAGTTGTATGAATATTTACATTTATGAGTTTTTAATTTATATGTTACACATTTGTGCATGTAGCAGGTAAAGATATTTCATGAAAGAATAGCATTTGTATTATGCTTTACTTTATGTTATAAATATGATAATCATGTTTGAATGTTTTTCTTCAGGCAATGTATTTTTGCTTTTAATTTTGAGAATTTTTGACATATTAAAGAAATGATAATTTTAAATGTTATTTATTAATTGAGAAATGTTCATTAATCATTATATCTAATAATTGTTTATATCAGTCGTCATTGTAATGGGGATTGTTTATTAAAGGTTTCTAGTACAGCACACAGATAAGTTTGCATATAGTGAGAAAATAAGGCAAAGACTAGAGTCAAATGAACAACAACAAACATGTTGTACTTTTTTCTACCAATTTTTAATTGTTATTATTTCCCTGATCCCAAATTCTGCTTATTGGAAATTTTTTTTATATATTTTACTGAATTTGAATTGTTCGTGGCTTTTTCCCTAATGATAAAGCAGTGTAGATTGCTTTCCAGATAGTTGACCTCGCTATCAGTTGGCAGCTTACCAAATAAAGTAGCTTGATGATTTGAATGGCTGTTGCACTTTGTCATCCCACGCAGGTCACAACCAATGAGAAGGGCAAATAGGCAAATAGGTTTTTAATGCATGATGCTCTTATGAAAACACAGATTAATAATCCACAAGTGAAATAATGACATGTTTTTTTTCTTTTGTTTTTTAGGAATTTCTGTAGGATCAGTCTCATTGTTTAATAAGAAGTGTTGTTATTATGGATGGTGAATCATCGGTATTACTTTTGCACTGCATGTAAGCTGTAATAGTGAAATGTTTTCAAATTTTAAGAAAAAAATTGAAAAATGGATCATGGGACACAGATGTGTTGTATTTATGAAGGGGTCGAAAGAACAGCCGAAAGATCGTATGTGTTGTTTGGAACATTTGATGAATAATTTCATTCATTTATTGCAGGATGTACTGGAGAAATGTTGCACTTATTGGACAAATTTTGCGTTAATTATAGCGTATGTGATGTTAATATGGAAGAAAACTTTGCAAAAAGTAAAAAGAGCATATTTTTCTGTTTAGTTTGAAAAATTAATAGCTAATAATAATAATAATAATATTGTTGTTGTTGTTATTGTTATTTAGATTTGGCTTTGTACAGTGGTACAGACAAGCTGCCTTTAATTTATATTAATGGAAAGCTGTTTGATGGTGATTTGACCGGTATCGGTAGAATGTCTCATTCAAAATTTTGCTCAACATTTGAGCCATATGACGGTGGCTTGAACAAAAGAATTTATGATTTGATAAACGCTTTTCCCGTGATGTTGTTTATGAAAGGCACTAAAACTCAACCCCGATGTGGTTTCAGCAAAGAGATGCTGGAGGTTTTGAATCAGTCCAAGTAAGTTTCATTTTTATAATTTTATATTTCATTTAAATGTTCTTTTTATCAGCGTCGATTACGCAACTTACAATATATTGGACGACAACGATGTTCGTGAAGGTCTCAAAATTTACAGCAACTGGCACACTTATCCTCAACTTTATGTTAACGGTAATTTAATTGGTGGTTTGGATGTAGTGAAGGTATGTTGACGGTGTTTATTTCTAAATAATATTATTCATAATTTTTGTTTCTTCTTATTTTAGCAAATGATGGAATCTAATCAATTGGAAAAAGTATTTGCTTCAGCTAACACAGTTTCTTAATTTATTTTGTGACAGTTTTATGAATAAAATTTTATGAATATTGTTTTCATTTATTCATGATGCTGACGAAGTTCTTTTCGAGCGATACATTCCTATTTTTTTTGTTTTGTTGTTGTCGAATTTAATTGATAAAAAATATTTATATGCTAATTTACAGAATGCAGTTGTTCCTCAAATGACCTCTGTGCTGGACGTCAAAAGTGCTCTCCAAGAATTCTTGGAGGTAATTTTTAATAAATGTTTTATTATGTAAATTTCACTCTATTGTTTTATTTCATTCAGGGTAATTCGATGAATTATTGTTCAATTTTGTCAATTTTAAACGAAGCTCAACCTGAAGTGAGTTTTACTTTCTTTTTTAAAATTTATGTATGAATTTTTTTTGTCACTTATGAAGTTTATTGAACAGGAAAAAGAACTATCTCGTGTGTTGATGGGATTGAAATTGTGCGTATCCATGCTTGTCAATAGATCTTTGCAGAAGCTGGTGTCAATAATCTTTGTATGGTTTTTATTGTTTTTAATTTTGTGCATTTGTTTGCAGAAAATTATTTAATTACTATGCTTGTTATTTTTCCGTTGTAATTTTAGAATTTGGATTGGATGAAGCTTTCGAGAAAGTTGATAAGAACTCATGTAGATATATTGATTCAACTGACGCTGGCAGATGTTTCTTGTGTTGACAACGTTTTGATGTGCTTTGTGAAGAAGTTGAAACCAGGTAAGTTATCAAGGCATTTTTAATTAATTAATCACTTGCACAACCCGGAGATTTAATACTGGTCATGTAAGTTTAAAATTTAATTTTCCTTAGGTACGATTTCACCAACTTGTACTGTTGAAGACGATGACAATGAAAACGCGATAAAACGAAGAATAATCTATACAGAAGCTCATCGAGCATTGAAAAAATTATTTGAAATATATCCAGTGTATGATTGTTTTTTTTTGTTCTTTTGAAATTTTAATTATGATGAAAATGAAAAGCATACATTTTTTAGGTGTGTAAATCGTATATTCACCTCTTTTGTAAATGCATATCCATACCACGGACAGCATACTGTAATTTTGCGTGATTACGCGCGAAATTTGCTTCATTCCACCCAGTATTTACCACATTTGGAAAGGAACATTTTGGGTTTGATTATTGAAGAGATGACAAAGAATGATGTAATTAATAAGTGTTATTGTCATAACGTTTTGTTTGTCAAATTTCGCTTAAATTTTTTTCAGGTAATGCATGACATGTCAAATAGATCCGTTTCCAGTGCAGAAGGCATTTTTGAGATGGTTAGTACAGTATTATGCTTTTATATTTGTAAATTCTTATTTTTCTTTTATTTTTTAAGAAATTAGATAAATCTGAAACTGCATCAAATAAACAGAGTGGAGCACATCAGTTGTTGAATAAATTGGATATTTGTTTATCGGATCTGTTGAGTTTTTTACAAAATGAATGCTTTTTTCCTGATGGTAATGAATGTTTATATATATTTTTTTTCATTTGAAATTTCACTAATTATTGTTTTTTCACTAATTCAGGAAATTTAAATGAAAATCGGACAGACGAATTGTTTGAATCGTTGATTTCAGTTTTCATCCGGTCTGTCTTACCTTTGCGCAGCAGTAGCGTTGTGCAGTTTATATGGTTTTACATGTGCAGTTTGCGAAAAGTAGATTTGTTTAATGTTAATTATGTTAACATTAATTTTGGTTATTTTTCGCAGAAATACTATCGGCAATTTGTGAAACTGCTTTGGGAATGTACAGTTTCTGCCAGTGTTTCCTCGCCGTTGCGTCTGAACGCTGCATCATATTTGGCGAGTTTCATAGCTCGTGCAAATTTCATACCAATAGAGTAAAAAATAATTGTTTTTTTTTCTATATCTACAAATACACATGCATATTAATATTTAAATAATTTTTGACGTTTCTTTCAGAGAGATTATGAAGTATTTGCTAAGTTGGACGCAGTGGATACAACAATACATATGCGAACAGGATGATGTTAATCGTTCACATCCTCAGTTGCACTGTTCGTTTTATTGCATTTGCCAAGCGGTGTTTTACATCTTCAGCTTCAGATGCAGGGAGCTGATTAACTTAACCAATGGTAATACCAATGAAATTTTTTCATGTCACTACAGTATGACGTTGAAGTGTAAAATAGTGAGAATTTTTAGTCTGATTTGAAAGCAAAAGAATTTAGCGATTTTTTCGATTTGAAAATTATTTCGATAAAATTTGAAATTAAAAAACAATATTTTTTTAAACAGGATATGACAATCTAGTACGATTGAATTTGCATCGAATTGTAACGTGCGAGTTGAACCCACTTCAGTACTGCTCGAACCATTTGGTAAGAAACTTTGCCAACGTATCTCGGTAAGTTGAACAACTTTTATCACAGCAATGTTTGTATGACTGTTTAAAAATTCCCACGTTCTTTTTTATTGTTTGCAGTAACTATCAGTTGGCATTTTGCTATGTGACACTGGAACGAAATGACAGGCTTAAACAGCTTCGTTTAGTTGCAGAGTGGAATTTGGGCAACTTTTTCCCGTTCGATCCGCAGCCATTGAGACGGTAATTTTTTCATCTTCTTCTTTTTATTGCACAACAATATCGATTGGTTGGAGCAATTAGAAAAAAAAAAGATTAAATAATTATAACATGTATATTTCAGTTCATTCACATTCATTGAAGATGTGTACAAAGAATACGATCAAACATTGGCAGAGCAGTGGCTTACAACGGAAGAGGAAGACTGTAACAGTGGTGATACAGTGATGGACGACTTTCTGGACGAAGCTGAACATTTGTCGGCAGCGTCGTTGAGAAATTCGTTCACTTATTGCAGTTCACCAGGCTTTGTGCGTATCGGCAGTGAGAAAAATCTGTGAATGAATGAATGAATGATGAATTGTTCATTGATCACGGGGAAAAGAATAAAAGGAAATATTATGAAAATTTGTTTGTTTGTTTTCTTGCCCTCTCTGTCGGAGGAGAAGAAGCAATTCCAAGTGAAGTTTGATGGGGGATAATTTTTAATCGTTTTTTAAATTGCATGCGGCAAAGGCAGTCGACAACGACGAAGGGACGTTCAATGCGCGTCTTATTAGCAGAATTTCCGTCAGGAGACCGGCCACGTACCAGAACGGTGCGTAGACGACGGTGACCAAACCCATAAATTGACCAGGATAGTGACCGTAATCCCAGGGGCAAGCGTCGAATTGACGCAACAACAAGCCTGTGCTGAAAATTTGAATTTTGGATTGAAAAAATGTAATAAAATAATTAATAATAATGAATAAACTTGCTGCTTGCCTGAATTCCCAGATGTAAGCCCAGATTAGGTAGAAAACTCCTCGCACGAGCAGCGAACAGCGATCCTGCAAGCTTAAATAAACCACCTCTCCGGTGAGCATGGTAAAGCCGTAAATGAAAGCCGCCCAAATGCTGGTCAGACCGTGCAATTTTCTGTTGCCGCCGTTGATGACAATTTCAAACAGAGCTGTAAAAACGATTTCCATCGCCAGACCATGCAATGCGTAAATGTAAAACCGTAACACTGCCGGGATTCTTCTCGCTTCCGGCTTGCCGTTGTTGAAGCGACACAATTTCGAGCCGCTGTCCATGCCGAAAATGGACAAGCTTTTCGTGGATCGACTTTTCGAACCTTCTTCAATGAAAAAATTTAAAAAATTAATTTTCAAAACGAAATAATCATCAAATAAACTGCAATAATTGAACCGCACACCTTGACGTATCAGCATGCTGTTTCGGGTAAAATTTTGAAATACAAACGAATTAAGTAGGTCAACAATTGAAAATTTACGCTCGAGCATTGAAATGAATAAAGACGGAAAAATTGACTGAAAAAGGAAAAAATGACTAGCGATCGCTGCTTGTGTCTTGTGTTCTGAAGATCAATTGGTGAACAAATTGGAAAATTCGCCCTTGAATAAATAAAATATACGGCAAATAAGAACAAAACACTGATGGATGCGTTCGATTGCAATTCGACGTGCCGCGATAAACGACTGACGTATTTGTCAACGTTCAATTTATCACCATTTCCCCTGCCTACTATACCAATTATATATTTCCTTGCGTTGCCTCTTGGGCGCCTACTATATTTGAACTTTATTATCACTTAAAATTTACAGCATGTCAAGTGCGAAAAGATTCTGTTGCAAAAATCAAAAAGCAATTAACCCCAATTGTTTCTGTTTTGTCATATTGAACAGAAATATCACAAGTTGTACAATTTGAATTCATTGTAACCACAAGTTTGTTCATTTTTCACTTTTGCACGTGACGATCGATAATCAGGATAAAATTTGCATTTCATTGTCAACATTTCACACTTTCATACGTCATACTGATGTTTTGTGTTGTGCGAAAGCAAAATTGTTTGCGTTGAACAAGAAAAAAAAACCGACGGTCCAATTGAATGCGGAAGTTGAAAGCAAAAAAAAACACGTAACATTTCCAAGCTGTTCAACAAAAATGCAACGATGAGAAAAAATGAAGCGATCAATTTTCACTTGGTTTCAATTTGTCAAATTCAACATTCACCAGTTGTTGGTGTTGAAATTTTTTATTTTTAGAATTCATTAATTCCACCACATGCATTCGAAATGGAAAATTTCAACAACATCGTCAATTGTGGTTGTTGTAATGCAATTTTTACAGTATTTTCTACATTTTCGAAAGTGGGGATGTGAAGTTTCCTTTTTCAACTTCATTCACAAATCTGATCAACAGTCGAAAAAATTTCCATTTCAGATTCAATCACAGCAACCGCCAACAAGTTGTAAACTTAATTTTCCCATACCGTAATCCAGAAGGTAATTTTATTGATCGTCAGGCGCTGTCGCGAGCGGCATGCGTCGTCTGATCGGTGCCTCGTTGCTGAGGGAATGTCCAGAGTGAGTGAATTCGCTGTCCGTTGGCAATGGCCGTTGACCAGGACAGCTTGTACGTGACTGAACACGAAAAGGAGGTGGTGAATGAATTTTGTTACCTTTTGGAAAAATCTCGCCAACTGTTCAATGGTCTCAGGCGAGTAGAATTTTTGTACCCCACCATGCCAGTGTTTCGTTAATTATTTGTCCATAATTTAATTGCACTAGTATTTTTCTGTTTTTATTTCATCTTTTTGCTTTAACAAAATTATATTATATATAAAAAATATTCTTTTAATTTGTTTTTCATCCTTTTTTAACTTCATAGTTGTTATTCAGTTAATTTCATTTTAAATTTGAAACACTGGTTATGAAATGTTTGTTTGATTTGCATTAATTTTTTTCGTTTCAAAATTAAATTTCAACTTATAATTTCATAAGTATAATATTGATTAAATAATAAGTAGAAAATTTATGAACACTTTTTAGAAATGTATAACAAAGTTTTACGTTGACAATAGTTTCAATGTTTACGGTTTTGGGGGTTATTCGGGTGATCATTTCCAATTTCTTAATGAATGATGATCGATCGGTTTGTGAAATTGAAAACAAATTTTCAGTTAAGAAGTGCCGCGGCTTTGTCGACTTTGATTATAGCCACGTTTTGATCTATTGTAAATGCGAAGCCGGTGGCGTCCTGTTAACCCACTGCAAGATCGCATTGGGACCAACTTGAAAATCAGAATTCACTTTTCTCATCACCGGTCGATTGGCTTTCCCAGTCTTATTATTATTATTATTACTATTATTACTATTGTTGTTGTTATTTCAATAATTCAATATTTCTTTCAACCAGTAAACTAGGGTTGGAAATGAATTACCTAGAGGATAAATAACAAACAACTTGAGCCTGTTCCAATATGTTCACTCTCACACTCGATAATTGCACTTCTCATTTTTCAATATCAAGATAAATAATAATAATAATTCATTTATTGAATACTGTTGAAGATGAAATTTTAAAAAATATGAATTTTTTAAAAAATTTATCTATGTTATTGAAAAGCAGAAAACAAAAATGAAACTGACTGACATCACTGATTATGCTACAAGTTGTTAATATAGTTTGTTGTTGTTGTTGTTATTAGCGAATTTTGTCATCAGGGCAAAGCTTTTTGCATGGAAAAGATGAAATTTGTTCATTTGCAGATTTTTGAAGATAATTTGATTTTCTTAAATAGTGACTACTACTAATATTACGTGTGCGTTGCTTTTTATGTGGCATATTGGTGAAGGAATTATTGTTTTTATTGTTATTATTTAAACTGTTGCATAGCAATTTGTGAAGTGAAAACAATCCTGAGCAGACACTTTTCTTCAAAACGGATCATCATTAGTCAAAGAGAAACGTAAAAAGATTATTCTATTGCCATTTTGATTTTTAGAAATGATACTGATTGCAGTTTTAAATTCGATCAGCAGAAAATAATTTTTGTCTTTTAGCACTGCTGATTGACAAGGAAAAGCATCTTGACTTGAATTCTTTCTTTGATTATAATAACATGTATACATGCGTATATAAATATATATATATATATTGATTATCTTTTTAGGGACTTGCAGTTGTTCAATGGTAAACACTGGATGCAACATTTTTTTCGAACCTTTGACGTGTTCACTAGATTATGGAAGTTTCAACAGCAAAATCGGTAAGAGTAAAATTTATTTTTAATGAGTAATTTTTTGTTTGTTTACTTTCATTTTAACTTTTCTGAATTTGAAATTTCAAGATAAACATGCATATTTGAATATTGGTCTGGCTGTTTTACTGTACGCTTGATTTGCACGAAAGAGTAGTTTTGCGTGCGGCTGCACCTTTTGATTATGATTCTGAATGAACAATTATTTCTCTGATGATAATCATAAAAGTTTTATTAATTACCTTTTATAAAAGATTACCGTCTGGTCAACAAACTGTGATTGCTCAATAATTTCGTCCATTTCACAATTGCACATTTAAAATTGTTTGATTGCTTGGCAATGGTTGACTGCGTGCACTATGCAAAAGTGGAAGATCAATTCCAATTCATTGTGATAAAAACGACAGATAAAGATATTTTCAATATAGAACTAACTATATGAGGGCGATGGGAATTGATTTTTCATATCCCTACTTTTAGGAAATTGTATTATTTCTGTCACGTTCACTTTATGCCAAACATTATTGAAATAATATCACTATAATTAAATAAATAAACGGAAGATTAACAAAATTATTTCTGTTTTTTTACTTCCCATGAAAATAAATAACTAATAATGAAATTTAAATTACTTGGCATTAAACTGATATAAGAATATGCTACAATATTAGATTCGACATTTTCCCTTTATTATTTTATTTCTCCTTTATTCGAATTTGAAAAATTAAATTCCTCATTGTAAAGTGATCAAATTCAATTTGTATAATTTTTATATATTTTATTTTGTTTTGTTTTGTGTTTCTTATTTAATAATACCATATTCGGGTTGTTTTTACTGCTTCAATATTTACAGTTCTGTTACTATGAATATTAATTCATTTTGTTCACTTTTCACTGAATCACATTTTTCAAGTTTAAATAATGTTGACATGCTTAAAATGGAATTTAAAATTAAAAAAGAAAAAAGTGAAATGTTTCTAAAAGAAGTAAGCGCATGTCAAATTGATTTCATGAGTAAACCTGACATTTCTTCGTTGTCAATACTGATGAAATGGCAATATTTATCATTATCACTTTGCGCAAAATATGCATACTTTTTGTTTATTATATTATTTAAAAATTGTTGTCGAATATTGTTTTTCCAAATTGATTTTAGTACTGTTCTGAATGCATGCTATGGTTTGAAAAGATGGCAAATTGGAGAAATTGCTTCGAAAATTGGTCAACTATATTATCATTATTAGTAAGTTTTTTTATTTCTAATTTAAAAGAATAATAATAATAATTTGTTTCGAATTTGATTGCTTCAATGAGAAGAGATTTCTCTGATTTGAATGTTGTACAAGTTTCATTTCAATTGATTGATGCTGATGCATCATTTTTTGGCTGTAAAATGTTTTTTTACGAAAAAATGTCAAAATTTTAACATTTTAATCGAAGAATTCATATTTTTATTTTCAAAAAATAAAATAATACTATAAAATTCCTTTTTGCATAATTTCAATTAATAAGAAAAGGAAAATTGATTACAGTGTGCGAACAAGCAATACGGCTTATTTGCTCGAAGCGTACGCTTTTTATTTGGCTATTCGTTCGCGACAATATTTTTGCACGGCAGGATTGGATGAAAAGTATGTGAAAATTGAAAATTTTTTGAATTTTAATTTGTTAAATTTTCAATTTCAGACCAGAGCTAGCTTTGAAAAAATTGCGATATCATGCACGTTTTATTGTGGTATGTTTGCTTTTGAAAAAAATGAAACAAGTTCGAGATTTGATCAAGGTAATTTTATTTGAATTCTTTAATAAAATATGCAAATTTGTTCTATTTTTTATTTTATAATTTCACCATTTTTTCTTATTCTTTTCTGTTCTTTTCATAGGATATGAATCGTCTGGTGGACAGTTATATATCGAGATATGATCGTGATGATCAATTGGATTGGTCTCTGGTATTGACAGAAATTAAAACATTTGTTGAGGTAATATTTATTATTTGTTGTTGTATTTTATTTTTAATAAACAATACTTATTATCCCAGGCAGACAATGTGGTCAATATTGTCGACATTGATTCATCGTCGGTGATTATTAGTCACCGTTTGGCCGCTTATTCACTGCCTTATGTTGAAAAAAATGCATTTTCATTTGGACTCACCCTTACCGAAGCTTTAGTTATTGGATGCACTAGAAATCAGGTAGTTTAAAGTGTGTATTTTATAAATTTATAGTTTTACTTTTTCAGGTTACTTTTGGTGAGTTCACTTTGGATATGTATTGGATACTGCAAGTGCTGGAATATGAAATTGAAGACGATAGCAATTATGCTAATCATCGCGTTGATTCCTCACCAGCACCAGGAAAATCTTTCAGTGTTAGTGTAAAGTTATCTAATTTATTTTATTTGATATTGATTTTTTTTTCAAAATTTATTCCAACTTTTAGAACAGTGGAGAATCTAGCAATGCAAATCCAAGAAAATGCCTTTTGTACAAGCCGAAATTTGATTTTCTACTTCAACACATGCTCTGCTCATATGAGCAACTTGGTCCAGATTCAGTGTTATTGATTTATATTTCTGGTGATGGTTGCAGTCCGCAAGCTAAAGCTGGAAGCGGTATACGAAGCAGTTGTGATCACGTGAAATTAAATTCAATAATAACAATTTCAGAATCTTATGACAGCGGTGGTGTAGTGTTAAATTGTGGCGAGGTGTCAAGAAACAGTGGAGATTTGGTCGATGATTATTATTCTGAACCGCCTTGCAATTTGCAATGGTGCAAACGAAAAGAGAAACAAACACATATAATAAATCTAAATATATGCATATATTTATTTTTTTCAGTCTGTATCCTGGCGATTTGTATCCTCTGCTCAGGAAACCATTGCTATTGATTGTCGAAAGTAATAACAGTACAGCTTTTTTGGTAAGTTTCAATATTTCATTATTAATTGTTTCTTCAATATTCATTTGTAGTCGATGAAAAGTTTGTTTGGCCAACCATTGATAGTAATGTGTTCACCAGTCGACATGCCACTGTTCCTGCAAGGTTAATAATGATAAACATTCATTAATATATAATTTGTTCGATGTAATAAAATTTTTGCTATTGTACAGAGCAGCCACAACGTGGGAGCATTTTTACCATGTTTTTACATTGTCCACTGACGGCTTATTGCTTCGTTTGCAATATTGTCCGCATACCAGTTGCGTTGTGGGATAAATGTCAAGCTCATGTCGATAAATTCTACGCCGAGGCTAGTCGATTGCTTGTCCGTTCCAAATTAGTCGGTATGCTATTTTTTACTGTTATTATTATGATCATTTTAATAAATTCATTATTACAGATTCATCTTACAAAGCGTTCTATTCGGATGCTTTTCTCAGAACGTTACTGTTACGATTTCTGTTTTGCCAATGCACGTTGCGTATGCATCGCAACTTTAGAGTTAGTTTCAAAAAACATATATATACGTCGTGATTGGATCACTATTGTTGTTGCTGTTGTGGTTGTGTTGTTGTTAGCTCTTATTATTTTTCACCAAATGCAATGAATGATCAGTACGTATCTTTTTTGCCAGGGCAATCATGATTATCTTCCTCGAAGCTCCCCGCCATTGGAAGACGCTGAAATTGTCCAAAGCCCGAATTTGATACGTCTTGTACTTGATTTAGCTTGCATCTTGGATGTTCTGTCTGCTTTCCGAGAAAGTGACGAAACCGTTTGCTGACTAGTTTATTTGCTCCAACTGAACTGCAACTCAGTAAATAAAAAGAAACAAAATTCATCAAAAAACAAAGCGTTGTTGTTTTGTTCTCAACAACAAACAAACAATATTGATAATAATAATAATAATATAAGAAGAAGAAGAAGAAGAAAATGACGAATCAATCAAAATTGTGCAGATGTTGAAAAAACGTGAACGAGAAGTCCAAGAATATGCAGATGACAAACGTTGTTGTTGTTGTTGCTGATGCTAATTCAAGCTATAGCAGCAACAAATCGAAACAGTAATAATGATTGCTAATAATAATAATAATGAGATAACAGGAAATGAAAAACAACAATAATAACAATGCCCTCACAGTAAGTAACAGAGATATATGGATAAAGAAGCATTTTTTATAAATTGGATGCAACGAACGAAGCAGTGAATCGTGTGAATAATAAATCTTGATTCGCATCTTTCCCACGAACGGATAAAAACTGGAGTGAAACTTTATAGGGTGGGGAGAAATAAAAGAGAAGAGAAGAACACCAACTTATCGTTGTACTAAGGATATCAAATCACGAACAGTGGCGTCGATATCTCTGAGCAAGTCGGTGGCATCGGCGTCGGTGGTGGTGCTGGCCGACGATGATCTCAGGCGACTTACCAAAGCGTCCAAAGAGCACAACAATTCCCGGAACCGAAATTTGCCATGCGGAGAAATATTTTCCGCATAAATGCCGCACATCTGCTTCAACTGATGCAATTTATCCGATAGTTGTATAAAGCCAGAACTCGAATGCATCTGGGATCTTTTCAATTCCACAATGCCAAGATTGATTGTATTGTACAAGCCAACAATACTTTCTTTACTGATTGTTGTTTCTGCTGCTGTTGAACAACAATTACCATTATTACTATTATTATTATTAGTAGTAGTAGTACTGGGAATATTGTTAAATTCGGACAAATCTGCGACAGGTAAATTTTTCTTCTGTTCAAAATTTTCTCCATTAATTTCCTTAAAACAAAAATGCACACTGATTTTTGATTTTGATCTAAAACAAGAAAATTATCATTTTTTTACATCATTATCTTTAAAGGAAGAAGAAGGACAACAGCATTCGTTCAGCGGAGAAGAAAGTGCAGTTTGACGAGCAGGTGCCACCGGACGCACTACTGCCTTGGGCAACTTCACCAAAGCTGCTATGGCAGGCTGAGAACTATTATCGTTGTTACAACGTTCCGCATATGACCATCGTTGCTGCTTCGCGTCGTCATTCCAATTATCTGTAAAAATTTCCATATTTCATTGGAACACTTCAACAGATATAAATAATAATGATGATCACTTTGAGATGAAAATTGACCATAGCCGTGGTCGGTCGAAGCCACTTGTCCGGTTCGATCCAACGTGCGGTGGTAAGGCAGCGGGGCTACTTTGTTCAGTTGACGAATTTTCGCACGCTCCGCCGTTACCATAAACACGCCCTTGTTGGGAGCAGTTTCGAGGGCAGATGACCGCCGTCCACTGTTTTCACAGCCGGCCACGGAGACGTGCCTCAAAGATCGAATGGTGCTGTGCAAATCGTTGGCAAACAGCTGGCTGTAACTGCGCACCGGCTGACCACCACCGGCGGGACTTGCGGTCAAGCCAGAAGGCGTTTTTCTCACGGCCGCCTTTCGACTGGACAATTTCGGCCAATTTCCACCTTTCCACTGTGTGTCTGTGTGGAAACTTTTCTCACGATGGACATCATCCGGCTGGTTCGTCTTGTTCACCGTTGGGGGTTCACTTCCATCGATGTTGGCGCTGTTGAAGGAAAACGACGACTTCGACCGGCCGAACGACGACGACGACGACGAGCCACCGCCCGCCCCACCCGGTGGACCCCGACGGACCGGCGGCAGGGGGCGGCTTGTGCGCGAGTACTTGGTCGGGCGTGGCTTGTTGGCTTCGTTCAGGGCCGACTTGGTGGTACTGGTGGAACTTTTCCTGGACGAACCTGCCGGTTCGTTGGTGAACACTGAAGAACACATCGACGACAACGACGAAGAAGACATCGACGACGATCCGACGTATTTCTTCTCATCATTTTTGCCTGCTGCAGCAGTGGTGTAAGTTGCTTTTTCAAATTTACCTGTTAAAACACACGAATTAATGTTAAACCAAATACCACCACCATCTCAATACCAATAACAAGAATTATGATCATAATAATTTCACTTTCAAAAAAAACCAAAAACAAACATTATGTATGCATATATATATTCTCACCCGCCTTTTGCTGATCTTGATGAAAATTGTCAAAATAAGCATCGATGCGATTTCCCTTTGGAAAAGTACCAAACTGATTGATCACCTTTTTGACAGTCTTTTCTTTCATCCCCACTGTGGCCTCTTTGGCATATTTGTTATCAGCATTGGACAAAGTAGATGAACCGGCGCGTGTATGATGCACGTGACGATGACGATCCACAGCCGAACGAGGCGGTGGTGTAGGAGGATGTTGGTTGTGTTGTCCGGTAAAAGTTGACGAACCTCGGCAGTGAGTTTGACGTTGAATTGAAGCTTCGGACGACTGGATGTTGGTCGGAGAAATGGATTTGTGCCTTGCAAACGAACTCATACTGTGAGCCCGATCTTCGGAAGGCGAAGAGATGTGGTGGCGTGAAGCACGCGCCACGTGCTGTACAACTGCGCCGGCTTCGGCTTCATCGTCGAAGTGTTTCGCGTTGAATAATCCATCCAACGCGACTGCAATTTCACGAAACGTCGGCCTGTCGGCCGGACTCCAACGCCAACACTGCAGCATCAGTCGGTAAACCGATGCCGGACATCCGGCTGGACTTTCCATCCGGAAGCCTTTTTCCAACAACGTATAAACTTCACTGAATTCCACCCCCGGATACGGAGTCTGACCATAAGTCGCAATTTCCCACAGCAACACTCCGAAAGCCCAAACGTCACTTTTCGTCGAAAAAGTATTGTAAGCCAAACCTTCCGGTGCTGTCCACTTGATGGGGAATTTCGCTCCAGCTTTTGCTGTGTAAGTTTCTTCGGCCATAAACCGCGCCAAACCGAAATCCGCAATTTTCACCAAATAATTTTCCCCAACCAGGCAATTTCGTGCCGCTAAATCCCTGCAATAGACAACAAAACACAGATTTAAACATAGAATAAATCCAGTAGCATACATATTTCACATGACAACTGTTGTTGTTCAACTTAAAACTGGACAAATATAATTTTTGAAAAACCATTATTTGTTTGAAAACAATTCAATTAATTTATTTTGAATAATGATAAAATTAATAATAATTTCATATTCATTTTCAACGAACTACCTGTGGATGTAGTTTCTGGATTCCATATATGCCATACCGTTGCAAACTTGCAATGCCAAGTAGATGAGAACATTTGGTGTAAGTTGTGACGAGTCCGACGCTGAGCGAAGATAATCAAGTAAATTGCCGTTGATCATAAATTCAGTTATGATATAAAACGGAGGCTCTTGGGTACAAACGCCGAGCAATTGTACCAAATTTCTGTGACGCAAATCTTTCATGATTGTCGCCTCGGAAAGGAACTCATTCAACGCCATCGTGTCTTCTTTCAACGTTTTCACAGCTACCGATTTGTTGTAACGCTTCCAGTAAGCTTCGTACACATCTCCATATTGTCCCCCACCTGAAATTGTTGTAAATTGAAAAATATTTTCCCAAAATTAACCTATACCAGTGGATAAATTTACCCAAGCGTTGTTTCATCACTACTTCTGTTCTGTCAATTTCCCATTCGTCAGGCTGTGATTGAGTAAGAGAAAAATTCGACGATGCAGTGTCTTTTTTTGGAGCTGGATACAACAAACAGCAAGCAAGACCGTCCGCTTGACGACTGTAATAATGTACAAGCTGTGCCAAGGAGCTGAACCGGTGATCGTTGGTGATTAATAACTTCCCTTCAGCATCCTCTTGTACACGATAATGATACACCCGGCCTTCGTAACGCAACGAAACCGACACTTGCCCAGGGCAGGATTCTGATTCACGTACCAAAAAGCTGCCATTGATACCTGAACTGAGCAAAAATTCGGCATCGCTACGGGAGATCTTGCCATGAAACCACAAGTGCATCTCTAAGCTATTAGCCGGTGCCACGTACGCACTTGGAATCCATCCAATTCGACCAACAACTCTCCGACCACCGCCTCCTCCTCCTCCTCCTCCTCCAGTGCTAGTGGTGGTAGTATTATCATCGCTTTTCAGTTGTACCAATTCTGCACGACACCAATCACCGCTTTCGTGATAATTAAGAACGCGTATCTGATCGCCTATAAATAAAAAAAACCCAATACAAACGACACGAATAGAAACAATTTTATTTTTAATTTAAAATTTTTAACATATGAAATTTGATAAATATCAATCGTTTTTCCCCGTAGGTGCATCCTATTTTCTATTGCCATTCAAATCGACCATAATTCCCAAATGAATTCTTTCCCCTTTCTTGCCGTTCACCTGCTGCTGCCCTACGCCTAAATTGATCATCTGCCTTCCTGTTCCATAAAAACCCACATGTCAGGCGTTGTTGTCTGCTTCACAAAGCTACAGTAAATTTAAATATTGGAAAATTACAAAATATTTAATGATTTTATTTGAAAAAGAAAGAACTGTTTCATTTTCTGTTTCAATGCATTTTTAAATTTATTCACCGGTACATTGAACTAATATGCAAACATATACGATAAGCTTGAAAAAACTGGAAAAATTTCTTAATCATTATAAATTATGCTTCAAATGGACATAATAAAAAGTTTTTAAAAATTCTGTTCTCAAGCAAGCAAGAAAGCATAAAAAGCATTTTAAATCATTTCAGTTTTTAAATAATTTGTCTTTTTTTCATTCGACAGCAGAGAATTTCTTTTCATCTATTGACATCAACTTTATCCTTTCACAGCTTACTACAGTTGCAAATGAAATAATACATTTCAGATTCTATTCCAAATTTTCCATTTCACTCTGATTCATCCAGCTAATGAATGAATGAATGATTCATGCGCATTTTTCACCCAATGAACAAATACTTTGAACTGGACGAATTTGTCATTTGAAAAGCAAACAGAAATGACGCATTTTCATGCTTAACAAAACAAGCCATTTGAAACAGTTAGCAGATATAAAATCAAAATGTGCTCCAGTGATCAAATGTATCAAAAAAAAAAGACTTGTGCAAATTTGTGTAATTGAATTCCGAAACTGCACAGTCAAGTGAAAAGTGTACAATATTTCGTTTGCTATGAAACAATGCTTTGATCAATTTTTCAATGTTGACAAAGTTAGTCAAACATAAAAAGGAATGCAAAAATTGTTGCGCTTGTAAAAGGTTTCAACTAGCACATCTAGATAAAAGTAGCATCATTGATTCGGTGAAATCATTGCAAAATTCTGCTTCTCTATTGAAAGAGAAAAAAGATAAATATGTTCAAATAAGAATCGATTCATTCGCCTCCATTCCTCCACTAAAGCTATTGTAGCGTTGCCCTTGCAAAGCCCTAACCAAAATGATGACGGCCAATATTTCCTAGACTGCCCGAGAGCTGAGGTCAATCGAGGCAGATCGAAACTGACCGCCTCGTTGACCTACGGTACCTACTATTTTCCTCTTTACACATAGCTAATGAAAAAATACATAAAAAATAATCAACTAAATAAATGTATTATCATAAATAGGAGACGAAATTAAAATATTATTACAACAATAGTATCGGTAATTACCTTTGCGAAGAGTAAGCTGGTCGGCTTTGTAGCCGAAGAAGTCGAACAGAGCAACAAACTTTTGCCCACCACTATCTGACGGTGATTGTTCGCCATCGTTGACTACATTTTCATTCGATGACCACCGATCTACCGGAAATGAATGTTGATTCAACGATTCGCTGCCCACAGGCTCCTCGGTGCTATAAACATCTGCAAAATATGGAAATTTCAATATCTCACAGCTCATAAGATTATAACTTTTCTTGCACATATATATGTGTGATTTAAAAAATATCTTCTCTGATCATTCCACACAAGGCAGTTTTCAATTGGCAGCTGACAATTACACTACTCAGCCAATTTCACATAATGCCAGTCGCAGAACAAAAATTATAATCTCATATTCTACATTACAAGTGCAGTGGAAAATTAAACAAGTTTACCTTTTTGAGAACTGCAATAAAGAATGAATTAAATTTTCAATCAAAAATACTGAAAAGCAAAAAATTAAGCAAAAAAATTATATTAAGAATGGATCTTAGGGAAAATATTAAATAAATTGCCCTGGTTTGATTTTCAAGATGAAATTTACCCGGTTCAAGATTGAGCAACGCCGAATCAGGGAATGAGCAAGGCGGAGGCGGTAAATGGACAGGCTTCAGCGATGAATGACTAGCAAAACTGGCCGAATGCTTTCCCGCCTTGGCACCCATAGGCCCATTACCGGCGCACAGTCGACCCAACGTATTTTTTCAAAGGCAACGCAGAACAGGAACTCAACTTTACAGAGAACGGCAGAACTGAAGCTCAGCGGCTGTCATTATGAAGGTTCGTGCAAAATTTATACAGTAAACCCAAATAAATGATAATGAAGGCTAAGCATTTAAAATGAACTGTGAATGCGTAAAAAAACCCTTTACAATGAAGATTAAAAAAATGTCAACTAATTAAAAATTGTAAATATTTCAAGTTTTTATGTTAATTAATTTTATTTTACACCTACTTAAATTTATTGATTTCTTAAAAATGAATTATTTATCAATTAAAATCATGGCAAAAAATTTAAAGAAGCAACAAAAATTTTTACTAAATATTTTATTTTAGGAAAAAATTCTATTTTTTCTATTGTTCCTTTCATTCAACTCTTTTATTCAATCAGACTGTGCTGCAATTAATGTTGCAATACATATTCTATAAAGTGCAATTTTTGTTTGACGTATTTATCATCTCATTTTTTACTCTTTCTTATTGTTATGTAAATTACTTGGTGTGAGCAATAATTTATAAAAATTTAACATTTTCATTGATTATATAACATATTTTGAATAAAGTGTAATATTTATTGCCTTTTTAATGAGATTTTGCAAACTTCCTTCTTTGATTACTGTAACTTTTTATTTATTCCATTAATACTTGATTACTTTTTTAATCTTTTATTTTTTCTAAACTGATATTTAATTTGATTCAACATTTTAAAGTAAAAGATTAGTTTCAAAAACGATTTTAGCGGTTTCTGTTTTGTGAGTATTTTATGATGATTGATGAATGAATAAGCACATTAACACACTTTGAAATCGAATTTTGAACTATTTATTATTCTTCAAATATTAACCTTGAAAACATTCTGAATAAGAACTGTAATTGAGATGAACAAAGCGGAGAGAAATACATTTAATGAAAGTTTTTTTCCATCTATTTGCAAAGCAGTGTGTTAAAGTGATGTTGATGAATATGGCAAACGGTTAACACTATCATCTGAGAGAACTAACCAGTGTTTTAACATTTGAAAGGACATAAAGTGTGCTAAGATTTTTAATTTTGAAATAACATTATATACTTGATAAGTGAACTGAGCTAGCTATTTAATTTTAATATGCATTGCCGTGGTTGCTGAAATTTTTCGAAAGCAGAAATGAAATTTTCATTTGTAAAAATTTTTCGAAACATTGATAACTGTATCAGTGGCAGTGAATGATAAGTTTGGGATATTTTTGACTTTAGAAAGTGGATGCTTTTGTTATTTGTGTTGCTTTCAGTTTTTGCTCAGCTTTCATATGCATATAAAATATCTTCATATCTCAAAATTACATCATTATGTAGTCAGTGAAAATTAAATATTGTTTTTTTATTAAAAAGAAGAATTACAGACTGTTTTATTATTTTTAAGCTTTATTATTACTTGTGCTTTCCACATTCGGCGAGATATGCTACTTGATCACATTTTCGTGAATTTTTTATTAATAAATTTAGTCGAAACAACCAAAATGCAGTAAGTAGTTTTTATTATTAACTTGCTTTTATTTGTACTAAGCAAACGCTAATTTGATGGTTTGTTCTCTATTTCATAATTGAATTCTGTTAATAATGTTGGATTCAAATATTGATAAACTTATTGTCGATACTCAATATTTATATTCTTTTGCTTTTTGTGTTAAAGAAGTTATAATTATAATTATTTTTAGCATACATGACCGTCAGTTTATTGTATATAACTTTTTCAGGAAATGCCTAACTCCAATTCTTCTGTATTATCTGTAAACTAATTAATGTGAAGATGCGTGAAGATTTTTTTGAAGATCTGCTGAAAAATGTAGGCAAATATCATCTTGGCAAATACTGTTACAATTTTTGAATTTTTTAAATAATGAGAACAGTAGTAAAATTATTTATTTATATTTTTTCATTTTTAACGGTACATAATACATCACAACGCTAACCAACAAAACTCTGCACTGTCTTGTTTTCGTTCTTTCGTTCATGAAATTGTTGCTTCTTTTATGCCTTCCCATCTATTTTTGAATTTTGGTATAGTTTTTTTTGAAATTCAAACTAAACACAATATAGAGTAGTAAAATAGTACAAGTTCCATCTACAGTGGTTATTTACGATTTTAATAGTTCTTTTGTAATAGTCATTTTATAATAGGTGTAATTATGGGAAGGTCAATTGAATTGGTAGTGGAATTCTCATGATGAACGCACTCATTAAAAAATAGCTCATGCACGCACGCACCTATTTGGAAAACTGTAAAACTAAAAGTATTCCGCAATTTGTTAAACTGCTAAAAATTGCTACATTTTAAATTAATATGTATAATTCAAATTTGAAACTTTTTTACAAATTATTTATGCTTCACTTCTCAGTCTGTTTCTTCTCAAAATTCTCTGTCTACAAGGCATATGCAATGTTGCACATAATAAATAACTTTACGGTTGAGAATTACATGATAAAATCTTGTTAATCTTTGACATTTATTATGTAATAACGTGAAAAATAAAACTTATTCTGTTTCATGGCTTTCTACAAAATATTGGCGTAAAAATCATCAGTATGTATGTATTATATCCAAATTGGTCACAGTATTTTCAATTTCAGTTAATTAAACATATTTTAAGGTTTCAGGAATTATTTCATTCATCTTATATCTAATCTTATTATTTTAGCTGACATAAATGCAAATTATGTTCGCGCACTCAATTTTTACAGTAATGTAACTTGAAAATTAATTACGGTAAAAATACAAAGTGACAAATTTTGATGTTTTTTCTCTGTTTCTTTATTTTCTTTGTCTAGCGTTTAAAATGTCACAACAGAATCAAAACTCGTTCATACAAACATTTCCTTTACCGCCGAGACCGTTGAATTCAAATGGCAATAATCTTGATGCGAACTATGGTTATCCACAAGGGATTGGCCAGAGTTCCGTTTCAAGCCCTATACAATCGTTAGTGAACAGTTTCGGTAGTCGCAGAGAAGTGCCATCACCGTCGCCGGCCTCTGTATCAGAATCTACTAGTGAGTTATGAAATGAGGGGCAATTTATATGTTTTATGCAAATTTTTCTTGAATTACATAGACGTAGCCCCAGGAAAAACTACTCAGGCCGACGAGTCACAACAGGAACATCATGCAGAACGTGAAGCTTGGTCTGCGCAAGGAAGCAAAGCTTTTACCGTCAACCCATTTTTTGCCTTCAGCATGTCGCAAATTTTGCAAAGCAACGACGAGAGTGGTCCACTAGCACTTTGCATTATTGGACGTGATTTCACTCGTGAAGTAATCAACAGGACATGTGATATATGTGGCGCATTGAAATCACTCCAGGTTAATCATCTTTTATTTATACTGACGAAATTTATCCTGTTTTTTTTTGCTTTTTTCAGTTGCCAACTGCTCCTGAAGCTGTAAAACAGCATCAAGATAAACTGCAAAGAATCAATGAATCACTTAAACAAGTAAATATAATTTTGGAGCGTCTAGAAGTTATTGATAGAAAAATTGCTGATTATCGAAAAGAGCTTTTACCTGCCGATGCAGAAGATCATCTTAAAGTCCTTATTTTCTTAAACTTATGTTCAATTGTTTGCAATTATCAGTTTTTTCAGGATCTTGTAACTTATGATGGAAAAAATGAATGGCTACGTAAGCTTACTGAAGAACGCAAAAGCAGAGAAGTTTTTACACAAACGAAGCAGCAGTACGATGAAGTGAAAAAGGAATTGGAAAAGCAGTGTGAACTTTTAAACCAAAATATCCAATTTTTTAGGGATCTCATTATGAATATTTCGCTATTAATAGATGAAAATCAATCGCGTTGAACATTATTGCAATATTTATATTAATAAAGTGTGCTAATTAAAATGTTCAATGAAATGTTTGTCAATTGAATAAATTGTTTGAAAATTTTCAAAAAAAAGTTCTGTGTTCGATTTGCAAAGAACTATTTATATAAGTTGTAATGACAGTACTGCAATTCTCACAGTAGGCTAAAAAATGAATTGCTTTTGTGCGAATAAAATTTTAATTTCAATAAAGATACTTGTTACATTTTATTGTGCGCATTGCATGCAACACATGTGGATGTAATACTTCATTTTTATTATTTTGTAACTTCGAAGTTTTTTCAAAAATTTGCTTTATATCACATATATAAATTGTTTAGCAATGTTAAGTTTATTAAATTGT
The DNA here is from genome assembly GCF_000181795.1 of Trichinella spiralis. Taxonomy (NCBI): domain Eukaryota; kingdom Metazoa; phylum Nematoda; class Enoplea; order Trichinellida; family Trichinellidae; genus Trichinella; species Trichinella spiralis. The sequence goes on along the minus strand of NW_003526944.1, from coordinate 5,134,202 downwards.
GTTTGATCAAAATTTATTATAAGTTAAAGTTGTTATTGTTGTATTGTTGTAAACTATTGTTGTTGTATAAAAAAATTTAAACATATTTTTCAATAAGGTTACTGTAGCGTTTGGTGAAGAAGTACATTCTGTGGTGAGTGACCGTGATTGAGAAGCTGATATATTATTTGAAAAGATCCTCTGTTAAAATTTTGAAATGTTTCCTTCAAAATCAATAGAATCGACAGTTCGTTACTTGCTGCAACACCAACTCGCTGCTAATAATTCATCCTTCATGAATGTCAGCGCGCCATCATGTTCTGCGAGATCGTTTAACTTTTGCTCTTTGAAATTAACGCAGTTTGATCCTCGAGAATTTGGTTTATGTCTTAAGCCATACATTGCCAACTCTGACGATATTCACATACCGTTTCGAAGACCGTTTTTCTCTTGTACGAATTCTCTCATTTATCCTGATTATAATTCATATTTTATACCAATAATACGCAATCTGTCGTCCAAAAAATCAAAGAACGACAGTGTCAGTGAATCTCTGGTTAAGAGACGAGTTTCATTCAACTTCAGTGCCGTGTATTCTCAGGTGGTTAATCAGTCTTCTTCCACTGAAAAAAGTCCTACACATTATTTTGAAAGAGGAAAGCCAAATTGGGATCAACTGCAACACGTTATTTACCGTTTAAGTGAGACGGTGGGTTTGTTATTTTATTTAAATAATTTTTCACTTGCATTACAAATATACTGAAAGATGTAAATTTTTAAAATGTTGATAAATTTATTAGGTTCCGACGTTTTTTCTTCGTCGACTGGATTACACGTTTTACAGCGATGACGTATTGTTCTTGAATCGTATTTGCGGCAGTGAAGTCAAGTAAATAAATCTTTATTTCCTTATGAAAATATTCTTGTTTTCTGTTTTCAATATTTTTCATTTTTAGGGGTTTACGAAATTACTGGTTGCATTTAGCTACGTTAAGCGTACTTTCTCGCATACCATGTCCATACATAGAGATGAAAGTAAGTAACGAAATGTATACTTGTGCGATTTTTGTTTAATTTATGTATATAATTTGTACATATACTCGTGTTGTACTTTTTTTTGAAATTGTCCCTAAAATAAGAACAAAAAATTCGTACTTGATAATATAGTTCTTCTGTACGACTTTTTATCATATGCAAGTAATTTAAGAAAAATTTTTTTATACTGCTCTAGATGTCTCAGAATTGTACTGCGTCATGTGGTATATTTATATTTGTAGTTCATGTTATTGACACGCCACACAAATAAGTCAATGAACTGAGTACAGGTATATCAGATAAATATTCATATACGCACTTTAAACTACAGTAAGTTTATTATGTTTTTTAACAGATTAAGTTTTATAAGAAAAAATATAGAGGATGAAAATGATTACTGTTTTTGCTAATGAAAAAAAGTGGCAAAATGTTGTTTTACTGTTTAAATGTGCAAAAATGTATGCTTATTGTAACAGTTGTAAGCTTTCAGAAGCACAAAGGAATTTCCTTTTCATAAGAATTTGTTTTCGATGTTTGCAGTGCATTTGATTCAACATTGTATGACTTGAAAATTTAATTTTACGAGTTTCAGTTGAATTTGAAATACACAGTTTACAGATTGTTTATTTTGTGTACATGTATGTCAACAACGTGAATGTAAAAATAACGATATTATATGGCAATGTTTGATGTTAATTTTTGTCAATTGGTGTCGTAAGTGATTCAAATTTGAATTGGAAATCAAGGAAATTGTTGTTGGAAAATTTATAAAATTGAAATGAATTTTATATTTGAAAAGGAAATTTTGTTTTATCAGTTACTGAATAACTTTGTTTTTAGGTTTTGAATTGTATGCCAATTGTGGAAGAAGGGTCAGTTCATTTGCGATGGCGAGTGCTTTATCTGACTGTACCTGAGTTTCTTTATGTTGTTGTACGTGAGCGAAGTGCAGATATTGAAACGCTGCGCAAAAACGCCAGGTTTATTTCAATATTTATGCATTATTTAATGCAATCAATTTTACATGGTACATTTATTTAAGATGGTTCGACGGATTTTCTCACTTTTACGTTGGATCCGATGGTCTTGTTTACAAGCACGTTGCAGACAGGGTATGTGATTGATGTGTATTATTTTTTTGTATATCAATCGAATATTTGTATGCGCTCAATTTTTCAGATGGACCAACTTGTAATAATTGTTGATTGTTTTGTTTATTATTATATTCTTAGGTGATGCGTGATCCGGAAGAGATAGCAGCAAATTCCAAACGAGTTGGCTTATTGAATAGACTGCTCGGTTCCAGTGCAAGGTCTCCTGTATTTTGAAATCAAGCGAATTGCTACTTTTGTTCAAAAAACACTGCTTTACTGTTTTGTTCAAAAAGTATTATTTACCTTTTGCATTTTTTGTTTTGTTTTTTTTCCAAGAGCTTTAGGTATATTGTGAAATTAAAAATGGCCATATCTTTCTTTGTCAACATAGTTTTTGTCATATGAATTCAGATGAATTATACTGGTAGCTTTGAAGCTATATATATGATGATGATGATGTTTTGTATGTTGATGATAATATTCAGTTGTTAATTGAATTGCGATTTTATAGATTTGGAAACAATTTAATTTGGATAAAGAAAAGAAAAGTTTACCAAAATACACATGTGTGTGTGTGTAAATGTGTAATATAGAATAAGTTGTTTGTTCATTGATGATGATGATGATGATATGGCAAAGAGAAGATGTTTTTAGAGGATGAATTTTATTTTTGAATGCTTCACCAATGGCAACGAATGTTGCTGATTCGACAAACGGTGTGCGTTGTCGTGCTGAAGATTTGGTCGATAGTTATGGTTTGTCCATACAATTAATACTGGCCACTCTGGCATTCGCTTCGTTAATTGTGAAGCGTCTTCTCGAGCCGAAGCAGACCAGACGCCCGTGGACCATTTGGTTTTTCGACACGTCGAAACAAGCGGTCGGCTCGTCCGTAATACACGCGATGAATATTTTCCTGGCCGGCGTGTTTCGTGGTGATCCTTGTACTTGGTATTTTGTCAGCTTCTTGCTCGACTCTACACTGGGTTTGCTGATCATCTATACAGGAGTGAAATTGGTCACTGCCGTGGCTTCGTGTCGCAAAGACTGGTCAACGCTGAGATTCGGCGAATACGGCGACCCTCCCCAATGCAGACCCTGGTTGCATCAATGTTTGGCTTTTGTTATTTTATCCGTGATCGAGAAGTTTTTTGTCACGTTGCTGTTGTTGATGCGATTCTGGAAATCGGTTCGTGAAATAGCGCTCAGTCCCATTCGTAATCCCAAAGTCGAAGTAACTCTAGTTATACTTGTGTTTCCATTTTTGATCAACACAATCATGTTCTGGGTGGTGGATAATTTCACGATGAAGCGTCGAGCTGTGTCGAAAAAGTTCAATTCCAACAACAGCAATAATCTCATAATTACTAATAATGGCAGTAGCAGCAGTGGTATACGACGAGTACATGACGAAAGTGCTGTGAAACTTTTGGATGAATACGACAACAATTCACAGCAGAACGATGCGTTGACACTTTTTCCAGCTGACAACATTTTGCAGCATCGAAATTCTTCAGTTGAATTTTGAAGCACTTCTTTTTTTTAAAAAATAATTTAAATATGTATTTTTCTTAAACTTATTAAATACAACACGAGCGACTGGGTCGCTTTTTTTGAAGTTAATTCGTCGTGCCTTTCGCTTTGAACGAAATAAATTTCTTATTTCTCATTTTCAGTTGTACCATTTTCTCCAGACTGATAATATTCATTGATACGGTGGATTTATTTGTTTATAATATAATTGTGAAATATTCTTTTTTTTTAATTTACATCTGAATTGTTGCAGGCGTTAGCTGGTATTTTTGTTTTCTTCATACACTTCAATTCTGACCGTGAAAGTTCAACCATCATCATGGCCAGTTCATTATTTCAAGTATTGAAATTATTTTTATTTTTTGAATATTACTTATTTTATTTTATTTTTTTCAATAATTTCAGTCTTGGAGACGTTTGGTGTTTTTTGATCGACAATTGATTGCAGATGTTGAAAATGCTGACGAATCGTTCACAGAATTTAAAGTGAAATTTGAAAGAAAATATTATTAATTTTATTAATTCCATTTTTTTTCTTTTTCATTTTCTATTCAGGATCTTAACATTGCATGCGTTGCTTGGAAAAGCAATCGAGTTTTTATTGGCGAAGTGGTCGGTGGTGTGCACATGTACGACAAAGATTTCAACGACACTTATTTCAAAGCTTACAAAGTTAACTTGTCATTGTTGTACTGTCCAAGAAGTAGCGATTCGCTTGTTTCCATTGGTGTGCGTGCGTTTGTTTTCTTTTTTTTAAATAAATTATGATAATTTTAATAATTATTTATTTCAAATTTAGGAAGATGACAACGGTGTGAATCCATATTTGAAAGTTTGGCTTTTGGACAAATTGGACAAGCAGGGCAAACCGTTCGCCGTGCGTTGTTCAAAGACAAGTCCTGGAAATCGGCCAGTCAAAGTGCTGTTTTTAATTATTTTTTTTTTCAAAAAATTAAAAATTCTATTTTTCATTTCTAAGGTTACCAGTGTTGCGGTGGATTCTTCGGGTCAGCTGATGGTCGTCGGCTTCGAGGATTCTAGCATTCTTTTGTACCGTGGCGATGTTTGCAAGGAAAAGTTTGTTGGAAAATATTTAAATTTTATAATTATTTACATGAATGAATTTTCAATTTTTAATAAGACAGCCGAAAAGTCAGCTTATCAGAGATGGTTCGACGTGCGCTTCGGAAGGCTCTATAGTTGGCATGGAATTGTGCGATCATTCTTCACAGGCAGTGATTCTTTATGTGGTCACTACGAGATTTACGTTTTCATTTACGATCAGCTTCAAAGAGAAAGACATAACAAAAGTGAACAGTGGTTAATTATTTATGGTTATTATTATTATAATTATATTCCTCTCTTTGTAGACAGTTTTAGAAATGGAAGGTTTGCATATGCGTAGATGCTGGGCTCTTGCTGGGGAAGAGCTGAAAAATCAGTTTGTCGTCGCTCGAAACATGGGCTTCTACTTTTACCAGCCCGAAGAAAAAGGTGGTTGTCAAATTTTTCGTGGAAACAAAAAAATTCTTCTCTCTCATGGTCCTTACTTGATCGTCGTTTCTGAACTTTCTGTCAAGTAATTGATGATGGAAATTGAAAAGATTTTCAGACAAAAATTATTAATTAATCTTATTCGTTGCATATAATCAGTAATGAAATCAACGACGACAAAGTCACGTTGACCGTCTACGATATGCAAAACTCTTTCATAGGTTAATATTGAAATTATATCTAGTTATCTGTTTTTTTTGAAATTTTATTTTATTGATGTTTTCAGCTTATGAAGCATCGTTCCCGGATATCAGCGAAGTTTTCATTGCTTGGAATTTCATATTCATACTGTGTATGGAATCTGGAAAATTGTTCCGTTTGAAAGAAATGAGCATTGAATCGCAGTTGGATATTTTGTTTCGAAAAAATTTGTTCGACCTGGCAATCAAGTGAATCAATCAACATATATATATATATATAATCAGTGACAATTTGTATCAGAAATTTTAAATATTGTCAGTTGATTCCATTTTTAGAGTATCAGAGAGAAACAATGTCAGCAAGAGGGAACTGTCGAATATTTATCAATTTTACGGGGACTATTTTTACAAGTGAGATTAGATACAGATTGTTTTCAGTGCTTTGTAGTTGAATTGTTGAAAAATAGAAAGCGAGATTATTCCAACGCGCTCAAGCAGTACATGAGAACCATAGGCACGTTGGATACTTCTTACGTGATTCGAAAGGTGAAGTGATACAGCAGTTGCTTTTCGTTTGTTTTGCTTGGTTATGTTTTAAATTTTAGCTTCTTGATGCGCATCGAATTGAAAATTTGGCCGAATATCTGGAAGCAGTTTTCCATGCCAAACTCGGCACCGTCGACCACTCCAATGTACTGCTATCCTGCTATATCAAGATGAATGCAATCGACAAAATCAACTCGTTTATTCAGGTGAATTTTTGAATTTAAATAGAAAAAAAAATAATAATAATGTAATAATTGTTTTCTCTCTTTTTAGAACAAAGAAACCGTTGCACCCTTGGATGTTGAAGCTGCGGTGAAGCTGTTTCGAAAGTTTGGTCTTTACAGGCAGGCGGCTTTTTTGACCAAGCGTCACGGTTATCCGAAACGTTGCTTGGACTTGCTCGTGTCCGATTTGAAAGATTTCAAACAAGCAATCAATTACATCTCTTCATTGGAATCGGATGTGGTGTGCAAGCAATTTCATGAATATTATCTTTTTAAATTTTTTGTTTTTTTTTTTGAAATTTTATTTCAGCAGATATTTTCATATTTTGCAGATAGCTGAATTTTTCACTCGCTATTCGAAATTGTTGTTGGAAAACGTTCCTGAAGAAACGATGGCATTGCTTGGAGAAAATTGTGTGTACTTTTTCTTTTGTATTTTATTTGATTTTTTAACATTGAAAAATTGTTCCAGTAAAACGAGGTGGATGTTCAGAAAAAAATTGGGTTCAGTCTGTTGTACTTCGTCTGATTGCTCATCCGGATCGTTTGGAAGCATTTTTGGAACAATCGTTGATGGTAATAACTTTCCATTGCTCTTCTTTTTCTTATTCTGTATTTACTCGGTTGGTCGATTGTTACTCTGCCATTTGTGAACAGGCCAATAAAGTCGACGTGAAATTGTACAATTTGTTACTGTATGCTTATTTGCGACGATATTCTTCGACCACGGAAAATAATGCTGCTAAAGAGCAGATATCCCGAAAAATTGACCAGTTATTGAAAAACATTTCTGTAAGCAAATTCATTGTTTATCAAATTTATAACAATTTCATTTTTTCTCTTTCTCTCTGTTTTTCAACCAGTCTGACAACCAATCATTGTTAGAAGCGCTTCGGTTTTGTTACCAGTGGGCATATCATCCAGGCATATTGTACTTGCTTGAACGTCAGAAAATGTATTCCCATCTGTTGAAGCATCATATGTTTTTGAAAGATTATGACTCTGTGATCAGTGCTTGCCTGAAATATGGGTAAATTGAATGTTTGTAAAAATTTGTATGTAAACCTTCTGTTGGATTGCAATGGAAGTATATCTTATATCCATATGTCACATTGACCAGGCTTCAAAGGTATGTACTGTTGAAATTAGCAGTGTCGATGAGTTGGCGTTAGATGCTCATCTCTGACTGTCAGAAAACTGAAGAAGGTCTGTACAGCTTCACTGTGTATCTCATTTTTAAAACGTCCTTTTGTTGATTTCAGCAGCAGTACATTACCTTTGAAAGCTGGTTGATGTGACATAAAGATATAAGTTATACCTCCCTTGCAATCCAACAGAGGGTCAAATGATTGGTTTTATTATCTTTTTCCCCCTCATGCTGTATAATTTCTGCATTCTGTTGCAGTGATCGCAAAAGTGGTGATAGGACGTTGTGGAGTTTTGCGTTGCAATATTTCAGCGAAGATCCGACAATTTCTGAAGAATATGTGAAAAAGTTGTTGACCAGCAGTGAACTGACCGGAGATGTTCATCCAATGCTTGCTGTGCAAACTCTGGCGAAAAGCAAAACGTTGACATTTGCATGCGTCAAAGTGGGCAGTTGTGGTGGTCATCTGTCTGCATGTTTTGTTGTTTGTTAGCTTGGTGTGTTTTTCAGGATTTTTTGTCCCACTGGGTGGACAAGGAAAGCCAGTCGATTGAAATGGACGAACAAGATTCGCTGCGTCTTTGCAATGAAATAAAACGCACCGAAGCAATCATCGACGACATACAGAAAAAGTTGGTTGCATTTTTTTCATTTTATATTTTTCATAAGATTGTCTAAATTTGCAAAAATTTATTACAGTCCCCAGATTTTTCAAATGTCCAAATGTACCGCTTGTGATATTATTCTTGAAACGCCGACAGTTCACTTTCTTTGCAAACATTCTTATCATCAGCAGTAATAATTGGATTTTTTCCTTTTTTTTGTTTTCTTGCATCTCTACTAATCCATCTACTGGAATCCACGTGTGTTTTCTTCTTCTAGTTGCTTTGAAAATTACGCTGAAAGTGAAGCCGAATGTCCAGTATGCCTTCTAGATAAAAAGTAAGCTTCGGGATATTTTAAATCTCAGTTTTTTATTTATTCTGTTAGCTTTTCAGAAAGCTGTTTCATTCAGCTTTAGAAAAAGTAGCATTATTGATGTGTTTTGATTTAAGTTTTACTTCAGCGAAAATATGGTATATTTATTAGTAAATGGAAATAACAGAATTGATGAAATAATGAGAAATAATAAGCAATCAATGCATTTTCATTATATGCATATATAGTGTGGTCGAAATTTGTATTTAGGCGGTTTCAAAATCAGTGCAAAACTGACAGCAGTACATCATCAGAAGCACTGAATCACAGTTTTAAAGAAGAAGTGAGTTTTTTTATTTTTTTAATATTTTCTTATATACACGATTCATAGAATAATTCTTTTTAAGCTTCTGAATACAAATAACGTTATTGGAACTTTAACTTCATATTTTGGGAAGACATTGTTTCCTGACAAGGATGCCGACGCGGAAAATTGTGAAATTCATCAGCAGGATACTTCAAAATCTGTACAGTCGTTGAATCCGTTCGAAGGTGAAAGTGATGATTAGAGCTGAAGAGCCAGGTTCACTTTGTCATTCTGAAATTCACCGCTTATTCGATGTATTTATCGTTGGTTTAGCGTTATAATTCAACGTTTCAATTTGATTAATATAGATCTTATAAAAGGTAATGGTTTTTTGCCGTTTACTTTTCCTTGATGATCACTTCATTGTTTAATGCATGAAATTTTTTATTTTCTATATTTTAATATTGAAATTAAAAGCGATTCTTAAAAATAATGCACCGGCGATTAGTATTGTTTCAAAACGTTTGATGAGCATTTAATTATTTTTTTTATTACGTCGAATTTTGTTCAAAAAAATCTATGCTCAAAAACTTTTTTGTTGGAAAAATATTTTTTCAAGCTACTACCGTATAAGTATGACAACGTGATTTTCATTAAGTTTTTACAGTATGGTAGGCGTATCTTATTGCCTTAGTGTAGTAAATCCAATTTTGTAGCTTCAAGATGTTTTACATACGGGCATGTTATCAACAAGCAATGCATGTCAATATATTTTCGCGTCACTTTTTTTCACTTTATTTGGTAATTTAGAAGAGAAGCTGCAATTCTTTTCTTATTTATAATTGGCGGGTTGTTTGGTGTTACAATTTGAGAAATTTAAACATACTTAATTTACACACAGCAAACATTTATTTTGGTAAAAATTCAAAATACAATCCAGGATAGTTGATTTTGGTTGCACACAAATTATAATGAACAATGTTCGTTGAGATAATTTCCAAAGAACGTGGAACAAAAATATAGCTTTGCAAAAGTTTCACCTTGTGCAAACGTTGAACAAAGTGAATTGCAGTGTTATGGTTTAAAAATGCAAATTTCAATAACATAATAAAAAGAAACTGTTGCATCAATGAGAAACTTTAAATTTTTTAACACGACTGACAAACGGACTCTCTTTCACATAAAACCTTAAAGGTTTCTGCGACCATTCTTCAGCATAATCAATACCGATTCTAGGTGAGCTGAGAATTTCGAACGATTCATCTGGAGTGATACTTTCCGCAAAATACAGTTCATTTGATTTGCACAAATTTACTTTGTTAAATTTTTGCTTCGTTATGCCGAATGCCTGACAAAGCTTGCTTGGACCATTGCACAAGTCTATCATTTTAATCGATGCATTTGAGCTACGCTTTCTGCTACTGTTCAGTCGAAGTTTTTGAATGGCTTCAACGTTAAGCAACGGGCAAGCAGCTCGAAGAAGTACTGCCGCTCCTTCACCACCGGTGGAAATGTTCACACACTGATACATGCCATATATATTGTATACGTAAGCAGTGCCGGGTTCCATGAACATCGCCTCGTTGCGATCAGTTCGACGACCTTGGTATGAATGTGCTGCTTTGTCTTCAACACCGAGATAAGCTTCAACTTCGACAATCTTGCCAGCAAAAATTTCCTTGTCATTTCCCAGTTTCATCTCTCTCACAAGTAGTTTACCCAGTAGTGATTTTGCTACTGTTTCACATGGTCGATCGAAGAAGTCAACACCTAAGCGATTCATTTTTCGGAATTAATCATCAAAAGGCAAATTCGTGACAAATTAAACACTGTGTACAGAAAGGTAAAATAATTGTTAATGAGCGCTTTTTATTACAGTATAAAACGTTCAGGCATAATATCGAAATTGATAAAAATACAGCAAAGAGATGCTTGAAGTTTTTGTGAAATTTCTAGCGTATAAAATGCATCATTCGTCAACAATGTTACAGTTGAATGATTTCCATTCCTGATTGAACTTTTAAAATATTTTTGCCATATATGTGTATCTGTATATCAAAAAGGGCTTCAAACTGCAGCAGCATCTGTGTTATATTTAGTAGTAGTATTGCGTTTGTTTCTGCTTACGTGTCATCATCTTGGCGATTGTGTGTGATAATTTCTTCATTGCTGTATATTATCTGTTTGTATAAAATAGTGTTTTTTGAATAAATTTTCATACAAATACTATTTAACCGACTCATAAAACAGTTGCTCTGGCGGTGATCTGTATAAAGAGGAGAAATTTCCATACTCCTGTCCGAGTAGAAACAAGCGAACACCAAGTGAAACTATTCAGCTGAAGAGAGCGCAGTCAGGAAACGAAATCTGAGCATCATTATCGAAAGCGAGTTTTAATGGACAACAGAACTGCCTGCCCAACGTTTGCACATAAATTACATGCGTTAAATTTAAATTAAATAAATTTGAAAATATGCAAACGTTTGAGTTACGCGTAAACATCTAATAATTTGACAGAGAATTTACAAGGCAAAATTTTTTTACTAACTAATTAATTCACATTTGTACCTGCATTTCATTTTAATGCTTCATAATGCGTCGTTTTTTAGACTTCACCTTTCAGATAGTTTTTATTGATAAATTTTATGCTGTGTCATGATAACTGATATTTTTTATTGTTATTTATTTAATTTCTTTATTTATTTATTCAGGTTAAAAACTTCATATTTTATTTTTACAATTTGTACTTTCTTTATTCACACTCAGCTTTGTCCAGTTTAAATGTTGTTTTCTGGTTCAGTTGTGTTTCTTATTTATACCGATAAATTCACATTTAAAAATTTACGTTAAATTTAAATTACTTTTAAATATTTATGACTGTATTTTTTATAGTGATTTTCATCTAGCCAGTTTCTGCTATTTGGTAATCTTTTTATGGATAGGGAATTTATATATTGTTGACGTTGTAAGTGATTGGATAAAATGAGCGCAGCTTTGCCAAATGCTTTGTCGGCTAAGTACAGAAAGTAATTTTTGATGAATTGTTATAGTTATTGCAATGTAATTGTCTTGTGTATTCAGTTCATTTGCTTACACAACCATCAAAGATCGACTTCCAGTAATTTTGACAAAAGTGATTGATACTTTGCATTGTTCGCGATGTCAGTTCGCTAGTACTGATAATCCGCAGGTACGTTGCATGCATTTGTATTTTTTAGTAAAGTTATTTTAACCAATATTTACGTTTTATAAATGGATAGGCTATTTAATTATGACCCAGAATATTTAGGAGAACTTTACATTTTTTTAAATAAATAAATATATTGAAGGAAGGGAGTATCGACTGCGTACGTCAAGCGATTGGTCATTTGTCAGAGTTGCGCTATAAGCTGTCTACAGACAAGGCATTGGCAAATATTGAAGACAATCTGAATGATGCATTGATGTGGAATAACAGTTTATCAGAGTACCGTGGCAAGGTTAGTGAAAAACGGTGATTCACGTAAATTTAACTTCAGTTTATTGTTGATATTTAAATTTTTTTCAGTATAATTTGGATCCCACGTGGTTTACTGCTCCATGGCTTCTGTGCGAATGTTATTTTTATCGAAAAATATGGGAAATTATTAACACAAAGTTTGTCATTTAGTGCATTCATATACAGCGATGAGTGGAAAAAAATTACCGAGTTCAAGTATTTTACAGTTTGCCAATCAAAGATCGGGATCCGTTTGCGAAACAAAAAGAACAAAGCTGGTTGTCCACCTATGCAACGATTGAATCGCTAGCCAAAATGTTCAACGAAACGATGCTGTCGTTTTGTAACTGCGCTTCGTTGGAACAAGCACGACCGCACATCGAAGACATTGTTCAGGTTTGTCTTTTATGTTAATTTCTGATGACGTTGTCATTCTACCAGGTTTTGTTTGCTTTTAGTTTGCTCTTTGGGGAAACAAATGCGACTTGTCTTTGTCTTGTGGAGAAGCGGTGCATGAAGCTAAAGCTTTGGATATGCTTTTTTTAAAAAAACTTGAAAAATTCATTCTGATCAACAATATGCCCGCTTTGTTTTCCTATTTGCAACGATCATCCACGAAACCGAATAGCACCGTCGACATAATATTGGATAATGTTGGCTTGGAACTTTTCGCTGATCTGTGTCTTGCCGACACTTTGCTTCAGCTGAAATTGGCATCTAAGGTTCGCTTTCATGCAAAACCATTCCCATTTTTTGTCTCCGATACAACTGAAGAGGACTTTTTATTGACATTGAATAATTTGAAGTATTTGCGCTGACAAATTGTAAACGCTGCACAAATTTCACCTTGTTTTACGTACTCTTTTTAGCAATCAGCAAGATGGTAACGTAAAGCTGCTAAGTTCGAGATGGTCCACTTTTTTGAAGAATGGAACATTTGTGTTGACCAAGCATACCTTCTGGACATCACCCTATGCATATTATGAAATGCGGCGTATCGCACCGGATTTGTACGAAGAACTTGAAAAATCAAACTTGCTTATTTTTAAAGGCGACTTGAACTACCGTAAGTTGGTTGGTGATTTGAATTGGCCACCAACGACGCCGTTTGAGCAAGCTTTAATCGGATTCAAACCTTGTCCCATTCTTGCCCTTCGAACTGTTAAAGCAGATACTGTAGCTGGTTTGAAACCGGGACAAAGTGAGCAGTTGACAGCGACCGATCCACATTGGATGATATCTGGTGAATATGGTATTATTCAGTTTTATGACACTGCTTCGTGACAATGTATTTTCTCAAGTACACGATTTTATTTATTTATAATTTATATGTATTTTTTTTTCATCCGTGTGTATAAGGTTTAGAATTGGATTGTCCCCACTAATTCATATGTAATTTTTAATAACGACTGAATTGAGAATTACGTAGCAAATAGTGTACTTTAAAATTTTGTTCTGTCAAAATTTTGTTTGCATTTCACTGAGTAACTGTTGAAAAATTATGAAATGAAAAATCAAAGCGTTCATGTTGTCATTGCTTATTAAGTTATCAATCATACGAGATAAATAATCTGCAGTAAGTAAATTAATAAATATCCAACCTGTACTTTTCTTTCCTATTTGATGTGCAAATATTATATATTTTTTAATGTATTTTTATGTTAAGAAATTTCTTAACGTTCTTTTTTTTATTTTGCCTGTGGAAGAATTTTGAACCTTCTCATCGCACACAATAGCAGAAAATTGTGACAAGTAATTAATAAAAAATGATGGATATCTGTGTTAAAGGAGCAGTTTGAGGTGCTTCGAAACTTTATTGGCACATCTTGTTGATTTGAAACTTTTGGGCCTAGTGTGCATGTAGATGTAGAAGCAAAAGAAGTGCAGCGAGTGTTTTTTGGGGTATTCTACAGTTTGCTTTGACAGTTTTTTTAATCGTCATGAAATGATTAATACAGATCGATTAAATAGTTCGGAGCTTTGGCGCTGAATTCAGTCCAGCCTCCATCGAACAATTTTGCACTGTAACCTGCCTGAACCGTACAGAAATACAGTGCGGACGCTTGCAACGCGTCGTTGGCATAGACGATTATTGGGCGATTGCCTGAGATGCGTTTATTTTTCATTTCTTGTTTCAATTCTGGCAGCTGCTTGAATGCACCCTGCTTAGTCAGCAGTGTTTCAGTGGGAATGTTGATTGCGCCCCGAATGTGACCCGCCTTGGCGGCCAATTGGTCACGATCTTGACCAGTGAAGTGACCAGTTGGGCGGGCGTCGACGAATACGGTTCGATTTTTTCTCAAAGCTTCCAACGTGTCTGCATAATTGGAAAGCCAAAACGCATTCCAGCCGGCGATGAAATTGCCCTCAACTACCGGCGCCGGTTGACCACGTTCCACGGCTGCCAGTTGTAAATTCGCATTCCGTTGCGCCAGACGTTGCCAAGCAGCCAGTCCGCCGTTCAAAACCGACACGCGTTCGAAACTGTACACTTTGAACAGCCACCAGGCGAAAGTGGCGCTCAGGATTGAATCTTCGGTTTCACCGTGATCGTACAGTATGACATGGCAGTCTTTTTGCAAACCGAGCGAGCGAGCATAGGCTTGAAATTTCAGCGGATGTACTAACTGTTCACCACCGTCTGGTGTCTTTTCCAACGCTTTACGGATGTCGAAGTGTCGGCTATTTTTCAAATGTTCCTCAAAGTACAGTTGCTGGTAATTGGAACCAAAATAGGCAGTGTCGAGCAAGCAAAGATGTCCTGTGTTTTTTTGCAACAACTCCAACAGATCATCGGCAACAAGCAGATCACGATGTGTGCTCAATTTGGGCTGATTGTACACCAACAAGTGGGGTCCATTCTGAATAGATTAAGGAAAACAATCGTTGAAAAGTTTACATTAATTTTCATTTCAATCTTCTACATACATTGATGTATTTTCTTTTACAATGCACATACATTATATGTATAATTGTTATGCATGAAAAATAAATAGATTTCTGTATTTCAGCGAAACTATCAAAACAATTTATTAGTAGTAGGGGGTTTTATTGGAAACTATCCTACTAGTTGATATGCTTTTTTCCACACACTCTAATCAAACTGTTTGAAATTAGTGTAAATAAGAATGATCAAAGTTTATCATTTGAATTTGTCATACGATCAATTTAATTGTTATTGATTGCAAAACGAAGGCTGTTGTTGTAATGTTTTGAAATAGTTAACTGCTGTTTGCATAGAAATGCAAAAAGAAGAAAGATAAATTAATATTTTTTTGAAAAGATTTTAATTGAAATTATTTCATTTTTTAAAGATCAAAAGTAAAACTCACTTGACTGTTCGAAACTTGCGTTCCGTAGGCAGGCTTTAAGGTGAAGAAAACGATCAAACAAATTATCAAAATGAGAATAAAGAGAATGAAAAGAACAATTGAGATCCAAATGCAGGAACCCAGCTTTGGCCTCTAAAGTGAATATCATCATCTATGAATGTATGTAATGAATTATTATTATTATTATTGAACAAACTTTTGTATCAAATGAATAATAGCTTCTTTCCGCGGCAGAAGGTGCTGACTGACCGAGGGGATAAAGTCGATTTTCAGGACCATTCATTGTTGAAACAATATTTTCTCGTTTTGCATTATACATTTATGAAAAACACAAACAACAATATTGTATAATTAAATTTGAGATAGTTGTTAGTTTTTGTAAACAAAACAAGCAAGTACTGTAAAAGTACTGTGTGTGTGTGTGTTTGTAGTAGGCTGATTTCCAAGAAGTTGTGTGTTTATTGTTGCGATGTTCCGATTTTCACATTTGAACAGCTTGCCAGAACAAGTCCATTTTTAGTGCCCGCTTTTTCTCACCTCCAATACCGGCAACACCCACTTGACAGACTAGGCCAGACTGTGAAAAATGTAGGTCTGCTGTTGGCAAATTTCTTCATTTCAATCTTCAATACCAACCAACCATCCATCCATCTGAACGATGAACAGAATTCATAAACGAAACATTTGTACAAAATTGTTATCCACTATTTTTTAAGCAATTAAAATTTTCTGTTATTATTTTTTTAATGATATATTTTTTAAATGCTATAAAAAATACGTCGAATTAATTAATTTTAAAACCCTTTTACTTGATGATCATTTATTTCTCTGTTTTATAATGAAATCATTTTATTTTTTCAAAAATTATTCAAATAACAAATTTTACTGAAATGGTTGATTTGCTTATTCTTGTCGGCCAATTTAATGTTAAATTATATTTTTATTCTTTTTTTAAATCATATTTTTGATTGAATTGTTACTGAAGTTGGTAACCGGGTTTCTGTGGAGAAAAACATACATCCAAGTATTTTCATCCAATAATTTCCATTTGTGATTAAAGTGAACTGACTTTTCACACCACTTTTAAGCAAATGTTTGACTTTTTGAACTGAACATATCATTTGTAAAAATAAAAATTACTTGCGTTGTCTACGTGCATGCTGGTCATTCCATTCATTCATTCATTCATTTTCATTTTGAAATTACATTTTAAGATAGCCTAAATTTCTTTAAACTGCGGCGATTCAAACTGGAATGCTTGATAGGTTAAGCGAACAATTATATGTACATTTGTGCGTGTGTACAAATGACAGTAATAAAAAATCAGAGCTAATTTTACAGATACATGGAAATGGTATTGCTTATCTGTCTTTTGAAAATTTTCAGTTGTCATCTGCCTCGCCTTCACAATTTTCAAAATTTGTCTGATTTTAAGTTTTTTACCAAATTATCACAGTAAATTTATTGTTATTTATTAATACTTTTTATTGAAACAGTAAACTGATTAAATGGTTTCACACATGGCGTTTGGTTGCTAAATATAAATAAATGCGCTAGCTGATGGCTACGGATTACATTTTTGAAAAAACATGCACAAAAAATTTTTAAATTAGGCAATAATAATAAGTAACAGTTCGCACTTAACAGTTCTTAAATTTAAAACACAGTTTACTGAAGACAGTAAATATTAAACCTGATTACTTATTGTACTGTAAGTGTTGCATTCTTGAAACTCAATGAAATTTTTTGATTATCATAGTTGTTATATATCAATGAATTTTTTTATTTTTATGTTTTTATTTATAGCACAGTGTTTATTATTTTGCATTACGATTGCATACGATGAAATGTTTATTTTCAGCAATTGGTAGTTGTAAATTGAAGAGACGAAGTTACAAATAAAGTTAAATGTTAACCGTATTGTCGACAGTTTCAAACTGACAAATAATAATCATTAGGATAGTGGACAATTATGGAAGGAACTATGACTGAAAGAAAGGATGACCGTGACGATTCAAATGAAGATGAGCGAACCATTTTTGTTACCAATCTTCCTACTGATATAAAAACAATTAAAAAAGAAAGTTCATTTTTAATTTAAATGAAAGAAATGTCACTTATATTAGTCTGTTTTAGAACCTGAAAAAACTGTTTGGTAAAATTGGGAAAATAGAATGTATACGTCTTCGATCATGTGTAAGATTATCACGTGTAATACTGCACATCTTAATTGATTTCAATCTTTTAGATTCCTGTAAATCCAAAGTTGCCACAACGCTTGGTGATTATAAAGTTGTTTTAATATTATTAGTTTTATGCGTTGACTGAAGTATCTTTATTTTTATTTTTTCTAGAAAAGCAGAAAGTACTCATGTCAATGCGTACATCCGATTCGTAAAAAAAGAAAGCGTTGACAAAGCACTAGAGTTGTATGTTGTTTTGAATTATTTTTTTTCTTATGAATATGCCACTGAAGCTTTGCTATTGTGAATGCTCTTTGATAATTCATGCCAATTGTTCCAAATTTTAGGAATGGTACACAAATGCAAGAACATCATCTTTTTGTAGACAGGTGCATAAAGAGAAGACAGTATGACAAAAAGCGCGCTGTGTTTCTTGGAAATTTGGCTTTCGGTAAATCGACTTTATCTTTCATTATTGCTCTGCTTTTGTCATATTGATTATTTCATTGAAGTGCACGCATTGGATTTTTTTCTTTTTTGTAATGCAATTTATGAATGAAGTATTCAGATATCGGCGAAGAAGAAATATATACTCATTTCACTGACTGTGGGGAAATTGATCGAATACGTGTAGTTCGAGATCCACACAACTACATTGGAAAGGGATTTGGTTTTGTTGTTTTCAAAGCAAGTTGTGCTTATTAATATTGAAGATGAAATTTTATATTTTCCATTCCATTTCAGGAATCATATTCAGTTGGTTTAGCATTGAAGCTCAACGATAGTTTATTGAAAAATCGAAAAATCAGAGTTACAAGAGTAGGGAAAAAAAGTGATGAGCACAAAATGAAAGCAAAAGTTTTACAGCGGCGCATTTCATCAATGAATAAAGTTCAACAGAAAAAAGGGACGGCAACTTTCAAGAAAAGGAAACCTGCTGAAGTCAAGCAGTTTTCAAGGAAGTTGAAAAAGCAAGTTTCAAAGAAGCCAGCGCGTTCATTTATGAAGTAAAAATTGCTCTTTTTTAAATTGAATGCAACAATGTGCTCTTATTTCTCTTTCTTCTGAAGCTAAAGTGAACTGAGGCAAGGACTGATTTTTGTTTAATATTAATAATTCCAATAGCTCTTGTGCCAAAAACTGCCTGTAATCTGTGTAGCGAGAAATAAGCACTTGGTATTTTCACTTTCAAATTTCTAACAACAGTACCATTTAAAATTTTGTCCAATTAAAGTATACCTGAAAATCAGATATTACATTTGTCAATTTGTCCACTTCTGCATCACTTCAATGCTTTGAAAAATTGCTTGTCATGAGTTGAAAATCTTATCAACAAATACAGTATTATTATTTCGATGTAATCATTTTTGACAGTCACAATGAATAGAACACATTTTGAAATATGTGAACAAAATCATTGAACGTAATCTGTCTTTTTACATATTTCAATAAGAAATTGCATTTACGTCGAAAACTGATTTCTAGGAATTTGATCTTCCATTGTCATTGTTATTGACAGTGTTCTACAATTTCCCCTTATATTATTGTATGTATGTATGTATGTATGTATGTATACGGTTTTCATCCTCTGATGGAATGTTGATACGTTGTTGGATTCGTGAGGTGGAAACCACCCCACATTAGAAAAACGAGTGCAAAAATCCTAAAAGATGTTTATGTTTTCAAAAGGAAGAAAGCATCAAAAGTTTAATTCGAATACGTCATTCAATTTCTACAACAGTACACACAAATTTAGTTATCTAAATGAGGTAAGTTTGACTATTTTTCTGTACGTTGCATTTCATTACATCAGAGTACTGTAGAACATACATGAGGAAAATACATGCATTTTTATGAATTTACAGTCACTGAGCATAATTATATTAAGCATTAGTAAGAATAGATCTGTTTTGCGCAAAATTTTTTGTTTAAGTTCAACTGCAGTTTGTAAAGGTATTTAAATTTTGAAAAAGAAAGCAAATATAAGATAAACAAATTATTATTAAAAGTAAAATAGTTTAAGCATGGAAATGGACTTCTTCTAAAAGTTGAATTTTTTATATCGCATATTTGGTTGAGATACTATTATGATTTATTATTTAAGAGGAAATCTAATAAGAGTTGATTTTTAGCGAAGAATGCTACGCGCGTACGATGCAAATCATCTTTGTTAAAAAATCATTTCTTTTCTAGCACCTCTCATTCATCTAGTCCTGCGGCATTATATTTCATTGATCTTTTGAAAATCAAAATCATTTAATATTTCTACATTGATTACAATTTTTAATATTCAAAAACGGAATAAATTATCTGAAATTCAATGGTAGCAAATTAATATTATTCATTAGTATTTAAATCACGGACAATAGAAGAGTAGTTAAACTGAGCTATGAAATAACATTCCAATAAAATATAGTTATTCATTCCCTCGCTGCAAATCTCATAATATAGTCGAAGTAAGAGATCTAATATGGTGAAAAGAATATTTTCCTTTTGCGTAGATTTTTCCTCACACAATTTTTTAAATTTAAAACTATACATTAGTCAGAAACGCTTACAGCAATTTTGTTTTCAAACAATTCGGCATTGTAGTTTCATTTATTTACAGTTGTTTCATGAAAATGTTTTATCAAAAACAAAAATTTGCTATTATGATAATAATCATATGAAAAATAGTAGAAAAGAATTTCAATATACGTAATCAGTAATTATTTAAATAAAAATATTGTAAAATTCTAAAAAAAGGGTTTAAAATAAAAAAGAAATGACAATAATAATTTGTATTGTCAATTATAAATGTAAAAAAATTTTTATGGAAATCGGCGGTCGAGACGTTTGCTTGTTCGTAGTCCACTGGTGGTTGGTGCTAAGATTGAATACCTCTAAGATTAGAGGAGCAGTCGGCCTTAGACACGAAAAGCACTGAAGGCTGCAGGAAATCTACGCTTTGCAACATTTCAAATAAATTTCATAGAGAAAATAGCAAAAATTATATATATATACGTAAAAGATAAAATGAAATATTTTTGTTTTCATGCTAGACGTAAAATGAAATTTGCATTACAAAATTAATTTCTTGACATGATATTAGTTTTTTAATATGCTGTATTCTGACAAATTTATTAAAAATCAAACATAAAATCAAGAATAATAATACTTTGCTTTAATTATAAATATGGAATTTAGTTCATTTCACTCGACAGTAGAAACGTCCGCCTGTTCGTATTCCACTGGTGGTTGATGTCGCCATTTGTGCACGCTTACAATGTGCGCAGATGTAGCTAACGCAGTAGGCGCTAGCTGAGTGCCTACTCCACCAAAAGACGCAGCCTTTTTGATAAGTGCTTTCATTTCACACTTTGCATTAGCATTTTTTTAAATTTTACATAATTAAAAGAAGTTCATAAATTACATTTTTGATTTGCTAATTTTGTTTGTCAAAGCGAAAAACCAGAGTCTTTTCATTTTTGTGAAAAGTTTTCGTCATGAGTTCCATTTATGTGGGTCATTTTTGAATTTTCAAATCTCAAATTCAGACATGCGGGGGCGTGTTTTATCTAAGTGAATTTTTTGTTATGGCGTTTTCTACCCAGTAATTTATATTTTGACTGAATTTTAAATATCAAGGTCATTTTTGAATTTTCAAATTGTTTTCATTGGTTGAATTTGGCAGGGTATCTCAATTTTTTACACGTCATTATTCTTTTTTAATGCAATGCACTCGCTACATCATCCGGTTACTTTACATGAACTGCTATTATTTCAATTATGTCCGCTAATTTATAATCATTGAACATGATTATATTAAGCATTATTAAGAATAGATCTGTTCTGTGTAAAATTTTTTGTTGAAGATCAACAGCAGTTTGTTCATGTATTTATATTTTTAAAAAGAAGACAAATATCTTATAAACAAATTATTATTAAAAGCGAATTACTGAAATCAATTAATATTTCTGCACCATTTACAATTTTTTATATTCAAAAATTGAATAAATTAAGTGAAATTTAATTGTCGTAAATTAATATTATTCATTACATGTAGAGTAATGAGCGAAAATAAGAGAGTTAAGCTGAGCTAAGAAACTACTGAATAGTATTTGAATAAAATGTATTTATTCATTTTCATGTTGCAAATTTCATAATATAGTCAAAGTAAGATCTGATATGGAGAAAACAGTATTTTCTTTTTTTGTAAATATTTTGTCACACAATTTGCATTTAATTTAAAGCAATACATTAGTCAGAAACGCGTATAGTAATTTTGTTTATGAACAATTCTACCCTTTAGTTTTATTATTTATACTATTTTTCCATAAAAATCTTTTATGAAAATCAAAAGTTTGCTCTAATTATAAATATTAAAATTATTTTTTTTCAATTGGCAGTGGAAACGTCCGCTTGTTCGTATTCCGCTGATGGTTGATATGGTGGTTTGTACACTCTTACAAAGTGAACCAACCAAAATGCTGAAGTATGCATTCGCGTTGCTGCAATGCTGTCATGTGAGATCCTTCAAAGTTCCTTTTCATCACTGAATCGCATTGGATTCCAACCAAAATATTCTATACAGCATGTTATTTAAGTTTATTTTATCACTGCATTATTATTTTTGAAATTTTGCATCATCTGAAATATTTGGTAAATTACATTTTTTGTTTGTTTACTTTTGTTTGTGAAAGCGATAAGCAAAAGTCTTTACATTTATGTGAAAAGCTTTTTGCTTGAGTTCCATTTATGTGCGTCATTTTTGATTTTTTAATTTTCAAATTTTGACATCTGTAGGCTCGTTTTGTCTGAACAAATTTTTTTGTGTTGGCTTGCAGCCCGCAGTTTACATTTTACCTGAATTTTTAATTGGTGACTTTTGCCCTCTGAAGTCTATTTTAAATTGCTGGAAGGCATTCCATTTTTCTAATTGATCCAATTAATTGAATAATTCCATTTATTAAATTCATTTAATTGCTAAGTGAGTTGGTGTTTGATGTTCAGATTGAGTACCTCAAAAATTTGAGGATCAGTCGGCTTTAGACACGAAAAGCACTGAAGGCTGCAGGAAATCTACGCTTTGCAACATTTCAAATAAATTTCATAGAGAAAATAGTAAAAATGGCCAAGGCATTACAGAGGCGTTGCACTTAGGAATCCATGAGAAACTTGTTGAATAACTGGTGAACCATGCCACTGTCCAATCCATTATTTAACATTTTGCCTAATAGTTTATGCACAGTACCGGTACCAATACTTATGTACAGTCTCATTGAATTCCTCATCTCATCTTCTTTCCAATGGAGAATTACTGAGAACTCATCACCGTATTAGTAATAGTCACATAACTCATGGAACCCGTTCTCTGGTTTCAAACACAATTGAGGTTTCTTCTGTATCGTTGTACTTTTACTTTTCCACTTCATTTTAAATTATAGTGAATTTATTTTCACTTTCAAATTCATGTTATCTTAGCGTACCGTGCAACATTTAAGCAAATATTACCCAGCAGTTTCAGAATAAATGGTCTATAAGTTTGGCACATTTCTAGATTTTGATATTTCTTGAAATTTAACTAGGATGGAGGATGTTATATAAGGTAGATATTTTCCACATTAAAACATGGTAATCTTCGAAATTGGACAGTTTTGTGCAATATTTTACTGCTTTTCGAAATGCAGATTTTCTTCGTTTCTGTACAGATCCAACTTGTTCCAACAAAATTGTTGCTAAAAATTGATCGCAATGCCAATGAAGTGGTAAATTCTTTCACTTTCAATTACAGTATCATTTTGTTTGCAATAAACCCAAGTAAATTCATCACAGAACTGTTGCTAAGATTCATTAATATTTGATTGTCTTAAAGGTATGCATTCTTCGTGTCTCCTTCGTTTGCAAATCAATCAATTCGTATCGTGGAATGCCCATTATCGTCATTATTATTATTTTTAATATTCATTAATACTTATCATGTGCCTATATGAATTTAGATTTATTTTGTTGAATCCTTCAGTTCTCTTGCTGGAGATGGACTTTTAATGCAACAGTTCGTAGAAGGAATAAATTCTGAATGCACATCAAAATAATTGAATAAATAATAACTTTTCTGAAATTTATCAAATAAGTTATTACATGGAATTCTTTTAGAATGCCCTGATAACAGTCTTACACTAAAAATTGGCATTTCAAAAACGGTCAAGAATAATTGAAATCTTTCTTGCCTCAGGGTTTCCATTATTATTAGGTCATTACGCTCTTACTACACCAATGTCAATGTGATATGTTATTTATATTGTACAATTGCTCTTGTACAACTTTTCAGAATGTACTCTATATGGTCGGCTATTTATTATAGTCAAGCACCGTTTTGAATTATACTTGTTTATATCATCTGTGTTTCAAAAATATGTTGTGCATCATCTATGAGCTCACGTTCCATTCAGGTATGTCATATTTGTAGGTCTTCAACAATATTCTAGCCGCAAACTAACAGATTTCTATTTTCGTTTACTAGCATTCATTCTACGCTTCGATATCAGAACGAAATTAATAATTTCCAGAATTGAGAATGAAAAATGGAATTTCTTTTAGAGATACTTTGAGAATGAAGGTAATAAATTCCCCAAACTCCGCCCCCATTTTGTGATTGGCTGTACTCTGATAGGTTGCACACGATTGATCGGTAATTGGCTAATGACTTCTGCTATTTTATTAGCTAATCATCATGATAAGTGATTGGGTGAATAATTTTGCCATTTGATTAGCTATTAAGCTTTGATCAAGAATTGGGTAATTGTTATTTATCAATCCTTTTCCAAATATGGGTGCATTACCATTAAAATACCTTACATGGATATAAAAAAGCATTTACTATTTTTGAAACACAGCTTTTTAATATATGTTGTTAGCTATCTTTTGTTGCGTTAAAGGAATTATAACAAAAACAAAGTTAATATGCTTAAAACTAATGTTTAACTTCTTTATATTTGCATATTGTTTGCGTATGTTGTTAAGAAGAGCATTTAACAAGATGTCTTGCAATATTTGAATGTGGCTTTAAATAAGTGGTTATCTTAGTCAATAACATTAATGATTCTTCAGTTTTACATTTCACTGTTCACATAAAATAGTATTTGCAGTCTTGAATTTTCTTTTAAATAGCTTATGCACCGTTCCGGTTGATTTGTTAAGCTTAATTAGCTGCGTCAAGCTTTATGCCCAGCAGCATTTTACTTCCTGCTTCATAGTTTACTTCTCGCTTACTCCAGTATTAGGAATCCATTTCCGCGTCTATTTTCTGTTCATTGCCATCCAGTCCAGAAAGTCGTACCCATCAGAATTTCAGCAGGCAAATTTCGGATGATGATGTCTGATCATGTTTCGCTCATCAGCTAATAACCCTCGAATGCTAAGCACTGAACTCAAATGCAAGACCAAAAAGGAAAATAAATTTGACGGTTTAAATTCCATTTTAAATAATCATTTTGAAACAGCATTCAGTTTTCATTTCTCATTTTATCTACAACTGAAGATCAACTTTGATATTTCTGTGGCACCCATGCCTTTTGTTGATGTTGACAGAAGATTATTAATCACACACAAATGCTGACATCAAACAATGCGATGTCCACTGCAGAATGAATTTGAAGCACCTTTAAGCGCTTTTCTGCTTCGTTGGTGCAGTTCATCGCTTTCTTTCTGCTTTCGAAGTGCTTCACTTTTATTTATCCATCCGAGTTTAAAAATACTGTTCAAAAGAAATGTCAGCCAACAGTTGCTTTCACTTGTCATATAAATTACCTTCTTAACTAACAATTAAATAAGAATTTATGCCTAAGGTTCTTTTTTATTTGTCAGATATTGCTCTGATGAAGGCTAGTTGAAGGCTATTCAAGTACAAAGGGAAAATCAAAAATTGGTAAATTGTCTACAGCTGCAGTTTTCAGCCAAAATTAGGAGTGGTGATTGCTGAATGTTAGCATCGAAACACTTTTCTGATTTTACCTGCCTGTTCTCTGAAAATGTTTCTAGTTTGCAAAAGAATTTAATCTTTCCAATCTTTCTTTCGCTCCTGTTCACAAGAGTTATTGTTTCTCTTCTTATGTTTTATTTAAATAAAAAATGAAATCTGGAATTTTGTTTAAAATAAAAATTTGTGGTTATGCATTTTGTATAAATTGTATGAAATTTCTCTTTCAATATCTAAAGTTAAACCGACAACTGAATTGATTAAACATTCAAGTTGCAATTTTTGTATTACGATGATAACCAAATGTTGAACATTCCAGATCAAAAAATATCTGTTGCATTTCGAAATTCTGTTGATTTTACAAAACAAAAGTGAAAGCAAAGAAAATTATTTCTTTTTGCTCTTTTACCATCGTAAAAAGTCATTACATGTCAAATTATGAAAACAAAAAATGACTTAGATAAATACGCTTATTTAACATCTCTTTGTTCAGTTATCTCTTCTTCAGGCTGTTCATTTGTTGCTTTTATATTTTTGTAGAATAATGCAATTAGATAATAAAGATATTTAATTTGTAAAAAACAAGACCGTCAATTCTACTTTTCATTTATTTCACTCCTCAATGCTTATCATTAGCTTGTGCTATTTTCCGTATCGTAGGTTTGAGATGTTTTCGAATGATGAGAATAAATAATGAATTTCAGTTTGTATCTTGAAGAACCGACATAAGCCAATACACAAAGGGAGATGCCACACGCTCAACTGCACAAATCATAATGACAAATACCTGTTGTGAATAAACATACAAACAATGGCTTAATGTAGCACATTATTATTGTAATATTACAGTTAATCCATTTTTTCAACATAACGATTAGTTGGTTGCCGTGGAACAGTGTCTACAACTTTAGAAATGGACTTTTTCCACGTTATCGTTGTATTGCCCATCTTGTTCATTGTATATATTGTAATAAAGTTCTGATTTGCTTGTTGTAAAATGGAAATTTCTGTACTATACATTTGCTCAGTTCTGAAGCGCTTATATCGAATAGCAGAAAAGTTTCTGCGAAAACAGTCTGTTCATCAGCATAGATGTGAAGAAGTAAAATGCAAAAGCAAACTTACAAGAATAAAATTAAGCAATAAGATAATCAATAAGAGAAATGTAAAACGCAAAAACTTTTTAAAAGCATCATCTGCAGTCTAAAAACAAATATACACATTTCCAGGTTATAACTAAAAGCTTTTTCTTTAAAACATAGTAAATGCTTTTTTATGTCCATATAAGGTACTTTAATGGAAATGCACCTATATTTGGTAAAGATTTGATAAACAACAATCATCCAATCCTAGATCACAGCTGAATAGCTAATCAAATGGCACAGTTATTCACCCAATCACTTATCACAATAATTAACTAATAAAATAGCATAAGTTAGTAGCCAATTACCGAACAATACCCATACAACCAATCAGCGACCAGCCAATCACAAAAATGAGTCGAATTTTGCGGATGAGTTCAGACCAAACCTTTGTGCGATTTTCGAAAGTAGGCTCTTGTCACAAATATTGCTTTTTTGTTATATACTTTTCATTTCTCAAAAATTAATAGGTTCTGGGAAGTTTCACGGCAAACAAACGCGTACGTGTCGAATACATGGCCTCTAAAGTTGTCATGTGCCTATCTTAATACACAGAGAAGCAACCCATCTGAAACTCCGTTGATATCGATCGACGATAGTTGAATTTTGGTATAGGAAAGTTTTTCGACATAATAATGAGGTGTTCGCTGAAAATGCCAAGTCTTGTGCAATATTTCGTTGTTTTAGGCAAGTCGATTTTCGTTCATTTTCGGTCCATTTCGAATAAATTGAAAAAAGTTGTTTCAATACGGGTTGAGATGTGCATAAAATCTTCCATTTGTTAGTTTCCCACTGTCTTATCTCATTTCATCGACCAGTAGAAAGGAATTTTTCAAGCTGTTCCTGCCAATATTTATTAACACCTGAGTGTCTTATCCTATGCTGACTGTACGTTTGATGTTTTCGAAAAACAATCATATCATTGAATTCTATGCTGTTCATGATCTTAATTATTCATTGGGCATCTCATTGATACCAAACATGTCGTTGTTTGATCGCATTTTCGCTTAATCCATCATAATGAAGTTACGCTTATGCAAATGAGCTTAAAATGTTGTATTTTGTCAAAATAATTAATTTTGAAGGATGAAAATAGATAAATTACATTTATGAAAAACTAATGCGCCTATAGGTAGTATTTATTCTGATTTTTCGACATATTT